>NC_091507.1:14577846-14936846 GCF_947461875.1 Haliaeetus albicilla
GCCGAGGATGCGCACCGTGAGCTGTTCCTTCTCTGGGCAAGCACAGATCCCAAAACCTGTTGTGCCTGTGAATAGGCTGCCCGGGGAAGGTGAAGACCAGCAACAGCTTTCAGGGCTGCCACCTTCCGTGTGGGACAAGGAGCCGGACGTTTGCCTTTTCGGGAACAGGCTCTGCCGAGGATGCGCACCGTGAGAGATTGCATCTTTGGGAAAGCACAGATCCCAAAACCCTTTGTGCCTGTGAGTAGGCTGCCCGGGGAAGGTGAAGACCAGCAACAGCTTTCAGGGCTGCCACCTTCCGTGTGGGACAAGGAGCCGGACGTTTGCCTTTTCGGGAACAGGCTCTGCCGAGGATGCGCACCGTGAGAGATTGCGTCTTTGGGAAAGCACAGATTCCCAGTGCGGTTGTGCCTGTGAGTAGGCTGCCCGGGGAAGGTGAAGACCGGCAACAGCTTTCAGGGCTGCCACCTTCCGTGTGGGACAAGGAGCCGGACGTTTGCCTTTTCGGGAACAGGCTCTGCCGAGGATGCGCACCGTGAGCTGTTCCTTCTCTGGGCAAGCACAGATCCGAATACCTGTTGTGCCTATGACTAGGCTGCCCGGGGAAGGTGAAGACCAGCAACAGCTTTCAGGGCTGCCACCTTCCGTGTGGGACAAGGAGCCGGACGTTTGCCTTTTCGGGAACAGGCTCTGCCGAGGATGCGCACCGTGAGAGATTGCGTCTTTGGGAAAGCAGAGATTCCCAGTGCGGTTGTGCCTGTGAGTAGGCTGCCCGGGGAAGGTGAAGACCAGCAACAGCTTTCAGGGCTGCCACCTTCCGTGTGGGACAAGGAGCCGGACGTTTGCCTTTTCGGGAACAGGCTCTGCCGAGGATGCGCACCGTGAGCTGTTCCTTCTGTGGGCAAGCACAGATCCAAATACCTGTTGTGCCTGTGAACAGGCTGCCCGGGGAAGGTGAAGACCAGCAACAGCTTTCAGGGCTGCCACCTTCCGTGTGGGACAAGGAGCCGGACGTTTGCCTTTTCGGGAACAGGCTCTGCCGAGGATGCGCACCGTGAGCTGTTCCTTCTCTGGGCAAGCACAGATCCGAATACCTGTTGTGCCTATGACTAGGCTGCCCGGGGAAGGTGAAGACCAGCAACAGCTTTCAGGGCTGCCACCTTCCGTGTGGGACAAGGAGCCGGACGTTTGCCTTTTCGGGAACAGGCTCTGCCGAGGATGCGCACCGTGAGAGATTGCGTCTTTGGGAAAGCAGAGATTCCCAGTGCGGTTGTGCCTGTGAGTAGGCTGCCCGGGGAAGGTGAAGACCAGCAACAGCTTTCAGGGCTGCCACCTTCCGTGTGGGACAAGGAGCCGGACGTTTGCCTTTTCGGGAACAGGCTCTGCCGAGGATGCGCACCGTGAGCTGTTCCTTCTCTGGGCAAGCACAGATCCGAATACCTGTTGTGCCTATGAATAGGCTGCCCGGGGAAGGTGAAGACCAGCAACAGCTTTCAGGGCTGCCACCTTCCGTGTGGGACAAGGAGCCGGACGTTTGCCTTTTCGGGAACAGGCTCTGCCGAGGATGCGCACCGTGAGAGATTGCGTCTTTGGGAAAGCAGAGATTCCCAGTGCGGTTGTGCCTGTGAGTAGGCTGCCCGGGGAAGGTGAAGACCAGCAACAGCTTTCAGGGCTGCCACCTTCCGTGTGGGACAAGGAGCCGGACGTTTGCCTTTTCGGGAACAGGCTCTGCCGAGGATGCGCACCGTGAGCTGTTCCTTCTCTGGGCAAGCACAGATCCCAAAAGCTGTTGTGCCTGTGAGTAGGCTGCCCGGGGAAGGTGAAGACCAGCAACAGCTTTCAGGGCTGCCACCTTCCGTGTGGGACAAGGAGCCGGACGTTTGCCTTTTCGGGAACAGGCTCTGCCGAGGATGCGCACCGTGAGAGATTGCGTCTTTGGGAAAGCACAGATCCCAAAACCCTTTGTGCCTGTGAGTAGGCTGCCCGGGGAAGGTGAAGACCAGCAACAGCTTTCAGGGCTGCCACCTTCCGTGTGGGACAAGGAGCCGGACGTTTGCCTTTTCGGGAACAGGCTCTGCCGAGGATGCGCACCGTGAGAGATTGCGTCTTTGGGAAAGCAGAGATTCCCAGTGCGGTTGTGCCTGTGACTAGGCTGCCCGGGGAAGGTGAAGACCAGCAACAGCTTTCAGGGCTGCCACCTTCCGTGTGGGACAAGGAGCCGGACGTTTGCCTTTTCGGGAACAGGCTCTGCCGAGGATGCGCACCGTGAGCTGTTCCTTCTCTGGGCAAGCACAGATCCGAATACCTGTTGTGCCTATGAATAGGCTGCCCGGGGAAGGTGAAGACCAGCAACAGCTTTCAGGGCTGCCACCTTCCGTGTGGGACAAGGAGCCGGACGTTTGCCTTTTCGGGAACAGGCTCTGCCGAGGATGCGCACCGTGAGAGATTGCGTCTTTGGGAAAGCAGAGATTCCCAGTGCGGTTGTGCCTGTGAGTAGGCTGCCCGGGGAAGGTGAAGACCAGCAGCAGCTTTCAGGGCTGCCACCTTCCGTGTGGGACAAGGAGCCGGACGTTTGCCTTTTCGGGAACAGGCTCTGCCGAGGATGCGCACCGTGAGCTGTTCCTTCTCTGGGCAAGCACAGATCCCAAAATCTGTTGTGCCTGTGAGTAGGCTGCCCGGGGAAGGTGAAGACCAGCAACAGCTTTCAGGGCTGCCACCTTCCGTGTGGGACAAGGAGCCGGACGTTTGCCTTTTCGGGAACAGGCTCTGCCGAGGATGCGCACCGTGAGAGATTGCGTCTTTGGGAAAGCACAGATCCCAAAACCCTTTGTGCCTGTGAGTAGGCTGCCTGGGGAAGGTGAAGACCAGCAACAGCTTTCAGGGCTGCCACCTTCCGTGTGGGACAAGGAGCCGGACGTTTGCCTTTTCGGGAACAGGCTCTGCCGAGGATGCGCACCGTGAGAGATTGCGTCTTTGGGAAAGCAGAGATTCCCAGTGCGGTTGTGCCTGTGAGTAGGCTGCCCGGGGAAGGTGAAGACCAGCAAGAGCTTTCAGGGCTGCCACCTTCCGTGTGGGACAAGGAGCCGGACGTTTGCCTTTTCGGGAACAGGCTCTGCCGAGGATGCGCACCGTGAGAGATTGCGTCTTTGGGAAAGCAGAGATTCCCAGTGCGGTTGTGCCTGTGAGTAGGCTGCCCGGGGAAGGTGAAGACCAGCAACAGCTTTCAGGGCTGCCACCTTCCGTGTGGGACAAGGAGCCGGACGTTTGCCTTTTCGGGAACAGGCTCTGCCGAGGATGCGCACCGTGAGAGATTGCGTCTTTGGGAAAGCAGAGATTCCCAGTGCGGTTGTGCCTGTGAGTAGGCTGCCCGGGGAAGGTGAAGACCAGCAACAGCTTTCAGGGCTGCCACCTTCCGTGTGGGACAAGGAGCCGGACGTTTGCCTTTTCGGGAACAGGCTCTGCCGAGGATGCGCACCGTGAGAGATTGCGTCTTTGGGAAAGCAGAGATTCCCAGTGCGGTTGTGCCTGTGAGTAGGCTGCCCGGGGAAGGTGAAGACCAGCAACAGCTTTCAGGGCTGCCACCTTCCGTGTGGGACAAGGAGCCGGACGTTTGCCTTTTCGGGAACAGGCTCTGCCGAGGATGCGCACCGTGAGCTGTTCCTTCTCTGGGCAAGCACAGATCCGAATACCTGTTGTGCCTATGACTAGGCTGCCCGGGGAAGGTGAAGACCAGCAACAGCTTTCAGGGCTGCCACCTTCCGTGTGGGACAAGGAGCCGGACGTTTGCCTTTTCGGGAACAGGCTCTGCCGAGGATGCGCACCGTGAGAGATTGCGTCTTTGGGAAAGCAGAGATTCCCAGTGCGGTTGTGCCTGTGAGTAGGCTGCCCGGGGAAGGTGAAGACCAGCAACAGCTTTCAGGGCTGCCACCTTCCGTGTGGGACAAGGAGCCGGACGTTTGCCTTTTCGGGAACAGGCTCTGCCGAGGATGCGCACCGTGAGCTGTTCCTTCTCTGGGCAAGCACAGATCCCAAAAGCTGTTGTGCCTGTGAGTAGGCTGCCCGGGGAAGGTGAAGACCAGCAACAGCTTTCAGGGCTGCCACCTTCCGTGTGGGACAAGGAGCCGGACGTTTGCCTTTTCGGGAACAGGCTCTGCCGAGGATGCGCACCGTGATAGATTGCGTCTTTGGGAAAGCACAGATCCCAAAACCCTTTGTGCCTGTGAGTAGGCTGCCCGGGGAAGGTGAAGACCAGCAACAGCTTTCAGGGCTGCCACCTTCCGTGTGGGACAAGGAGCCGGACGTTTGCCTTTTCGGGAACAGGCTCTGCCGAGGATGCGCACCGTGAGAGATTGCGTCTTTGGGAAAGCAGAGATTCCCAGTGCGGTTGTGCCTGTGAGTAGGCTGCCCGGGGAAGGTGAAGACCAGCAACAGCTTTCAGGGCTGCCACCTTCCGTGTGGGACAAGGAGCCGGACGTTTGCCTTTTCGGGAACAGGCTCTGCCGAGGATGCGCACCGTGAGAGATTGCGTCTTTGGGAAAGCAGAGATTCCCAGTGCGGTTGTGCCTGTGAGTAGGCTGCCCGGGGAAGGTGAAGACCAGCAACAGCTTTCAGGGCTGCCACCTTCCGTGTGGGACAAGGAGCCGGACGTTTGCCTTTTCGGGAACAGGCTCTGCCGAGGATGCGCACCGTGAGAGATTGCGTCTTTGGGAAAGCAGAGATTCCCAGTGCGGTTGTGCCTGTGAGTAGGCTGCCCGGGGAAGGTGAAGACCAGCAACAGCTTTCAGGGCTGCCACCTTCCGTGTGGGACAAGGAGCCGGACGTTTGCCTTTTCGGGAACAGGCTCTGCCGAGGATGCGCACCGTGAGAGATTGCGTCTTTGGGAAAGCAGAGATTCCCAGTGCGGTTGTGCCTGTGAGTAGGCTGCCCGGGGAAGGTGAAGACCAGCAACAGCTTTCAGGGCTGCCACCTTCCGTGTGGGACAAGGAGCCGGACGTTTGCCTTTTCGGGAACAGGCTCTGCCGAGGATGCGCACCGTGAGAGATTGCGTCTTTGGGCAAGCACAGATCCGAATACCTGTTGTGCCTGTGAGTAGGCTGCCCGGGGAAGGTGAAGACCAGCAACAGCTTTCAGGGCTGCCACCTTCCGTGTGGGACAAGGAGCCGGACGTTTGCCTTTTCGGGAACAGGCTCTGCCGAGGATGCGCACCGTGAGAGATTGCGTCTTTGGGAAAGCAGAGATTCCCAGTGCGGTTGTGCCTGTGAGTAGGCTGCCCGGGGAAGGTGAAGACCAGCAACAGCTTTCAGGGCTGCCACCTTCCGTGTGGGACAAGGAGCCGGACGTTTGCCTTTTCGCGAACAGGCTCTGCCGAGGATGCGCACCGTGAGCTGTTCCTTCTCTGGGCAAGCACAGATCCCAAAACCCTTTGTGCCTGTGAGTAGGCTGCCCGGGGAAGGTGAAGACCAGCAACAGCTTTCAGGGCTGCCACCTTCCGTGTGGGACAAGGAGCCGGACGTTTGCCTTTTCGGGAACAGGCTCTGCCGAGGATGCGCACCGTGAGAGATTGCGTCTTTGGGAAAGCAGAGATTCCCAGTGCGGTTGTGCCTGTGAGTAGGCTGCCCGGGGAAGGTGAAGACCAGCAACAGCTTTCAGGGCTGCCACCTTCCGTGTGGGACAAGGAGCCGGACGTTTGCCTTTTCGGGAACAGGCTCTGCCGAGGATGCGCACCGTGAGAGATTGCGTCTTTGGGAAAGCAGAGATTCCCAGTGCGGTTGTGCCTGTGAGTAGGCTGCCCGGGGAAGGTGAAGACCAGCAACAGCTTTCAGGGCTGCCACCTTCCGTGTGGGACAAGGAGCCGGACGTTTGCCTTTTCGGGAACAGGCTCTGCCGAGGATGCGCACCGTGAGAGATTGCGTCTTTGGGAAAGCAGAGATTCCCAGTGCGGTTGTGCCTGTGAGTAGGCTGCCCGGGGAAGGTGAAGACCAGCAACAGCTTTCAGGGCTGCCACCTTCCGTGTGGGACAAGGAGCCGGACGTTTGCCTTTTCGCGAACAGGCTCTGCCGAGGATGCGCACCGTGAGAGATTGCGTCTTTGGGAAAGCAGAGATTCCCAGTGCGGTTGTGCCTGTGAGTAGGCTGCCCGGGGAAGGTGAAGACCAGCAACAGCTTTCAGGGCTGCCACCTTCCGTGTGGGACAAGGAGCCGGACGTTTGCCTTTTCGGGAACAGGCTCTGCCGAGGATGCGCACCGTGAGAGATTGCGTCTTTGGGCAACCACAGATCCGAATACCTGTTGTGCCTATGACTAGGCTGCCCGGGGAAGGTGAAGACCAGCAACAGCTTTCAGGGCTGCCACCTTCCGTGTGGGACAAGGAGCCGGACGTTTGCCTTTTCGGGAACAGGCTCTGCCGAGGATGCGCACCGTGAGAGATTGCGTCTTTGGGAAAGCAGAGATTCCCAGTGAGGTTGTGCCTGTGAGTAGGCTGCCCGGGGAAGGTGAAGACCAGCAACAGCTTTCAGGGCTGCCACCTTCCGTGTGGGACAAGGAGCCGGACGTTTGCCTTTTCGCGAACAGGCTCTGCCGAGGATGCGCACCGTGAGCTGTTCCTTCTCTGGGCAAGCACAGATCCCAAAACCCTTTGTGCCTGTGAGTAGGCTGCCCGGGGAAGGTGAAGACCAGCAACAGCTTTCAGGGCTGCCACCTTCCGTGTGGGACAAGTAGCCGGACGTTTGCCTTTTCGGGAACAGGCTCTGCCGAGGATGCGCACCGTGAGCTGTTCCTTCTCTGGGAAAGCAGAGATTCCCAGTGCGGTTGTGCCTGTGAGTAGGCTGCCCGGGGAAGGTGAAGACCAGCAACAGCTTTCAGGGCTGCCACCTTCCGTGTGGGACAAGGAGCCGGACGTTTGCCTTTTCGGGAACAGGCTCTGCCGAGGATGCGCACCGTGAGAGATTGCGTCTTTGGGAAAGCAGAGATTCCCAGTGCGGTTGTGCCTGTGAGTAGGCTGCCCGGGGAAGGTGAAGACCAGCAACAGCTTTCAGGGCTGCCACCTTCCGTGTGGGACAAGGAGCCGGACGTTTGCCTTTTCGGGAACAGGCTCTGCCGAGGATGCGCACCGTGAGAGATTGCGTCTTTGGGAAAGCAGAGATTCCCAGTGCGGTTGTGCCTGTGAGTAGGCTGCCCGGGGAAGGTGAAGACCAGCAACAGCTTTCAGGGCTGCCACCTTCCGTGTGGGACAAGGAGCCGGACGTTTGCCTTTTCGGGAACAGGCTCTGCCGAGGATGCGCACCGTGAGAGATTGCGTCTTTGGGCAAGCACAGATCCGAATACCTGTTGTGCCTATGACTAGGCTGCCCGGGGAAGGTGAAGACCAGCAACAGCTTTCAGGGCTGCCACCTTCCGTGTGGGACAAGGAGCCGGACGTTTGCCTTTTCGGGAACAGGCTCTGCCGAGGATGCGCACCGTGAGAGATTGCGTCTTTGGGAAAGCAGAGATTCCCAGTGAGGTTGTGCCTGTGAGTAGGCTGCCCGGGGAAGGTGAAGACCAGCAACAGCTTTCAGGGCTGCCACCTTCCGTGTGGGACAAGGAGCCGGACGTTTGCCTTTTCGCGAACAGGCTCTGCCGAGGATGCGCACCGTGAGCTGTTCCTTCTCTGGGCAAGCACAGATCCCAAAACCCTTTGTGCCTGTGAGTAGGCTGCCCGGGGAAGGTGAAGACCAGCAACAGCTTTCAGGGCTGCCACCTTCCGTGTGGGACAAGGAGCCGGACGTTTGCCTTTTCGGGAACAGGCTCTGCCGAGGATGCGCACCGTGAGCTGTTCCTTCTCTGGGAAAGCAGAGATTCCCAGTGCGGTTGTGCCTGTGAGTAGGCTGCCCGGGGAAGGTGAAGACCAGCAACAGCTTTCAGGGCTGCCACCTTCCGTGTGGGACAAGGAGCCGGACGTTTGCCTTTTCGGGAACAGGCTCTGCCGAGGATGCGCACCGTGAGAGATTGCGTCTTTGGGAAAGCAGAGATTCCCAGTGCGGTTGTGCCTGTGAGTAGGCTGCCCGGGGAAGGTGAAGACCAGCAACAGCTTTCAGGGCTGCCACCTTCCGTGTGGGACAAGGAGCCGGACGTTTGCCTTTTCGGGAACAGGCTCTGCCGAGGATGCGCACCGTGAGCTGTTCCTTCTCTGGGCAAGCACAGATCCCAAAAGCTGTTGTGCCTGTGAGTAGGCTGCCCGGGGAAGGTGAAGACCAGCAACAGCTTTCAGGGCTGCCACCTTCCGTGTGGGACAAGGAGCCGGACGTTTGCCTTTTCGGGAACAGGCTCTGCCGAGGATGCGCACCGTGAGAGATTGCGTCTTTGGGAAAGCACAGATCCCAAAACCCTTTGTGCCTGTGAGTAGGCTGCCCGGGGAAGGTGAAGACCAGCAACAGCTTTCAGGGCTGCCACCTTCCGTGTGGGACAAGGAGCCGGACGCTTGCCTTTTCGGGAACAGGCTCTGCCGAGGATGCGCACCGTGAGAGATTGCGTCTTTGGGAAAGCAGAGATTCCCAGTGCGGTTGTGCCTGTGAGTAGGCTGCCCGGGGAAGGTGAAGACCAGCAACAGCTTTCAGGGCTGCCACCTTCCGTGTGGGACAAGGAGCCGGACGTTTGCCTTTTCGGGAACAGGCTCTGCCGAGGATGCGCACCGTGAGCTGTTCCTTCTCTGGGCAAGCACAGATCCGAATACCTGTTGTGCCTATGACTAGGCTGCCCGGGGAAGGTGAAGACCAGCAACAGCTTTCAGGGCTGCCACCTTCCGTGTGGGACAAGGAGCCGGACGTTTGCCTTTTCGGGAACAGGCTCTGCCGAGGATGCGCACCGTGAGAGATTGCGTCTTTGGGAAAGCAGAGATTCCCAGTGCGGTTGTGCCTGTGAACAGGCTGCCCGGGGAAGGTGAAGACCAGCAACAGCTTTCAGGGCTGCCACCTTCCGTGTGGGACAAGGAGCCGGACGTTTGCCTTTTCGGGAACAGGCTCTGCCGAGGATGCGCACCGTGAGAGATTGCGTCTTTGGGAAAGCAGAGATTCCCAGTGCGGTTGTGCCTGTGAGTAGGCTGCCCGGGGAAGGTGAAGACCAGCAACAGCTTTCAGGGCTGCCACCTTCCGTGTGGGACAAGGAGCCGGACGTTTGCCTTTTCGGGAACAGGCTCTGCCGAGGATGCGCACCGTGAGAGATTGCGTCTTTGGGAAAGCAGAGATTCCCAGTGCGGTTGTGCCTGTGAGTAGGCTGCCCGGGGAAGGTGAAGACCAGCAACAGCTTTCAGGGCTGCCACCTTCCGTGTGGGACAAGGAGCCGGACGTTTGCCTTTTCGGGAACAGGCTCTGCCGAGGATGCGCACCGTGAGCTGTTCCTTCTCTGGGCAAGCACAGATCCGAATACCTGTTGTGCCTGTGAGTAGGCTGCCCGGGGAAGGTGAAGACCAGCAACAGCTTTCAGGGCTGCCACCTTCCGTGTGGGACAAGGAGCCGGACGTTTGCCTTTTCGGGAACAGGCTCTGCCGAGGATGCGCACCGTGAGAGATTGCGTCTTTGGGAAAGCAGAGATTCCCAGTGCGGTTGTGCCTGTGAGTAGGCTGCCCGGGGAAGGTGAAGACCAGCAACAGCTTTCAGGGCTGCCACCTTCCGTGTGGGACAAGGAGCCGGACGTTTGCCTTTTCGCGAACAGGCTCTGCCGAGGATGCGCACCGTGAGCTGTTCCTTCTCTGGGCAAGCACAGATCCGAATACCTGTTGTGCCTATGACTAGGCTGCCCGGGGAAGGTGAAGACCAGCAACAGCTTTCAGGGCTGCCACCTTCCGTGTGGGACAAGGAGCCGGACGTTTGCCTTTTCGGGAACAGGCTCTGCCGAGGATGCGCACCGTGAGAGATTGCGTCTTTGGGAAAGCAGAGATTCCCAGTGCGGTTGTGCCTGTGAGTAGGCTGCCCGGGGAAGGTGAAGACCAGCAACAGCTTTCAGGGCTGCCACCTTCCGTGTGGGACAAGGAGCCGGACGTTTGCCTTTTCGGGAACAGGCTCTGCCGAGGATGCGCACCGTGAGAGATTGCGTCTTTGGGAAAGCAGAGATTCCCAGTGCGGTTGTGCCTGTGAGTAGGCTGCCCGGGGAAGGTGAAGACCAGCAACAGCTTTCAGGGCTGCCACCTTCCGTGTGGGACAAGGAGCCGGACGTTTGCCTTTTCGGGAACAGGCTCTGCCGAGGATGCGCACCGTGAGAGATTGCGTCTTTGGGAAAGCAGAGATTCCCAGTGCGGTTGTGCCTGTGAGTAGGCTGCCCGGGGAAGGTGAAGACCAGCAACAGCTTTCAGGGCTGCCACCTTCCGTGTGGGACAAGGAGCCGGACGTTTGCCTTTTCGCGAACAGGCTCTGCCGAGGATGCGCACCGTGAGCTGTTCCTTCTCTGGGCAAGCACAGATCCGAATACCTGTTGTGCCTGTGAGTAGGCTGCCCGGGGAAGGTGAAGACCAGCAACAGCTTTCAGGGCTGCCACCTTCCGTGTGGGACAAGGAGCCGGACGTTTGCCTTTTCGGGAACAGGCTCTGCCGAGGATGCGCACCGTGAGAGATTGCGTCTTTGGGAAAGCAGAGATTCCCAGTGCGGTTGTGCCTGTGAGTAGGCTGCCCGGGGAAGGTGAAGACCAGCAACAGCTTTCAGGGCTGCCACCTTCCGTGTGGGACAAGGAGCCGGACGTTTGCCTTTTCGCGAACAGGCTCTGCCGAGGATGCGCACCGTGAGAGATTGCGTCTTTGGGAAAGCAGAGATTCCCAGTGCGGTTGTGCCTGTGAGTAGGCTGCCCGGGGAAGGTGAAGACCAGCAACAGCTTTCAGGGCTGCCACCTTCCGTGTGGGACAAGGAGCCGGACGTTTGCCTTTTCGGGAACAGGCTCTGCCGAGGATGCGCACCGTGAGAGATTACGTCTTTGGGAAAGCAGAGATTCCCAGTGCGGTTGTGCCTGTGAGTAGGCTGCCCGGGGAAGGTGAAGACCAGCAACAGCTTTCAGGGCTGCCACCTTCCGTGTGGGACAAGGAGCCGGACGTTTGCCTTTTCGGGAACAGGCTCTGCCGAGGATGCGCACCGTGAGCTGTTCCTTCTCTGGGCAAGGACAGATCCCAAAAGCTGTTGTGCCTGTGAGTAGGCTGCCCGGGGAAGGTGAAGACCAGCAACAGCTTTCAGGGCTGCCACCTTCCGTGTGGGACAAGGAGCCGGACGTTTGCCTTTTCGGGAACAGGCTCTGCCGAGGATGCGCACCGTGAGCTGTTCCTTCTCTGGGCAAGCACAGATCCGAATACCTGTTGTGCCTATGACTAGGCTGCCCGGGGAAGGTGAAGACCAGCAACAGCTTTCAGGGCTGCCACCTTCCGTGTGGGACAAGGAGCCGGACGTTTGCCTTTTCGGGAACAGGCTCTGCCGAGGATGCGCACCGTGAGAGATTGCGTCTTTGGGAAAGCAGAGATTCCCAGTGCGGTTGTGCCTGTGAGTAGGCTGCCCGGGGAAGGTGAAGACCAGCAACAGCTTTCAGGGCTGCCACCTTCCGTGTGGGACAAGGAGCCGGACGTTTGCCTTTTCGGGAACAGGCTCTGCCGAGGATGCGCACCGTGAGCTGTTCCTTCTCTGGGCAAGCACAGATCCCAAAAGCTGTTGTGCCTGTGAGTAGGCTGCCCGGGGAAGGTGAAGACCAGCAACAGCTTTCAGGGCTGCCACCTTCCGTGTGGGACAAGGAGCCGGACGTTTGCCTTTTCGGGAACAGGCTCTGCCGAGGATGCGCACCGTGAGAGATTGCGTCTTTGGGAAAGCACAGATCCCAAAACCCTTTGTGCCTGTGAGTAGGCTGCCCGGGGAAGGTGAAGACCAGCAACAGCTTTCAGGGCTGCCACCTTCCGTGTGGGACAAGGAGCCGGACGCTTGCCTTTTCGGGAACAGGCTCTGCCGAGGATGCGCACCGTGAGAGATTGCGTCTTTGGGAAAGCAGAGATTCCCAGTGCGGTTGTGCCTGTGAGTAGGCTGCCCGGGGAAGGTGAAGACCAGCAACAGCTTTCAGGGCTGCCACCTTCCGTGTGGGACAAGGAGCCGGACGTTTGCCTTTTCGGGAACAGGCTCTGCCGAGGATGCGCACCGTGAGCTGTTCCTTCTCTGGGCAAGCACAGATCCGAATACCTGTTGTGCCTATGACTAGGCTGCCCGGGGAAGGTGAAGACCAGCAACAGCTTTCAGGGCTGCCACCTTCCGTGTGGGACAAGGAGCCGGACGTTTGCCTTTTCGGGAACAGGCTCTGCCGAGGATGCGCACCGTGAGAGATTGCGTCTTTGGGAAAGCAGAGATTCCCAGTGCGGTTGTGCCTGTGAACAGGCTGCCCGGGGAAGGTGAAGACCAGCAACAGCTTTCAGGGCTGCCACCTTCCGTGTGGGACAAGGAGCCGGACGTTTGCCTTTTCGGGAACAGGCTCTGCCGAGGATGCGCACCGTGAGAGATTGCGTCTTTGGGAAAGCAGAGATTCCCAGTGCGGTTGTGCCTGTGAGTAGGCTGCCCGGGGAAGGTGAAGACCAGCAACAGCTTTCAGGGCTGCCACCTTCCGTGTGGGACAAGGAGCCGGACGTTTGCCTTTTCGGGAACAGGCTCTGCCGAGGATGCGCACCGTGAGAGATTGCGTCTTTGGGAAAGCAGAGATTCCCAGTGCGGTTGTGCCTGTGAGTAGGCTGCCCGGGGAAGGTGAAGACCAGCAACAGCTTTCAGGGCTGCCACCTTCCGTGTGGGACAAGGAGCCGGACGTTTGCCTTTTCGGGAACAGGCTCTGCCGAGGATGCGCACCGTGAGCTGTTCCTTCTCTGGGCAAGCACAGATCCGAATACCTGTTGTGCCTGTGAGTAGGCTGCCCGGGGAAGGTGAAGACCAGCAACAGCTTTCAGGGCTGCCACCTTCCGTGTGGGACAAGGAGCCGGACGTTTGCCTTTTCGGGAACAGGCTCTGCCGAGGATGCGCACCGTGAGAGATTGCGTCTTTGGGAAAGCAGAGATTCCCAGTGCGGTTGTGCCTGTGAGTAGGCTGCCCGGGGAAGGTGAAGACCAGCAACAGCTTTCAGGGCTGCCACCTTCCGTGTGGGACAAGGAGCCGGACGTTTGCCTTTTCGCGAACAGGCTCTGCCGAGGATGCGCACCGTGAGCTGTTCCTTCTCTGGGCAAGCACAGATCCGAATACCTGTTGTGCCTATGACTAGGCTGCCCGGGGAAGGTGAAGACCAGCAACAGCTTTCAGGGCTGCCACCTTCCGTGTGGGACAAGGAGCCGGACGTTTGCCTTTTCGGGAACAGGCTCTGCCGAGGATGCGCACCGTGAGAGATTGCGTCTTTGGGAAAGCAGAGATTCCCAGTGCGGTTGTGCCTGTGAGTAGGCTGCCCGGGGAAGGTGAAGACCAGCAACAGCTTTCAGGGCTGCCACCTTCCGTGTGGGACAAGGAGCCGGACGTTTGCCTTTTCGGGAACAGGCTCTGCCGAGGATGCGCACCGTGAGAGATTGCGTCTTTGGGAAAGCAGAGATTCCCAGTGCGGTTGTGCCTGTGAGTAGGCTGCCCGGGGAAGGTGAAGACCAGCAACAGCTTTCAGGGCTGCCACCTTCCGTGTGGGACAAGGAGCCGGACGTTTGCCTTTTCGGGAACAGGCTCTGCCGAGGATGCGCACCGTGAGAGATTGCGTCTTTGGGAAAGCAGAGATTCCCAGTGCGGTTGTGCCTGTGAGTAGGCTGCCCGGGGAAGGTGAAGACCAGCAACAGCTTTCAGGGCTGCCACCTTCCGTGTGGGACAAGGAGCCGGACGTTTGCCTTTTCGCGAACAGGCTCTGCCGAGGATGCGCACCGTGAGCTGTTCCTTCTCTGGGCAAGCACAGATCCGAATACCTGTTGTGCCTGTGAGTAGGCTGCCCGGGGAAGGTGAAGACCAGCAACAGCTTTCAGGGCTGCCACCTTCCGTGTGGGACAAGGAGCCGGACGTTTGCCTTTTCGGGAACAGGCTCTGCCGAGGATGCGCACCGTGAGAGATTGCGTCTTTGGGAAAGCAGAGATTCCCAGTGCGGTTGTGCCTGTGAGTAGGCTGCCCGGGGAAGGTGAAGACCAGCAACAGCTTTCAGGGCTGCCACCTTCCGTGTGGGACAAGGAGCCGGACGTTTGCCTTTTCGGGAACAGGCTCTGCCGAGGATGCGCACCGTGAGAGATTGCGTCTTTGGGAAAGCAGAGATTCCCAGTGCGGTTGTGCCTGTGAGTAGGCTGCCCGGGGAAGGTGAAGACCAGCAACAGCTTTCAGGGCTGCCACCTTCCGTGTGGGACAAGGAGCCGGACGTTTGCCTTTTCGGGAACAGGCTCTGCCGAGGATGCGCACCGTGAGAGATTACGTCTTTGGGAAAGCAGAGATTCCCAGTGCGGTTGTGCCTGTGAGTAGGCTGCCCGGGGAAGGTGAAGACCAGCAACAGCTTTCAGGGCTGCCACCTTCCGTGTGGGACAAGGAGCCGGACGTTTGCCTTTTCGGGAACAGGCTCTGCCGAGGATGCGCACCGTGAGCTGTTCCTTCTCTGGGCAAGGACAGATCCCAAAAGCTGTTGTGCCTGTGAGTAGGCTGCCCGGGGAAGGTGAAGACCAGCAACAGCTTTCAGGGCTGCCACCTTCCGTGTGGGACAAGGAGCCGGACGTTTGCCTTTTCGGGAACAGGCTCTGCCGAGGATGCGCACCGTGAGCTGTTCCTTCTCTGGGCAAGCACAGATCCGAATACCTGTTGTGCCTATGACTAGGCTGCCCGGGGAAGGTGAAGACCAGCAACAGCTTTCAGGGCTGCCACCTTCCGTGTGGGACAAGGAGCCGGACGTTTGCCTTTTCGCGAACAGGCTCTGCCGAGGATGCGCACCGTGAGAGATTGCGTCTTTGGGAAAGCAGAGATTCCCAGTGCGGTTGTGCCTGTGAGTAGGCTGCCCGGGGAAGGTGAAGACCAGCAACAGCTTTCAGGGCTGCCACCTTCCGTGTGGGACAAGGAGCCGGACGTTTGCCTTTTCGGGAACAGGCTCTGCCGAGGATGCGCACCGTGAGCTGTTCCTTCTCTGGGCAAGCACAGATCCGAATACCTGTTGTGCCTGTGAGTAGGCTGCCCGGGGAAGGTGAAGACCAGCAACAGCTTTCAGGGCTGCCACCTTCCGTGTGGGACAAGGAGCCGGACGTTTGCCTTTTCGGGAACAGGCTCTGCCGAGGATGCGCACCGTGAGAGATTGCGTCTTTGGGAAAGCAGAGATTCCCAGTGCGGTTGTGCCTGTGACTAGGCTGCCCGGGGAAGGTGAAGACCAGCAACAGCTTTCAGGGCTGCCACCTTCCGTGTGGGACAAGGAGCCGGACGTTTGCCTTTTCGGGAACAGGCTCTGCCGAGGATGCGCACCGTGAGCTGTTCCTTCTCTGGGCAAGCACAGATCCGAATACCTGTTGTGCCTATGACTAGGCTGCCCGGGGAAGGTGAAGACCAGCAACAGCTTTCAGGGCTGCCACCTTCCGTGTGGGACAAGGAGCCGGACGTTTGCCTTTTCGGGAACAGGCTCTGCCGAGGATGCGCACCGTGAGAGATTGCGTCTTTGGGAAAGCAGAGATTCCCAGTGCGGTTGTGCCTGTGAGTAGGCTGCCCGGGGAAGGTGAAGACCAGCAACAGCTTTCAGGGCTGCCACCTTCCGTGTGGGACAAGGAGCCGGACGTTTGCCTTTTCGGGAACAGGCTCTGCCGAGGATGCGCACCGTGAGAGATTGCGTCTTTGGGAAAGCAGAGATTCCCAGTGCGGTTGTGCCTGTGAGTAGGCTGCCCGGGGAAGGTGAAGACCAGCAACAGCTTTCAGGGCTGCCACCTTCCGTGTGGGACAAGGAGCCGGACGTTTGCCTTTTCGCGAACAGGCTCTGCCGAGGATGCGCACCGTGAGCTGTTCCTTCTCTGGGCAAGCACAGATCCCAAAAGCTGTTGTGCCTGTGAGTAGGCTGCCCGGGGAAGGTGAAGACCAGCAACAGCTTTCAGGGCTGCCACCTTCCGTGTGGGACAAGGAGCCGGACGTTTGCCTTTTCGGGAACAGGCTCTGCCGAGGATGCGCACCGTGAGAGATTGCATCTTTGGGAAAGCAGAGATTCCCAGTGCGGTTGTGCCTGTGAGTAGGCTGCCCGGGGAAGGTGAAGACCAGCAACAGCTTTCAGGGCTGCCACCTTCCGTGTGGGACAAGGAGCCGGACGTTTGCCTTTTCGGGAACAGGCTCTGCCGAGGATGCGCACCGTGAGAGATTGCATCTTTGGGAAAGCACAGATCCCAAAACCCTTTGTGCCTGTGACTAGGCTGCCCGGGGAAGGTGAAGACCAGCAACAGCTTTCAGGGCTGCCACCTTCCGTGTGGGACAAGGAGCCGGACGTTTGCCTTTTCGGGAACAGGCTCTGCCGAGGATGCGCACCGTGAGAGATTGCGTCTTTGGGAAAGCAGAGATTCCCAGTGCGGTTGTGCCTGTGAGTAGGCTGCCCGGGGAAGGTGAAGACCAGCAACAGCTTTCAGGGCTGCCACCTTCCGTGTGGGACAAGGAGCCGGACGTTTGCCTTTTCGGGAACAGGCTCTGCCGAGGATGCGCACCGTGAGCTGTTCCTTCTCTGGGCAAGGACAGATCCCAAAAGCTGTTGTGCCTGTGAGTAGGCTGCCCGGGGAAGGTGAAGACCAGCAACAGCTTTCAGGGCTGCCACCTTCCGTGTGGGACAAGGAGCCGGACGTTTGCCTTTTCGGGAACAGGCTCTGCCGAGGATGCGCACCGTGAGCTGTTCCTTCTCTGGGCAAGCACAGATCCGAATACCTGTTGTGCCTATGACTAGGCTGCCCGGGGAAGGTGAAGACCAGCAACAGCTTTCAGGGCTGCCACCTTCCGTGTGGGACAAGGAGCCGGACGTTTGCCTTTTCGGGAACAGGCTCTGCCGAGGATGCGCACCGTGAGAGATTGCGTCTTTGGGAAAGCAGAGATTCCCAGTGCGGTTGTGCCTGTGAACAGGCTGCCCGGGGAAGGTGAAGACCAGCAACAGCTTTCAGGGCTGCCACCTTCCGTGTGGGACAAGGAGCCGGACGTTTGCCTTTTCGGGAACAGGCTCTGCCGAGGATGCGCACCGTGAGCTGTTCCTTCTCTGGGCAAGCACAGATCCCAAAAGCTGTTGTGCCTGTGAGTAGGCTGCCCGGGGAAGGTGAAGACCAGCAACAGCTTTCAGGGCTGCCACCTTCCGTGTGGGACAAGGAGCCGGACGTTTGCCTTTTCGGGAACAGGCTCTGCCGAGGATGCGCACCGTGAGAGATTGCGTCTTTGGGAAAGCACAGATCCCAAAAACCTTTGTGCCTGTGAGTAGGCTGCCCGGGGAAGGTGAAGACCAGCAACAGCTTTCAGGGCTGCCACCTTCTGTGTGGGACAAGGAGCCGGACGTTTGCCTTTTCGGGAACAGGCTCTGCCGAGGATGCGCACCGTGAGAGATTGCGTCTTTGGGAAAGCAGAGATTCCCAGTGCGGTTGTGCCTGTGACTAGGCTGCCCGGGGAAGGTGAAGACCAGCAACAGCTTTCAGGGCTGCCACCTTCCGTGTGGGACAAGGAGCCGGACGTTTGCCTTTTCGGGAACAGGCTCTGCCGAGGATGCGCACCGTGAGAGATTGCGTCTTTGGGAAAGCAGAGATTCCCAGTGCGGTTGTGCCTGTGAGTAGGCTGCCCGGGGAAGGTGAAGACCAGCAACAGCTTTCAGGGCTGCCACCTTCCGTGTGGGACAAGGAGCCGGACGTTTGCCTTTTCGGGAACAGGCTCTGCCGAGGATGCGCACCGTGAGAGATTGCGTCTTTGGGAAAGCAGAGATTCCCAGTGCGGTTGTGCCTGTGAGTAGGCTGCCCGGGGAAGGTGAAGACCAGCAACAGCTTTCAGGGCTGCCACCTTCCATGTGGGACAAGGAGCCGGACGTTTGCCTTTTCGGGAACAGGCTCTGCCGAGGATGCGCACCGTGAGAGATTGCGTCTTTGGGAAAGCAGAGATTCCCAGTGCGGTTGTGCCTGTGAGTAGGCTGCCCGGGGAAGGTGAAGACCAGCAACAGCTTTCAGGGCTGCCACCTTCCGTGTGGGACAAGGAGCCGGACGTTTGCCTTTTCGGGAACAGGCTCTGCCGAGGATGCGCACCGTGAGAGATTGCGTCTTTGGGAAAGCAGAGATTCCCAGTGCGGTTGTGCCTGTGAGTAGGCTGCCCGGGGAAGGTGAAGACCAGCAACAGCTTTCAGGGCTGCCACCTTCCGTGTGGGACAAGGAGCCGGACGTTTGCCTTTTCGCGAACAGGCTCTGCCGAGGATGCGCACCGTGAGCTGTTCCTTCTCTGGGCAAGCACAGATCCCAAAACCCTTTGTGCCTGTGAGTAGGCTGCCCGGGGAAGGTGAAGACCAGCAACAGCTTTCAGGGCTGCCACCTTCCGTGTGGGACAAGGAGCCGGACGTTTGCCTTTTCGGGAACAGGCTCTGCCGAGGATGCGCACCGTGAGAGATTGCGTCTTTGGGAAAGCAGAGATTCCCAGTGCGGTTGTGCCTGTGAGTAGGCTGCCCGGGGAAGGTGAAGACCAGCAACAGCTTTCAGGGCTGCCACCTTCCGTGTGGGACAAGGAGCCGGACGTTTGCCTTTTCGGGAACAGGCTCTGCCGAGGATGCGCACCGTGAGCTGTTCCTTCTCTGGGCAAGCACAGATCCGAATACCTGTTGTGCCTATGACTAGGCTGCCCGGGGAAGGTGAAGACCAGCAACAGCTTTCAGGGCTGCCACCTTCCGTGTGGGACAAGGAGCCGGACGTTTGCCTTTTCGGGAACAGGCTCTGCCGAGGATGCGCACGGTGAGCTGTTCCTTCTCTGGGCAAGCACAGATCCCAAAAGCTGTTGTGCCTGTGAGTAGGCTGCCCGGGGAAGGTGAAGACCAGCAACAGCTTTCAGGGCTGCCACCTTCCGTGTGGGACAAGGAGCCGGACGTTTGCCTTTTCGGGAACAGGCTCTGCCGAGGATGCGCACCGTGAGAGATTGCGTCTTTGGGAAAGCACAGATCTCAAAACCCTTTGTGCCTGTGAGTAGGCTGCCCGGGGAAGGTGAAGACCAGCAACAGCTTTCAGGGCTGCCACCTTCCGTGTGGGACAAGGAGCCGGACGTTTGCCTTTTCGGGAACAGGCTCTGCCGAGGATGCGCACCGTGAGCTGTTCCTTCTCTGGGCAAGCACAGATCCGAATACCTTTTGTGCCTATGAATAGGCTGCCCGGGGAAGGTGAAGACCAGCAACAGCTTTCAGGGCTGCCACCTTCCGTGTGGGACAAGGAGCCGGACGTTTGCCTTTTCGGGAACAGGCTCTGCCAAGGAAGCGCACCGTGAGAGATTGCGTCTTTGGGAAAGCAGAGATTCCCAGTGCGGTTGTGCCTGTGAGTAGGCTGCCCGGGGAAGGTGAAGACCAGCAACAGCTTTCAGGGCTGCCACCTTCCGTGTGGGACAAGGAGCCGGACGTTTGCCTTTTCGGGAACAGGCTCTGCCGAGGATGCGCACCGTGAGCTGTTCCTTCTCTGGGCAAGGACAGATCCCAAAAGCTGTTGTGCCTGTGAGTAGGCTGCCCGGGGAAGGTGAAGACCAGCAACAGCTTTCAGGGCTGCCACCTTCCGTGTGGGACAAGGAGCCGGACGTTTGCCTTTTCGGGAACAGGCTCTGCCGAGGATGCGCACCGTGAGAGATTGCGTCTTTGGGAAAGCACAGATCCCAAAAACCTTTGTGCCTGTGAGTAGGCTGCCCGGGGAAGGTGAAGACCAGCAACAGCTTTCAGGGCTGCCACCTTCTGTGTGGGACAAGGAGCCGGACGTTTGCCTTTTCGGGAACAGGCTCTGCCGAGGATGCGCACCGTGAGAGATTGCGTCTTTGGGAAAGCAGAGATTCCCAGTGCGGTTGTGCCTGTGACTAGGCTGCCCGGGGAAGGTGAAGACCAGCAACAGCTTTCAGGGCTGCCACCTTCCGTGTGGGACAAGGAGCCGGACGTTTGCCTTTTCGGGAACAGGCTCTGCCGAGGATGCGCACCGTGAGAGATTGCGTCTTTGGGAAAGCAGAGATTCCCAGTGCGGTTGTGCCTGTGAGTAGGCTGCCCGGGGAAGGTGAAGACCAGCAACAGCTTTCAGGGCTGCCACCTTCCGTGTGGGACAAGGAGCCGGACGTTTGCCTTTTCGGGAACAGGCTCTGCCGAGGATGCGCACCGTGAGAGATTGCGTCTTTGGGAAAGCAGAGATTCCCAGTGCGGTTGTGCCTGTGAGTAGGCTGCCCGGGGAAGGTGAAGACCAGCAACAGCTTTCAGGGCTGCCACCTTCCATGTGGGACAAGGAGCCGGACGTTTGCCTTTTCGGGAACAGGCTCTGCCGAGGATGCGCACCGTGAGAGATTGCGTCTTTGGGAAAGCAGAGATTCCCAGTGCGGTTGTGCCTGTGAGTAGGCTGCCCGGGGAAGGTGAAGACCAGCAAGAGCTTTCAGGGCTGCCACCTTCCGTGTGGGACAAGGAGCCGGACGTTTGCCTTTTCGGGAACAGGCTCTGCCGAGGATGCGCACCGTGAGAGATTGCGTCTTTGGGAAAGCAGAGATTCCCAGTGCGGTTGTGCCTGTGAGTAGGCTGCCCGGGGAAGGTGAAGACCAGCAACAGCTTTCAGGGCTGCCACCTTCCGTGTGGGACAAGGAGCCGGACGTTTGCCTTTTCGGGAACAGGCTCTGCCGAGGATGCGCACCGTGAGCTGTTCCTTCTCTGGGCAAGCACAGATCCCAAAACCCTTTGTGCCTGTGAGTAGGCTGCCCGGGGAAGGTGAAGACCAGCAACAGCTTTCAGGGCTGCCACCTTCCGTGTGGGACAAGGAGCCGGACGTTTGCCTTTTCGGGAACAGGCTCTGCCGAGGATGCGCACCGTGAGAGATTGCGTCTTTGGGAAAGCAGAGATTCCCAGTGCGGTTGTGCCTGTGAGTAGGCTGCCCGGGGAAGGTGAAGACCAGCAACAGCTTTCAGGGCTGCCACCTTCCGTGTGGGACAAGGAGCCGGACGTTTGCCTTTTCGGGAACAGGCTCTGCCGAGGATGCGCACCGTGAGAGATTGCGTCTTTGGGAAAGCAGAGATTCCCAGTGCGGTTGTGCCTGTGAGTAGGCTGCCCGGGGAAGGTGAAGACCAGCAACAGCTTTCAGGGCTGCCACCTTCCGTGTGGGACAAGGAGCCGGACGTTTGCCTTTTCGGGAACAGGCTCTGCCGAGGATGCGCACCGTGAGCTGTTCCTTCTCTGGGCAAGCACAGATCCCAAAAGCTGTTGTGCCTGTGAGTAGGCTGCCCGGGGAAGGTGAAGACCAGCAACAGCTTTCAGGGCTGCCACCTTCTGTGTGGGACAAGGAGCCGGACGTTTGCCTTTTCGGGAACAGGCTCTGCCGAGGATGCGCACCGTGAGAGATTGCGTCTTTGGGAAAGCACAGATCTCAAAACCCTTTGTGCCTGTGAGTAGGCTGCCCGGGGAAGGTGAAGACCAGCAACAGCTTTCAGGGCTGCCACCTTCCGTGTGGGACAAGGAGCCGGACGTTTGCCTTTTCGGGAACAGGCTCTGCCGAGGATGCGCACCGTGAGAGATTGCGTCTTTGGGAAAGCAGAGATTCCCAGTGCGGTTGTGCCTGTGAGTAGGCTGCCCGGGGAAGGTGAAGACCAGCAACAGCTTTCAGGGCTGCCACCTTCCGTGTGGGACAAGGAGCCGGACGTTTGCCTTTTCGCGAACAGGCTCTGCCGAGGATGCGCACCGTGAGCTGTTCCTTCTCTGGGCAAGCACAGATCCGAATACCTGTTGTGCCTATGACTAGGCTGCCCGGGGAAGGTGAAGACCAGCAACAGCTTTCAGGGCTGCCACCTTCCGTGTGGGACAAGGAGCCGGACGTTTGCCTTTTCGGGAACAGGCTCTGCCGAGGATGCGCACCGTGAGAGATTGCGTCTTTGGGAAAGCACAGATCCCAAAAACCTTTGTGCCTGTGAGTAGGCTGCCCGGGGAAGGTGAAGACCAGCAACAGCTTTCAGGGCTGCCACCTTCCGTGTGGGACAAGGAGCCGGACGTTTGCCTTTTCGGGAACAGGCTCTGCCGAGGATGCGCACCGTGAGAGATTGCGTCTTTGGGAAAGCAGAGATTCCCAGTGCGGTTGTGCCTGTGAGTAGGCTGCCCGGGGAAGGTGAAGACCAGCAACAGCTTTCAGGGCTGCCACCTTCCGTGTGGGACAAGGAGCCGGACGTTTGCCTTTTCGGGAACAGGCTCTGCCGAGGATGCGCACCGTGAGCTGTTCCTTCTCTGGGCAAGCACAGATCCGAATACCTGTTGTGCCTGTGAGTAGGCTGCCCGGGGAAGGTGAAGACCAGCAACAGCTTTCAGGGCTGCCACCTTCCGTGTGGGACAAGGAGCCGGACGTTTGCCTTTTCGGGAACAGGCTCTGCCGAGGATGCGCACCGTGAGAGATTGCGTCTTTGGGAAAGCAGAGATTCCCAGTGCGGTTGTGCCTGTGACTAGGCTGCCCGGGGAAGGTGAAGACCAGCAACAGCTTTCAGGGCTGCCACCTTCCGTGTGGGACAAGGAGCCGGACGTTTGCCTTTTCGGGAACAGGCTCTGCCGAGGATGCGCACCGTGAGCTGTTCCTTCTCTGGGCAAGCACAGATCCGAATACCTGTTGTGCCTATGACTAGGCTGCCCGGGGAAGGTGAAGACCAGCAACAGCTTTCAGGGCTGCCACCTTCCGTGTGGGACAAGGAGCCGGACGTTTGCCTTTTCGGGAACAGGCTCTGCCGAGGATGCGCACCGTGAGAGATTGCGTCTTTGGGAAAGCAGAGATTCCCAGTGCGGTTGTGCCTGTGAGTAGGCTGCCCGGGGAAGGTGAAGACCAGCAACAGCTTTCAGGGCTGCCACCTTCCGTGTGGGACAAGGAGCCGGACGTTTGCCTTTTCGGGAACAGGCTCTGCCGAGGATGCGCACCGTGAGAGATTGCGTCTTTGGGAAAGCAGAGATTCCCAGTGCGGTTGTGCCTGTGAGTAGGCTGCCCGGGGAAGGTGAAGACCAGCAACAGCTTTCAGGGCTGCCACCTTCCGTGTGGGACAAGGAGCCGGACGTTTGCCTTTTCGCGAACAGGCTCTGCCGAGGATGCGCACCGTGAGCTGTTCCTTCTCTGGGCAAGCACAGATCCCAAAAGCTGTTGTGCCTGTGAGTAGGCTGCCCGGGGAAGGTGAAGACCAGCAACAGCTTTCAGGGCTGCCACCTTCCGTGTGGGACAAGGAGCCGGACGTTTGCCTTTTCGGGAACAGGCTCTGCCGAGGATGCGCACCGTGAGAGATTGCATCTTTGGGAAAGCAGAGATTCCCAGTGCGGTTGTGCCTGTGAGTAGGCTGCCCGGGGAAGGTGAAGACCAGCAACAGCTTTCAGGGCTGCCACCTTCCGTGTGGGACAAGGAGCCGGACGTTTGCCTTTTCGGGAACAGGCTCTGCCGAGGATGCGCACCGTGAGAGATTGCATCTTTGGGAAAGCACAGATCCCAAAACCCTTTGTGCCTGTGAGTAGGCTGCCCGGGGAAGGTGAAGACCAGCAACAGCTTTCAGGGCTGCCACCTTCCGTGTGGGACAAGGAGCCGGACGTTTGCCTTTTCGGGAACAGGCTCTGCCGAGGATGCGCACCGTGAGAGATTGCGTCTTTGGGAAAGCAGAGATTCCCAGTGCGGTTGTGCCTGTGAGTAGGCTGCCCGGGGAAGGTGAAGACCAGCAACAGCTTTCAGGGCTGCCACCTTCCGTGTGGGACAAGGAGCCGGACGTTTGCCTTTTCGGGAACAGGCTCTGCCGAGGATGCGCACCGTGAGCTGTTCCTTCTCTGGGCAAGGACAGATCCCAAAAGCTGTTGTGCCTGTGAGTAGGCTGCCCGGGGAAGGTGAAGACCAGCAACAGCTTTCAGGGCTGCCACCTTCCGTGTGGGACAAGGAGCCGGACGTTTGCCTTTTCGGGAACAGGCTCTGCCGAGGATGCGCACCGTGAGCTGTTCCTTCTCTGGGCAAGCACAGATCCGAATACCTGTTGTGCCTATGACTAGGCTGCCCGGGGAAGGTGAAGACCAGCAACAGCTTTCAGGGCTGCCACCTTCCGTGTGGGACAAGGAGCCGGACGTTTGCCTTTTCGGGAACAGGCTCTGCCGAGGATGCGCACCGTGAGAGATTGCGTCTTTGGGAAAGCAGAGATTCCCAGTGCGGTTGTGCCTGTGAACAGGCTGCCCGGGGAAGGTGAAGACCAGCAACAGCTTTCAGGGCTGCCACCTTCCGTGTGGGACAAGGAGCCGGACGTTTGCCTTTTCGGGAACAGGCTCTGCCGAGGATGCGCACCGTGAGCTGTTCCTTCTCTGGGCAAGCACAGATCCCAAAAGCTGTTGTGCCTGTGAGTAGGCTGCCCGGGGAAGGTGAAGACCAGCAACAGCTTTCAGGGCTGCCACCTTCCGTGTGGGACAAGGAGCCGGACGTTTGCCTTTTCGGGAACAGGCTCTGCCGAGGATGCGCACCGTGAGAGATTGCGTCTTTGGGAAAGCACAGATCCCAAAAACCTTTGTGCCTGTGAGTAGGCTGCCCGGGGAAGGTGAAGACCAGCAACAGCTTTCAGGGCTGCCACCTTCTGTGTGGGACAAGGAGCCGGACGTTTGCCTTTTCGGGAACAGGCTCTGCCGAGGATGCGCACCGTGAGAGATTGCGTCTTTGGGAAAGCAGAGATTCCCAGTGCGGTTGTGCCTGTGACTAGGCTGCCCGGGGAAGGTGAAGACCAGCAACAGCTTTCAGGGCTGCCACCTTCCGTGTGGGACAAGGAGCCGGACGTTTGCCTTTTCGGGAACAGGCTCTGCCGAGGATGCGCACCGTGAGAGATTGCGTCTTTGGGAAAGCAGAGATTCCCAGTGCGGTTGTGCCTGTGAGTAGGCTGCCCGGGGAAGGTGAAGACCAGCAACAGCTTTCAGGGCTGCCACCTTCCGTGTGGGACAAGGAGCCGGACGTTTGCCTTTTCGGGAACAGGCTCTGCCGAGGATGCGCACCGTGAGAGATTGCGTCTTTGGGAAAGCAGAGATTCCCAGTGCGGTTGTGCCTGTGAGTAGGCTGCCCGGGGAAGGTGAAGACCAGCAACAGCTTTCAGGGCTGCCACCTTCCATGTGGGACAAGGAGCCGGACGTTTGCCTTTTCGGGAACAGGCTCTGCCGAGGATGCGCACCGTGAGAGATTGCGTCTTTGGGAAAGCAGAGATTCCCAGTGCGGTTGTGCCTGTGAGTAGGCTGCCCGGGGAAGGTGAAGACCAGCAACAGCTTTCAGGGCTGCCACCTTCCGTGTGGGACAAGGAGCCGGACGTTTGCCTTTTCGGGAACAGGCTCTGCCGAGGATGCGCACCGTGAGAGATTGCGTCTTTGGGAAAGCAGAGATTCCCAGTGCGGTTGTGCCTGTGAGTAGGCTGCCCGGGGAAGGTGAAGACCAGCAACAGCTTTCAGGGCTGCCACCTTCCGTGTGGGACAAGGAGCCGGACGTTTGCCTTTTCGCGAACAGGCTCTGCCGAGGATGCGCACCGTGAGCTGTTCCTTCTCTGGGCAAGCACAGATCCCAAAACCCTTTGTGCCTGTGAGTAGGCTGCCCGGGGAAGGTGAAGACCAGCAACAGCTTTCAGGGCTGCCACCTTCCGTGTGGGACAAGGAGCCGGACGTTTGCCTTTTCGGGAACAGGCTCTGCCGAGGATGCGCACCGTGAGAGATTGCGTCTTTGGGAAAGCAGAGATTCCCAGTGCGGTTGTGCCTGTGAGTAGGCTGCCCGGGGAAGGTGAAGACCAGCAACAGCTTTCAGGGCTGCCACCTTCCGTGTGGGACAAGGAGCCGGACGTTTGCCTTTTCGGGAACAGGCTCTGCCGAGGATGCGCACCGTGAGCTGTTCCTTCTCTGGGCAAGCACAGATCCGAATACCTGTTGTGCCTATGACTAGGCTGCCCGGGGAAGGTGAAGACCAGCAACAGCTTTCAGGGCTGCCACCTTCCGTGTGGGACAAGGAGCCGGACGTTTGCCTTTTCGGGAACAGGCTCTGCCGAGGATGCGCACGGTGAGCTGTTCCTTCTCTGGGCAAGCACAGATCCCAAAAGCTGTTGTGCCTGTGAGTAGGCTGCCCGGGGAAGGTGAAGACCAGCAACAGCTTTCAGGGCTGCCACCTTCCGTGTGGGACAAGGAGCCGGACGTTTGCCTTTTCGGGAACAGGCTCTGCCGAGGATGCGCACCGTGAGAGATTGCGTCTTTGGGAAAGCACAGATCTCAAAACCCTTTGTGCCTGTGAGTAGGCTGCCCGGGGAAGGTGAAGACCAGCAACAGCTTTCAGGGCTGCCACCTTCCGTGTGGGACAAGGAGCCGGACGTTTGCCTTTTCGGGAACAGGCTCTGCCGAGGATGCGCACCGTGAGCTGTTCCTTCTCTGGGCAAGCACAGATCCGAATACCTGTTGTGCCTGTGAGTAGGCTGCCCGGGGAAGGTGAAGACCAGCAACAGCTTTCAGGGCTGCCACCTTCCGTGTGGGACAAGGAGCCGGACGTTTGCCTTTTCGGGAACAGGCTCTGCCAAGGATGCGCACCGTGAGAGATTGCGTCTTTGGGAAAGCAGAGATTCCCAGTGCGGTTGTGCCTGTGAGTAGGCTGCCCGGGGAAGGTGAAGACCAGCAACAGCTTTCAGGGCTGCCACCTTCCGTGTGGGACAAGGAGCCGGACGTTTGCCTTTTCGGGAACAGGCTCTGCCGAGGATGCGCACCGTGAGCTGTTCCTTCTCTGGGCAAGGACAGATCCCAAAAGCTGTTGTGCCTGTGAGTAGGCTGCCCGGGGAAGGTGAAGACCAGCAACAGCTTTCAGGGCTGCCACCTTCCGTGTGGGACAAGGAGCCGGACGTTTGCCTTTTCGGGAACAGGCTCTGCCGAGGATGCGCACCGTGAGAGATTGCGTCTTTGGGAAAGCACAGATCCCAAAAACCTTTGTGCCTGTGAGTAGGCTGCCCGGGGAAGGTGAAGACCAGCAACAGCTTTCAGGGCTGCCACCTTCTGTGTGGGACAAGGAGCCGGACGTTTGCCTTTTCGGGAACAGGCTCTGCCGAGGATGCGCACCGTGAGAGATTGCGTCTTTGGGAAAGCAGAGATTCCCAGTGCGGTTGTGCCTGTGACTAGGCTGCCCGGGGAAGGTGAAGACCAGCAACAGCTTTCAGGGCTGCCACCTTCCGTGTGGGACAAGGAGCCGGACGTTTGCCTTTTCGGGAACAGGCTCTGCCGAGGATGCGCACGGTGAGCTGTTCCTTCTCTGGGCAAGCACAGATCCCAAAAGCTGTTGTGCCTGTGAGTAGGCTGCCCGGGGAAGGTGAAGACCAGCAACAGCTTTCAGGGCTGCCACCTTCCGTGTGGGACAAGGAGCCGGACGTTTGCCTTTTCGGGAACAGGCTCTGCCGAGGATGCGCACCGTGAGAGATTGCGTCTTTGGGAAAGCACAGATCTCAAAACCCTTTGTGCCTGTGAGTAGGCTGCCCGGGGAAGGTGAAGACCAGCAACAGCTTTCAGGGCTGCCACCTTCCGTGTGGGACAAGGAGCCGGACGTTTGCCTTTTCGGGAACAGGCTCTGCCGAGGATGCGCACCGTGAGCTGTTCCTTCTCTGGGCAAGCACAGATCCGAATACCTTTTGTGCCTATGAATAGGCTGCCCGGGGAAGGTGAAGACCAGCAACAGCTTTCAGGGCTGCCACCTTCCGTGTGGGACAAGGAGCCGGACGTTTGCCTTTTCGGGAACAGGCTCTGCCAAGGAAGCGCACCGTGAGAGATTGCGTCTTTGGGAAAGCAGAGATTCCCAGTGCGGTTGTGCCTGTGAGTAGGCTGCCCGGGGAAGGTGAAGACCAGCAACAGCTTTCAGGGCTGCCACCTTCCGTGTGGGACAAGGAGCCGGACGTTTGCCTTTTCGGGAACAGGCTCTGCCGAGGATGCGCACCGTGAGCTGTTCCTTCTCTGGGCAAGGACAGATCCCAAAAGCTGTTGTGCCTGTGAGTAGGCTGCCCGGGGAAGGTGAAGACCAGCAACAGCTTTCAGGGCTGCCACCTTCCGTGTGGGACAAGGAGCCGGACGTTTGCCTTTTCGGGAACAGGCTCTGCCGAGGATGCGCACCGTGAGAGATTGCGTCTTTGGGAAAGCACAGATCCCAAAAACCTTTGTGCCTGTGAGTAGGCTGCCCGGGGAAGGTGAAGACCAGCAACAGCTTTCAGGGCTGCCACCTTCTGTGTGGGACAAGGAGCCGGACGTTTGCCTTTTCGGGAACAGGCTCTGCCGAGGATGCGCACCGTGAGAGATTGCGTCTTTGGGAAAGCAGAGATTCCCAGTGCGGTTGTGCCTGTGACTAGGCTGCCCGGGGAAGGTGAAGACCAGCAACAGCTTTCAGGGCTGCCACCTTCCGTGTGGGACAAGGAGCCGGACGTTTGCCTTTTCGGGAACAGGCTCTGCCGAGGATGCGCACCGTGAGAGATTGCGTCTTTGGGAAAGCAGAGATTCCCAGTGCGGTTGTGCCTGTGAGTAGGCTGCCCGGGGAAGGTGAAGACCAGCAACAGCTTTCAGGGCTGCCACCTTCCGTGTGGGACAAGGAGCCGGACGTTTGCCTTTTCGGGAACAGGCTCTGCCGAGGATGCGCACCGTGAGAGATTGCGTCTTTGGGAAAGCAGAGATTCCCAGTGCGGTTGTGCCTGTGAGTAGGCTGCCCGGGGAAGGTGAAGACCAGCAACAGCTTTCAGGGCTGCCACCTTCCATGTGGGACAAGGAGCCGGACGTTTGCCTTTTCGGGAACAGGCTCTGCCGAGGATGCGCACCGTGAGAGATTGCGTCTTTGGGAAAGCAGAGATTCCCAGTGCGGTTGTGCCTGTGAGTAGGCTGCCCGGGGAAGGTGAAGACCAGCAAGAGCTTTCAGGGCTGCCACCTTCCGTGTGGGACAAGGAGCCGGACGTTTGCCTTTTCGGGAACAGGCTCTGCCGAGGATGCGCACCGTGAGAGATTGCGTCTTTGGGAAAGCAGAGATTCCCAGTGCGGTTGTGCCTGTGAGTAGGCTGCCCGGGGAAGGTGAAGACCAGCAACAGCTTTCAGGGCTGCCACCTTCCGTGTGGGACAAGGAGCCGGACGTTTGCCTTTTCGGGAACAGGCTCTGCCGAGGATGCGCACCGTGAGCTGTTCCTTCTCTGGGCAAGCACAGATCCCAAAACCCTTTGTGCCTGTGAGTAGGCTGCCCGGGGAAGGTGAAGACCAGCAACAGCTTTCAGGGCTGCCACCTTCCGTGTGGGACAAGGAGCCGGACGTTTGCCTTTTCGGGAACAGGCTCTGCCGAGGATGCGCACCGTGAGAGATTGCGTCTTTGGGAAAGCAGAGATTCCCAGTGCGGTTGTGCCTGTGAGTAGGCTGCCCGGGGAAGGTGAAGACCAGCAACAGCTTTCAGGGCTGCCACCTTCCGTGTGGGACAAGGAGCCGGACGTTTGCCTTTTCGGGAACAGGCTCTGCCGAGGATGCGCACCGTGAGAGATTGCGTCTTTGGGAAAGCAGAGATTCCCAGTGCGGTTGTGCCTGTGAGTAGGCTGCCCGGGGAAGGTGAAGACCAGCAACAGCTTTCAGGGCTGCCACCTTCCGTGTGGGACAAGGAGCCGGACGTTTGCCTTTTCGGGAACAGGCTCTGCCGAGGATGCGCACCGTGAGCTGTTCCTTCTCTGGGCAAGCACAGATCCCAAAAGCTGTTGTGCCTGTGAGTAGGCTGCCCGGGGAAGGTGAAGACCAGCAACAGCTTTCAGGGCTGCCACCTTCTGTGTGGGACAAGGAGCCGGACGTTTGCCTTTTCGGGAACAGGCTCTGCCGAGGATGCGCACCGTGAGAGATTGCGTCTTTGGGAAAGCACAGATCTCAAAACCCTTTGTGCCTGTGAGTAGGCTGCCCGGGGAAGGTGAAGACCAGCAACAGCTTTCAGGGCTGCCACCTTCCGTGTGGGACAAGGAGCCGGACGTTTGCCTTTTCGGGAACAGGCTCTGCCGAGGATGCGCACCGTGAGAGATTGCGTCTTTGGGAAAGCAGAGATTCCCAGTGCGGTTGTGCCTGTGAGTAGGCTGCCCGGGGAAGGTGAAGACCAGCAACAGCTTTCAGGGCTGCCACCTTCCGTGTGGGACAAGGAGCCGGACGTTTGCCTTTTCGCGAACAGGCTCTGCCGAGGATGCGCACCGTGAGCTGTTCCTTCTCTGGGCAAGCACAGATCCGAATACCTGTTGTGCCTATGACTAGGCTGCCCGGGGAAGGTGAAGACCAGCAACAGCTTTCAGGGCTGCCACCTTCCGTGTGGGACAAGGAGCCGGACGTTTGCCTTTTCGGGAACAGGCTCTGCCGAGGATGCGCACCGTGAGAGATTGCGTCTTTGGGAAAGCACAGATCCCAAAAACCTTTGTGCCTGTGAGTAGGCTGCCCGGGGAAGGTGAAGACCAGCAACAGCTTTCAGGGCTGCCACCTTCCGTGTGGGACAAGGAGCCGGACGTTTGCCTTTTCGGGAACAGGCTCTGCCGAGGATGCGCACCGTGAGAGATTGCGTCTTTGGGAAAGCAGAGATTCCCAGTGCGGTTGTGCCTGTGAGTAGGCTGCCCGGGGAAGGTGAAGACCAGCAACAGCTTTCAGGGCTGCCACCTTCCGTGTGGGACAAGGAGCCGGACGTTTGCCTTTTCGGGAACAGGCTCTGCCGAGGATGCGCACCGTGAGCTGTTCCTTCTCTGGGCAAGCACAGATCCGAATACCTGTTGTGCCTGTGAGTAGGCTGCCCGGGGAAGGTGAAGACCAGCAACAGCTTTCAGGGCTGCCACCTTCCGTGTGGGACAAGGAGCCGGACGTTTGCCTTTTCGGGAACAGGCTCTGCCGAGGATGCGCACCGTGAGAGATTGCGTCTTTGGGAAAGCAGAGATTCCCAGTGCGGTTGTGCCTGTGACTAGGCTGCCCGGGGAAGGTGAAGACCAGCAACAGCTTTCAGGGCTGCCACCTTCCGTGTGGGACAAGGAGCCGGACGTTTGCCTTTTCGGGAACAGGCTCTGCCGAGGATGCGCACCGTGAGCTGTTCCTTCTCTGGGCAAGCACAGATCCGAATACCTGTTGTGCCTATGACTAGGCTGCCCGGGGAAGGTGAAGACCAGCAACAGCTTTCAGGGCTGCCACCTTCCGTGTGGGACAAGGAGCCGGACGTTTGCCTTTTCGGGAACAGGCTCTGCCGAGGATGCGCACCGTGAGAGATTGCGTCTTTGGGAAAGCAGAGATTCCCAGTGCGGTTGTGCCTGTGAGTAGGCTGCCCGGGGAAGGTGAAGACCAGCAACAGCTTTCAGGGCTGCCACCTTCCGTGTGGGACAAGGAGCCGGACGTTTGCCTTTTCGGGAACAGGCTCTGCCGAGGATGCGCACCGTGAGAGATTGCGTCTTTGGGAAAGCAGAGATTCCCAGTGCGGTTGTGCCTGTGAGTAGGCTGCCCGGGGAAGGTGAAGACCAGCAACAGCTTTCAGGGCTGCCACCTTCCGTGTGGGACAAGGAGCCGGACGTTTGCCTTTTCGCGAACAGGCTCTGCCGAGGATGCGCACCGTGAGCTGTTCCTTCTCTGGGCAAGCACAGATCCCAAAAGCTGTTGTGCCTGTGAGTAGGCTGCCCGGGGAAGGTGAAGACCAGCAACAGCTTTCAGGGCTGCCACCTTCCGTGTGGGACAAGGAGCCGGACGTTTGCCTTTTCGGGAACAGGCTCTGCCGAGGATGCGCACCGTGAGAGATTGCATCTTTGGGAAAGCAGAGATTCCCAGTGCGGTTGTGCCTGTGAGTAGGCTGCCCGGGGAAGGTGAAGACCAGCAACAGCTTTCAGGGCTGCCACCTTCCGTGTGGGACAAGGAGCCGGACGTTTGCCTTTTCGGGAACAGGCTCTGCCGAGGATGCGCACCGTGAGAGATTGCATCTTTGGGAAAGCACAGATCCCAAAACCCTTTGTGCCTGTGAGTAGGCTGCCCGGGGAAGGTGAAGACCAGCAACAGCTTTCAGGGCTGCCACCTTCCGTGTGGGACAAGGAGCCGGACGTTTGCCTTTTCGGGAACAGGCTCTGCCGAGGATGCGCACCGTGAGAGATTGCGTCTTTGGGAAAGCAGAGATTCCCAGTGCGGTTGTGCCTGTGAGTAGGCTGCCCGGGGAAGGTGAAGACCAGCAACAGCTTTCAGGGCTGCCACCTTCCGTGTGGGACAAGGAGCCGGACGTTTGCCTTTTCGGGAACAGGCTCTGCCGAGGATGCGCACCGTGAGCTGTTCCTTCTCTGGGCAAGGACAGATCCCAAAAGCTGTTGTGCCTGTGAGTAGGCTGCCCGGGGAAGGTGAAGACCAGCAACAGCTTTCAGGGCTGCCACCTTCCGTGTGGGACAAGGAGCCGGACGTTTGCCTTTTCGGGAACAGGCTCTGCCGAGGATGCGCACCGTGAGCTGTTCCTTCTCTGGGCAAGCACAGATCCGAATACCTGTTGTGCCTATGACTAGGCTGCCCGGGGAAGGTGAAGACCAGCAACAGCTTTCAGGGCTGCCACCTTCCGTGTGGGACAAGGAGCCGGACGTTTGCCTTTTCGGGAACAGGCTCTGCCGAGGATGCGCACCGTGAGAGATTGCGTCTTTGGGAAAGCAGAGATTCCCAGTGCGGTTGTGCCTGTGAACAGGCTGCCCGGGGAAGGTGAAGACCAGCAACAGCTTTCAGGGCTGCCACCTTCCGTGTGGGACAAGGAGCCGGACGTTTGCCTTTTCGGGAACAGGCTCTGCCGAGGATGCGCACCGTGAGCTGTTCCTTCTCTGGGCAAGCACAGATCCCAAAAGCTGTTGTGCCTGTGAGTAGGCTGCCCGGGGAAGGTGAAGACCAGCAACAGCTTTCAGGGCTGCCACCTTCCGTGTGGGACAAGGAGCCGGACGTTTGCCTTTTCGGGAACAGGCTCTGCCGAGGATGCGCACCGTGAGAGATTGCGTCTTTGGGAAAGCACAGATCCCAAAAACCTTTGTGCCTGTGAGTAGGCTGCCCGGGGAAGGTGAAGACCAGCAACAGCTTTCAGGGCTGCCACCTTCTGTGTGGGACAAGGAGCCGGACGTTTGCCTTTTCGGGAACAGGCTCTGCCGAGGATGCGCACCGTGAGAGATTGCGTCTTTGGGAAAGCAGAGATTCCCAGTGCGGTTGTGCCTGTGACTAGGCTGCCCGGGGAAGGTGAAGACCAGCAACAGCTTTCAGGGCTGCCACCTTCCGTGTGGGACAAGGAGCCGGACGTTTGCCTTTTCGGGAACAGGCTCTGCCGAGGATGCGCACCGTGAGAGATTGCGTCTTTGGGAAAGCAGAGATTCCCAGTGCGGTTGTGCCTGTGAGTAGGCTGCCCGGGGAAGGTGAAGACCAGCAACAGCTTTCAGGGCTGCCACCTTCCGTGTGGGACAAGGAGCCGGACGTTTGCCTTTTCGGGAACAGGCTCTGCCGAGGATGCGCACCGTGAGAGATTGCGTCTTTGGGAAAGCAGAGATTCCCAGTGCGGTTGTGCCTGTGAGTAGGCTGCCCGGGGAAGGTGAAGACCAGCAACAGCTTTCAGGGCTGCCACCTTCCATGTGGGACAAGGAGCCGGACGTTTGCCTTTTCGGGAACAGGCTCTGCCGAGGATGCGCACCGTGAGAGATTGCGTCTTTGGGAAAGCAGAGATTCCCAGTGCGGTTGTGCCTGTGAGTAGGCTGCCCGGGGAAGGTGAAGACCAGCAACAGCTTTCAGGGCTGCCACCTTCCGTGTGGGACAAGGAGCCGGACGTTTGCCTTTTCGGGAACAGGCTCTGCCGAGGATGCGCACCGTGAGAGATTGCGTCTTTGGGAAAGCAGAGATTCCCAGTGCGGTTGTGCCTGTGAGTAGGCTGCCCGGGGAAGGTGAAGACCAGCAACAGCTTTCAGGGCTGCCACCTTCCGTGTGGGACAAGGAGCCGGACGTTTGCCTTTTCGCGAACAGGCTCTGCCGAGGATGCGCACCGTGAGCTGTTCCTTCTCTGGGCAAGCACAGATCCCAAAACCCTTTGTGCCTGTGAGTAGGCTGCCCGGGGAAGGTGAAGACCAGCAACAGCTTTCAGGGCTGCCACCTTCCGTGTGGGACAAGGAGCCGGACGTTTGCCTTTTCGGGAACAGGCTCTGCCGAGGATGCGCACCGTGAGAGATTGCGTCTTTGGGAAAGCAGAGATTCCCAGTGCGGTTGTGCCTGTGAGTAGGCTGCCCGGGGAAGGTGAAGACCAGCAACAGCTTTCAGGGCTGCCACCTTCCGTGTGGGACAAGGAGCCGGACGTTTGCCTTTTCGGGAACAGGCTCTGCCGAGGATGCGCACCGTGAGCTGTTCCTTCTCTGGGCAAGCACAGATCCGAATACCTGTTGTGCCTATGACTAGGCTGCCCGGGGAAGGTGAAGACCAGCAACAGCTTTCAGGGCTGCCACCTTCCGTGTGGGACAAGGAGCCGGACGTTTGCCTTTTCGGGAACAGGCTCTGCCGAGGATGCGCACGGTGAGCTGTTCCTTCTCTGGGCAAGCACAGATCCCAAAAGCTGTTGTGCCTGTGAGTAGGCTGCCCGGGGAAGGTGAAGACCAGCAACAGCTTTCAGGGCTGCCACCTTCCGTGTGGGACAAGGAGCCGGACGTTTGCCTTTTCGGGAACAGGCTCTGCCGAGGATGCGCACCGTGAGAGATTGCGTCTTTGGGAAAGCACAGATCTCAAAACCCTTTGTGCCTGTGAGTAGGCTGCCCGGGGAAGGTGAAGACCAGCAACAGCTTTCAGGGCTGCCACCTTCCGTGTGGGACAAGGAGCCGGACGTTTGCCTTTTCGGGAACAGGCTCTGCCGAGGATGCGCACCGTGAGCTGTTCCTTCTCTGGGCAAGCACAGATCCGAATACCTGTTGTGCCTGTGAGTAGGCTGCCCGGGGAAGGTGAAGACCAGCAACAGCTTTCAGGGCTGCCACCTTCCGTGTGGGACAAGGAGCCGGACGTTTGCCTTTTCGGGAACAGGCTCTGCCAAGGATGCGCACCGTGAGAGATTGCGTCTTTGGGAAAGCAGAGATTCCCAGTGCGGTTGTGCCTGTGAGTAGGCTGCCCGGGGAAGGTGAAGACCAGCAACAGCTTTCAGGGCTGCCACCTTCCGTGTGGGACAAGGAGCCGGACGTTTGCCTTTTCGGGAACAGGCTCTGCCGAGGATGCGCACCGTGAGCTGTTCCTTCTCTGGGCAAGGACAGATCCCAAAAGCTGTTGTGCCTGTGAGTAGGCTGCCCGGGGAAGGTGAAGACCAGCAACAGCTTTCAGGGCTGCCACCTTCCGTGTGGGACAAGGAGCCGGACGTTTGCCTTTTCGGGAACAGGCTCTGCCGAGGATGCGCACCGTGAGAGATTGCGTCTTTGGGAAAGCACAGATCCCAAAAACCTTTGTGCCTGTGAGTAGGCTGCCCGGGGAAGGTGAAGACCAGCAACAGCTTTCAGGGCTGCCACCTTCTGTGTGGGACAAGGAGCCGGACGTTTGCCTTTTCGGGAACAGGCTCTGCCGAGGATGCGCACCGTGAGAGATTGCGTCTTTGGGAAAGCAGAGATTCCCAGTGCGGTTGTGCCTGTGACTAGGCTGCCCGGGGAAGGTGAAGACCAGCAACAGCTTTCAGGGCTGCCACCTTCCGTGTGGGACAAGGAGCCGGACGTTTGCCTTTTCGGGAACAGGCTCTGCCGAGGATGCGCACCGTGAGAGATTGCGTCTTTGGGAAAGCAGAGATTCCCAGTGCGGTTGTGCCTGTGAGTAGGCTGCCCGGGGAAGGTGAAGACCAGCAACAGCTTTCAGGGCTGCCACCTTCCGTGTGGGACAAGGAGCCGGACGTTTGCCTTTTCGGGAACAGGCTCTGCCGAGGATGCGCACCGTGAGAGATTGCGTCTTTGGGAAAGCAGAGATTCCCAGTGCGGTTGTGCCTGTGAGTAGGCTGCCCGGGGAAGGTGAAGACCAGCAACAGCTTTCAGGGCTGCCACCTTCCATGTGGGACAAGGAGCCGGACGTTTGCCTTTTCGGGAACAGGCTCTGCCGAGGATGCGCACCGTGAGAGATTGCGTCTTTGGGAAAGCAGAGATTCCCAGTGCGGTTGTGCCTGTGAGTAGGCTGCCCGGGGAAGGTGAAGACCAGCAAGAGCTTTCAGGGCTGCCACCTTCCGTGTGGGACAAGGAGCCGGACGTTTGCCTTTTCGGGAACAGGCTCTGCCGAGGATGCGCACCGTGAGAGATTGCGTCTTTGGGAAAGCAGAGATTCCCAGTGCGGTTGTGCCTGTGAGTAGGCTGCCCGGGGAAGGTGAAGACCAGCAACAGCTTTCAGGGCTGCCACCTTCCGTGTGGGACAAGGAGCCGGACGTTTGCCTTTTCGGGAACAGGCTCTGCCGAGGATGCGCACCGTGAGCTGTTCCTTCTCTGGGCAAGCACAGATCCCAAAACCCTTTGTGCCTGTGAGTAGGCTGCCCGGGGAAGGTGAAGACCAGCAACAGCTTTCAGGGCTGCCACCTTCCGTGTGGGACAAGGAGCCGGACGTTTGCCTTTTCGGGAACAGGCTCTGCCGAGGATGCGCACCGTGAGAGATTGCGTCTTTGGGAAAGCAGAGATTCCCAGTGCGGTTGTGCCTGTGAGTAGGCTGCCCGGGGAAGGTGAAGACCAGCAACAGCTTTCAGGGCTGCCACCTTCCGTGTGGGACAAGGAGCCGGACGTTTGCCTTTTCGGGAACAGGCTCTGCCGAGGATGCGCACCGTGAGAGATTGCGTCTTTGGGAAAGCAGAGATTCCCAGTGCGGTTGTGCCTGTGAGTAGGCTGCCCGGGGAAGGTGAAGACCAGCAACAGCTTTCAGGGCTGCCACCTTCCGTGTGGGACAAGGAGCCGGACGTTTGCCTTTTCGGGAACAGGCTCTGCCGAGGATGCGCACCGTGAGCTGTTCCTTCTCTGGGCAAGCACAGATCCCAAAAGCTGTTGTGCCTGTGAGTAGGCTGCCCGGGGAAGGTGAAGACCAGCAACAGCTTTCAGGGCTGCCACCTTCTGTGTGGGACAAGGAGCCGGACGTTTGCCTTTTCGGGAACAGGCTCTGCCGAGGATGCGCACCGTGAGAGATTGCGTCTTTGGGAAAGCACAGATCTCAAAACCCTTTGTGCCTGTGAGTAGGCTGCCCGGGGAAGGTGAAGACCAGCAACAGCTTTCAGGGCTGCCACCTTCCGTGTGGGACAAGGAGCCGGACGTTTGCCTTTTCGGGAACAGGCTCTGCCGAGGATGCGCACCGTGAGAGATTGCGTCTTTGGGAAAGCAGAGATTCCCAGTGCGGTTGTGCCTGTGAGTAGGCTGCCCGGGGAAGGTGAAGACCAGCAACAGCTTTCAGGGCTGCCACCTTCCGTGTGGGACAAGGAGCCGGACGTTTGCCTTTTCGCGAACAGGCTCTGCCGAGGATGCGCACCGTGAGCTGTTCCTTCTCTGGGCAAGCACAGATCCGAATACCTGTTGTGCCTATGACTAGGCTGCCCGGGGAAGGTGAAGACCAGCAACAGCTTTCAGGGCTGCCACCTTCCGTGTGGGACAAGGAGCCGGACGTTTGCCTTTTCGGGAACAGGCTCTGCCGAGGATGCGCACCGTGAGAGATTGCGTCTTTGGGAAAGCACAGATCCCAAAAACCTTTGTGCCTGTGAGTAGGCTGCCCGGGGAAGGTGAAGACCAGCAACAGCTTTCAGGGCTGCCACCTTCCGTGTGGGACAAGGAGCCGGACGTTTGCCTTTTCGGGAACAGGCTCTGCCGAGGATGCGCACCGTGAGCTGTTCCTTCTCTGGGCAAGCACAGATCCGAATACCTGTTGTGCCTATGAATAGGCTGCCCGGGGAAGGTGAAGACCAGCAACAGCTTTCAGGGCTGCCACCTTCCGTGTGGGACAAGGAGCCGGACGTTTGCCTTTTCGGGAACAGGCTCTGCCAAGGATGCGCACCGTGAGAGATTGCGTCTTTGGGAAAGCAGAGATTCCCAGTGCGGTTGTGCCTGTGAGTAGGCTGCCCGGGGAAGGTGAAGACCAGCAACAGCTTTCAGGGCTGCCACCTTCCGTGTGGGACAAGGAGCCGGACGTTTGCCTTTTCGGGAACAGGCTCTGCCGAGGATGCGCACCGTGAGCTGTTCCTTCTCTGGGCAAGCACAGATCCGAATACCTGTTGTGCCTATGAATAGGCTGCCCGGGGAAGGTGAAGACCAGCAACAGCTTTCAGGGCTGCCACCTTCCGTGTGGGACAAGGAGCCGGACGTTTGCCTTTTCGGGAACAGGCTCTGCCGAGGATGCGCACCGTGAGCTGTTCCTTCTCTGGGCAAGCACAGATCCGAATACCTGTTGTGCCTGTGAGTAGGCTGCCCGGGGAAGGTGAAGACCAGCAACAGCTTTCAGGGCTGCCACCTTCCGTGTGGGACAAGGAGCCGGACGTTTGCCTTTTCGGGAACAGGCTCTGCCGAGGATGCGCACCGTGAGAGATTGCGTCTTTGGGAAAGCACAGATCCCAAAACCCTTTGTGCCTGTGAACAGGCTGCCCGGGGAAGGTGAAGACCAGCAACAGCTTTCAGGGCTGCCACCTTCCGTGTGGGACAAGGAGCCGGACGTTTGCCTTTTCGGGAACAGGCTCTGCCGAGGATGCGCACCGTGAGAGATTGCGTCTTTGGGAAAGCAGAGATTCCCAGTGCGGTTGTGCCTGTGAGTAGGCTGCCCGGGGAAGGTGAAGACCAGCAACAGCTTTCAGGGCTGCCACCTTCCGTGTGGGACAAGGAGCCGGACGTTTGCCTTTTCGGGAACAGGCTCTGCCGAGGATGCGCACCGTGAGCTGTTCCTTCTCTGGGCAAGCACAGATCCCAAAAGCTGTTGTGCCTGTGAGTAGGCTGCCCGGGGAAGGTGAAGACCAGCAACAGCTTTCAGGGCTGCCACCTTCCGTGTGGGACAAGGAGCCGGACGTTTGCCTTTTCGGGAACAGGCTCTGCCGAGGATGCGCACCGTGAGAGATTGCGTCTTTGGGAAAGCACAGATCCCAAAACCCTTTGTGCCTGTGAGTAGGCTGCCCGGGGAAGGTGAAGACCAGCAACAGCTTTCAGGGCTGCCACCTTCCGTGTGGGACAAGGAGCCGGACGCTTGCCTTTTCGGGAACAGGCTCTGCCGAGGATGCGCACCGTGAGAGATTGCGTCTTTGGGAAAGCAGAGATTCCCAGTGCGGTTGTGCCTGTGAGTAGGCTGCCCGGGGAAGGTGAAGACCAGCAACAGCTTTCAGGGCTGCCACCTTCCGTGTGGGACAAGGAGCCGGACGTTTGCCTTTTCGCGAACAGGCTCTGCCGAGGATGCGCACCGTGAGAGATTGCGTCTTTGGGCAAGCACAGATCCGAATACCTGTTGTGCCTGTGAACAGGCTGCCCGGGGAAGGTGAAGACCAGCAACAGCTTTCAGGGCTGCCACCTTCCGTGTGGGACAAGGAGCCGGACGTTTGCCTTTTCGGGAACAGGCTCTGCCGAGGATGCGCACCGTGAGCTGTTCCTTCTCTGGGCAAGCACAGATCCCAAAAGCTGTTGTGCCTGTGAGTAGGCTGCCCGGGGAAGGTGAAGACCAGCAACAGCTTTCAGGGCTGCCACCTTCCGTGTGGGACAAGGAGCCGGACGTTTGCCTTTTCGGGAACAGGCTCTGCCGAGGATGCGCACCGTGAGAGATTGCGTCTTTGGGAAAGCAGAGATTCCCAGTGCGGTTGTGCCTGTGAGTAGGCTGCCCGGGGAAGGTGAAGACCAGCAACAGCTTTCAGGGCTGCCACCTTCCGTGTGGGACAAGGAGCCGGACGTTTGCCTTTTCGGGAACAGGCTCTGCCGAGGATGCGCACCGTGAGAGATTGCGTCTTTGGGAAAGCAGAGATTCCCAGTGCGGTTGTGCCTGTGAACAGGCTGCCCGGGGAAGGTGAAGACCAGCAACAGCTTTCAGGGCTGCCACCTTCCGTGTGGGACAAGGAGCCGGACGTTTGCCTTTTCGGGAACAGGCTCTGCCGAGGATGCGCACCGTGAGAGATTGCGTCTTTGGGCAAGCACAGATCCGAATACCTGTTGTGCCTGTGAGTAGGCTGCCCGGGGAAGGTGAAGACCAGCAACAGCTTTCAGGGCTGCCACCTTCCGTGTGGGACAAGGAGCCGGACGTTTGCCTTTTCGGGAACAGGCTCTGCCGAGGATGCGCACCGTGAGAGATTGCGTCTTTGGGAAAGCAGAGATTCCCAGTGCGGTTGTGCCTGTGAGTAGGCTGCCCGGGGAAGGTGAAGACCAGCAACAGCTTTCAGGGCTGCCACCTTCCGTGTGGGACAAGGAGCCGGACGTTTGCCTTTTCGGGAACAGGCTCTGCCGAGGATGCGCACCGTGAGCTGTTCCTTCTCTGGGCAAGCACAGATCCCAAAACCCTTTGTGCCTGTGAGTAGGCTGCCCGGGGAAGGTGAAGACCAGCAACAGCTTTCAGGGCTGCCACCTTCCGTGTGGGACAAGGAGCCGGACGTTTGCCTTTTCGGGAACAGGCTCTGCCGAGGATGCGCACCGTGAGAGATTGCGTCTTTGGGAAAGCAGAGATTCCCAGTGCGGTTGTGCCTGTGAGTAGGCTGCCCGGGGAAGGTGAAGACCAGCAACAGCTTTCAGGGCTGCCACCTTCCGTGTGGGACAAGGAGCCGGACGTTTGCCTTTTCGCGAACAGGCTCTGCCGAGGATGCGCACCGTGAGAGATTGCGTCTTTGGGAAAGCAGAGATTCCCAGTGCGGTTGTGCCTGTGAGTAGGCTGCCCGGGGAAGGTGAAGACCAGCAACAGCTTTCAGGGCTGCCACCTTCCGTGTGGGACAAGGAGCCGGACGTTTGCCTTTTCGGGAACAGGCTCTGCCGAGGATGTGCACCGTGAGCTGTTCCTTCTCTGGGCAAGCACAGATCCCAAAAGCTGTTGTGCCTGTGAGTAGGCTGCCCGGGGAAGGTGAAGACCAGCAACAGCTTTCAGGGCTGCCACCTTCCGTGTGGGACAAGGAGCCGGACGTTTGCCTTTTCGGGAACAGGCTCTGCCGAGGATGCGCACCGTGAGAGATTGCGTCTTTGGGAAAGCACAGATCCCAAAACCCTTTGTGCCTGTGAGTAGGCTGCCCGGGGAAGGTGAAGACCAGCAACAGCTTTCAGGGCTGCCACCTTCCGTGTGGGACAAGGAGCCGGACGCTTGCCTTTTCGGGAACAGGCTCTGCCGAGGATGCGCACCGTGAGAGATTGCGTCTTTGGGAAAGCAGAGATTCCCAGTGCGGTTGTGCCTGTGAGTAGGCTGCCCGGGGAAGGTGAAGACCAGCAACAGCTTTCAGGGCTGCCACCTTCCGTGTGGGACAAGGAGCCGGACGTTTGCCTTTTCGGGAACAGGCTCTGCCGAGGATGCGCACCGTGAGCTGTTCCTTCTCTGGGCAAGCACAGATCCGAATACCTGTTGTGCCTATGACTAGGCTGCCCGGGGAAGGTGAAGACCAGCAACAGCTTTCAGGGCTGCCACCTTCCGTGTGGGACAAGGAGCCGGACGTTTGCCTTTTCGGGAACAGGCTCTGCCGAGGATGCGCACCGTGAGAGATTGCGTCTTTGGGAAAGCAGAGATTCCCAGTGCGGTTGTGCCTGTGAGTAGGCTGCCCGGGGAAGGTGAAGACCAGCAACAGCTTTCAGGGCTGCCACCTTCCGTGTGGGACAAGGAGCCGGACGTTTGCCTTTTCGGGAACAGGCTCTGCCGAGGATGCGCACCGTGAGAGATTGCGTCTTTGGGAAAGCAGAGATTCCCAGTGCGGTTGTGCCTGTGAGTAGGCTGCCCGGGGAAGGTGAAGACCAGCAACAGCTTTCAGGGCTGCCACCTTCCGTGTGGGACAAGGAGCCGGACGTTTGCCTTTTCGCGAACAGGCTCTGCCGAGGATGCGCACCGTGAGAGATTGCGTCTTTGGGAAAGCAGAGATTCCCAGTGCGGTTGTGCCTGTGAGTAGGCTGCCCGGGGAAGGTGAAGACCAGCAACAGCTTTCAGGGCTGCCACCTTCCGTGTGGGACAAGGAGCCGGACGTTTGCCTTTTCGGGAACAGGCTCTGCCGAGGATGCGCACCGTGAGAGATTGCGTCTTTGGGAAAGCAGAGATTCCCAGTGCGGTTGTGCCTGTGAGTAGGCTGCCCGGGGAAGGTGAAGACCAGCAACAGCTTTCAGGGCTGCCACCTTCCGTGTGGGACAAGGAGCCGGACGTTTGCCTTTTCGGGAACAGGCTCTGCCGAGGATGCGCACCGTGAGAGATTGCGTCTTTGGGAAAGCAGAGATTCCCAGTGCGGTTGTGCCTGTGAGTAGGCTGCCCGGGGAAGGTGAAGACCAGCAACAGCTTTCAGGGCTGCCACCTTCCGTGTGGGACAAGGAGCCGGACGTTTGCCTTTTCGGGAACAGGCTCTGCCGAGGATGCGCACCGTGAGCTGTTCCTTCTCTGGGCAAGCACAGATCCGAATACCTGTTGTGCCTATGACTAGGCTGCCCGGGGAAGGTGAAGACCAGCAACAGCTTTCAGGGCTGCCACCTTCCGTGTGGGACAAGGAGCCGGACGTTTGCGTTTTCGGGAACAGGCTCTGCCGAGGATGCGCACCGTGAGAGATTGCGTCTTTGGGAAAGCAGAGATTCCCAGTGCGGTTGTGCCTGTGAGTAGGCTGCCCGGGGAAGGTGAAGACCAGCAACAGCTTTCAGGGCTGCCACCTTCCGTGTGGGACAAGGAGCCGGACGTTTGCCTTTTCGGGAACAGGCTCTGCCGAGGATGCGCACCGTGAGCTGTTCCTTCTCTGGGCAAGCACAGATCCGAATACCTGTTGTGCCTATGACTAGGCTGCCCGGGGAAGGTGAAGACCAGCAACAGCTTTCAGGGCTGCCACCTTCCGTGTGGGACAAGGAGCCGGACGTTTGCCTTTTCGGGAACAGGCTCTGCCGAGGATGCGCACCGTGAGAGATTGCGTCTTTGGGAAAGCACAGATCCCAAAACCCTTTGTGCCTGTGAGTAGGCTGCCCGGGGAAGGTGAAGACCAGCAACAGCTTTCAGGGCTGCCACCTTCCGTGTGGGACAAGGAGCCGGACGTTTGCCTTTTCGGGAACAGGCTCTGCCGAGGATGCGCACCGTGAGAGATTGCGTCTTTGGGAAAGCACAGATCCCAAAAACCTTTGTGCCTGTGAGTAGGCTGCCCGGGGAAGGTGAAGACCAGCAACAGCTTTCAGGGCTGCCACCTTCCGTGTGGGACAAGGAGCCAGACGTTTGCCTTTTCGGGAACAGGCTCTGCCGAGGATGCGCACCGTGAGCTGTTCCTTCTCTGGGCAAGCACAGATCCGAATACCTGTTGTGCCTATGACTAGGCTGCCCGGGGAAGGTGAAGACCAGCAACAGCTTTCAGGGCTGCCACCTTCCGTGTGGGACAAGGAGCCGGACGTTTGCGTTTTCGGGAACAGGCTCTGCCAAGGATGCGCACCGTGAGAGATTGCGTCTTTGGGAAAGCAGAGATTCCCAGTGCGGTTGTGCCTGTGAGTAGGCTGCCCGGGGAAGGTGAAGACCAGCAAGAGCTTTCAGGGCTGCCACCTTCCGTGTGGGACAAGGAGCCGGACGTTTGCCTTTTCGGGAACAGGCTCTGCCGAGGATGCGCACCGTGAGCTGTTCCTTCTCTGGGCAAGCACAGATCCGAATACCTGTTGTGCCTATGAATAGGCTGCCCGGGGAAGGTGAAGACCAGCAACAGCTTTCAGGGCTGCCACCTTCCGTGTGGGACAAGGAGCCGGACGTTTGCCTTTTCGGGAACAGGCTCTGCCGAGGATGCGCACCGTGAGCTGTTCCTTCTCTGGGCAAGCACAGATCCCAAAAGCTGTTGTGCCTGTGAGTAGGCTGCCCGGGGAAGGTGAAGACCAGCAACAGCTTTCAGGGCTGCCACCTTCCGTGTGGGACAAGGAGCCGGACGTTTGCCTTTTCGGGAACAGGCTCTGCCGAGGATGCGCACCGTGAGAGATTGCGTCTTTGGGAAAGCACAGATCTCAAAACCATTTGTGCCTGTGAGTAGGCTGCCCGGGGAAGGTGAAGACCAGCAACAGCTTTCAGGGCTGCCACCTTCCGTGTGGGACAAGGAGCCGGACGTTTGCCTTTTCGGGAACAGGCTCTGCCGAGGATGCGCACCGTGAGAGATTGCATCTTTGGGAAAGCACAGATTCCCAGTGCGGTTGTGCCTGTGAGTAGGCTGCCCGGGGAAGGTGAAGACCAGCAACAGCTTTCAGGGCTGCCACCTTCCGTGTGGGACAAGGAGCCGGACGTTTGCCTTTTCGGGAACAGGCTCTGCCGAGGATGCGCACCGTGAGAGATTACGTCTTTGGGAAAGCAGAGATTCCCAGTGCGGTTGTGCCTGTGAGTAGGCTGCCCGGGGAAGGTGAAGACCAGCAACAGCTTTCAGGGCTGCCACCTTCCGTGTGGGACAAGGAGCCGGACGTTTGCCTTTTCGGGAACAGGCTCTGCCGAGGATGCGCACCGTGAGCTGTTCCTTCTCTGGGCAAGGACAGATCCCAAAAGCTGTTGTGCCTGTGAGTAGGCTGCCCGGGGAAGGTGAAGACCAGCAACAGCTTTCAGGGCTGCCACCTTCCGTGTGGGACAAGGAGCCGGACGTTTGCCTTTTCGGGAACAGGCTCTGCCGAGGATGCGCACCGTGAGAGATTGCGTCTTTGGGAAAGCACAGATCCCAAAACCCTTTGTGCCTGTGAGTAGGCTGCCCGGGGAAGGTGAAGACCAGCAACAGCTTTCAGGGCTGCCACCTTCCGTGTGGGACAAGGAGCCGGACGTTTGCCTTTTCGGGAACAGGCTCTGCCGAGGATGCGCACCGTGAGAGATTGCGTCTTTGGGAAAGCAGAGATTCCCAGTGCGGTTGTGCCTGTGAGTAGGCTGCCCGGGGAAGGTGAAGACCAGCAACAGCTTTCAGGGCTGCCACCTTCCGTGTGGGACAAGGAGCCGGACGTTTGCCTTTTCGGGAACAGGCTCTGCCGAGGATGCGCACCGTGAGCTGTTCCTTCTCTGGGCAAGCACAGATCCCAAAACCCTTTGTGCCTGTGAGTAGGCTGCCCGGGGAAGGTGAAGACCAGCAACAGCTTTCAGGGCTGCCACCTTCCGTGTGGGACAAGGAGCCGGACGTTTGCCTTTTCGGGAACAGGCTCTGCCGAGGATGCGCACCGTGAGAGATTGCGTCTTTGGGAAAGCAGAGATTCCCAGTGCGGTTGTGCCTGTGAGTAGGCTGCCCGGGGAAGGTGAAGACCAGCAACAGCTTTCAGGGCTGCCACCTTCCGTGTGGGACAAGGAGCCGGACGTTTGCCTTTTCGGGAACAGGCTCTGCCGAGGATGCGCACCGTGAGAGATTGCGTCTTTGGGAAAGCAGAGATTCCCAGTGCGGTTGTGCCTGTGAGTAGGCTGCCCGGGGAAGGTGAAGACCAGCAACAGCTTTCAGGGCTGCCACCTTCCGTGTGGGACAAGGAGCCGGACGTTTGCCTTTTCGGGAACAGGCTCTGCCGAGGATGCGCACCGTGAGAGATTGCGTCTTTGGGAAAGCACAGATCTCAAAACCATTTGTGCCTGTGAGTAGGCTGCCCGGGGAAGGTGAAGACCAGCAACAGCTTTCAGGGCTGCCACCTTCCGTGTGGGACAAGGAGCCGGACGTTTGCCTTTTCGGGAACAGGCTCTGCCGAGGATGCGCACCGTGAGAGATTGCGTCTTTGGGAAAGCAGAGATTCCCAGTGCGGTTGTGCCTGTGAGTAGGCTGCCCGGGGAAGGTGAAGACCAGCAACAGCTTTCAGGGCTGCCACCTTCCGTGTGGGACAAGGAGCCGGACGTTTGCCTTTTCGGGAACAGGCTCTGCCGAGGATGCGCACCGTGAGCTGTTCCTTCTCTGGGCAAGCACAGATCCGAATACCTGTTGTGCCTATGAATAGGATGCCCGGGGAAGGTGAAGACCAGCAACAGCTTTCAGGGCTGCCACCTTCCGTGTGGGACAAGGAGCCGGACGTTTGCCTTTTCGGGAACAGGCTCTGCCGAGGATGCGCACCGTGAGAGATTGCGTCTTTGGGAAAGCAGAGATTCCCAGTGCGGTTGTGCCTGTGAGTAGGCTGCCCGGGGAAGGTGAAGACCAGCAACAGCTTTCAGGGCTGCCACCTTCCGTGTGGGACAAGGAGCCGGACGTTTGCCTTTTCGGGAACAGGCTCTGCCGAGGATGCGCACCGTGAGCTGTTCCTTCTCTGGGCAAGCACAGATCCCAAAACCCTTTGTGCCTGTGAGTAGGCTGCCCGGGGAAGGTGAAGACCAGCAACAGCTTTCAGGGCTGCCACCTTCCGTGTGGGACAAGGAGCCGGACGTTTGCCTTTTCGGGAACAGGCTCTGCCGAGGATGCGCACCGTGAGAGATTGCGTCTTTGGGCAAGCACAGATCCGAATACCTGTTGTGCCTATGACTAGGCTGCCCGGGGAAGGTGAAGACCAGCAACAGCTTTCAGGGCTGCCACCTTCCGTGTGGGACAAGGAGCCGGACGTTTGCCTTTTCGGGAACAGGCTCTGCCGAGGATGCGCACCGTGAGAGATTGCGTCTTTGGGAAAGCAGAGATTCCCAGTGCGGTTGTGCCTGTGAGTAGGCTGCCCGGGGAAGGTGAAGACCAGCAACAGCTTTCAGGGCTGCCACCTTCCGTGTGGGACAAGGAGCCGGACGTTTGCCTTTTCGCGAACAGGCTCTGCCGAGGATGCGCACCGTGAGCTGTTCCTTCTCTGGGCAAGCACAGATCCCAAAACCCTTTGTGCCTGTGAGTAGGCTGCCCGGGGAAGGTGAAGACCAGCAACAGCTTTCAGGGCTGCCACCTTCCGTGTGGGACAAGGAGCCGGACGTTTGCCTTTTCGGGAACAGGCTCTGCCGAGGATGCGCACCGTGAGAGATTGCGTCTTTGGGAAAGCAGAGATTCCCAGTGCGGTTGTGCCTGTGACTAGGCTGCCCGGGGAAGGTGAAGACCAGCAACAGCTTTCAGGGCTGCCACCTTCCGTGTGGGACAAGGAGCCGGACGTTTGCCTTTTCGGGAACAGGCTCTGCCGAGGATGCGCACCGTGAGCTGTTCCTTCTCTGGGCAAGCACAGATCCCAAAAGCTGTTGTGCCTGTGAGTAGGCTGCCCGGGGAAGGTGAAGACCAGCAACAGCTTTCAGGGCTGCCACCTTCCGTGTGGGACAAGGAGCCGGACGTTTGCCTTTTCGGGAACAGGCTCTGCCGAGGATGCGCACCGTGAGAGATTGCGTCTTTGGGAAAGCAGAGATTCCCAGTGCGGTTGTGCCTGTGAGTAGGCTGCCCGGGGAAGGTGAAGACCAGCAACAGCTTTCAGGGCTGCCACCTTCCGTGTGGGACAAGGAGCCGGACGTTTGCCTTTTCGGGAACAGGCTCTGCCGAGGATGCGCACCGTGAGAGATTGCGTCTTTGGGAAAGCAGAGATTCCCAGTGTGGTTGTGCCTGTGAGTAGGCTGCCCGGGGAAGGTGAAGACCAGCAACAGCTTTCAGGGCTGCCACCTTCCGTGTGGGACAAGGAGCCGGACGTTTGCCTTTTCGGGAACAGGCTCTGCCGAGGATGCGCACCGTGAGAGATTGCGTCTTTGGGAAAGCAGAGATTCCCAGTGCGGTTGTGCCTGTGAGTAGGCTGCCCGGGGAAGGTGAAGACCAGCAACAGCTTTCAGGGCTGCCACCTTCCGTGTGGGACAAGGAGCCGGACGTTTGCCTTTTCGGGAACAGGCTCTGCCGAGGATGCGCACCGTGAGAGATTGCGTCTTTGGGAAAGCAGAGATTCCCAGTGCGGTTGTGCCTGTGAGTAGGCTGCCCGGGGAAGGTGAAGACCAGCAACAGCTTTCAGGGCTGCCACCTTCCGTGTGGGACAAGGAGCCGGACGTTTGCCTTTTCGCGAACAGGCTCTGCCGAGGATGCGCACCGTGAGCTGTTCCTTCTCTGGGCAAGCACAGATCCCAAAACCCTTTGTGCCTGTGAGTAGGCTGCCCGGGGAAGGTGAAGACCAGCAACAGCTTTCAGGGCTGCCACCTTCCGTGTGGGACAAGGAGCCGGACGTTTGCCTTTTCGGGAACAGGCTCTGCCGAGGATGCGCACCGTGAGAGATTGCGTCTTTGGGAAAGCAGAGATTCCCAGTGCGGTTGTGCCTGTGAGTAGGCTGCCCGGGGAAGGTGAAGACCAGCAACAGCTTTCAGGGCTGCCACCTTCCGTGTGGGACAAGGAGCCGGACGTTTGCCTTTTCGGGAACAGGCTCTGCCGAGGATGCGCACCGTGAGAGATTGCGTCTTTGGGAAAGCAGAGATTCCCAGTGCGGTTGTGCCTGTGAGTAGGCTGCCCGGGGAAGGTGAAGACCAGCAACAGCTTTCAGGGCTGCCACCTTCCGTGTGGGACAAGGAGCCGGACGTTTGCCTTTTCGGGAACAGGCTCTGCCGAGGATGCGCACCGTGAGCTGTTCCTTCTCTGGGCAAGCACAGATCCCAAAACCCTTTGTGCCTGTGAGTAGGCTGCCCGGGGAAGGTGAAGACCAGCAACAGCTTTCAGGGCTGCCACCTTCCGTGTGGGACAAGGAGCCGGACGTTTGCCTTTTCGGGAACAGGCTCTGCCGAGGATGCGCACCGTGAGAGATTGCGTCTTTGGGAAAGCAGAGATTCCCAGTGCGGTTGTGCCTGTGAGTAGGCTGCCCGGGGAAGGTGAAGACCAGCAACAGCTTTCAGGGCTGCCACCTTCCGTGTGGGACAAGGAGCCGGACGTTTGCCTTTTCGGGAACAGGCTCTGCCGAGGATGCGCACCGTGAGAGATTGCGTCTTTGGGAAAGCAGAGATTCCCAGTGCGGTTGTGCCTGTGAGTAGGCTGCCCGGGGAAGGTGAAGACCAGCAACAGCTTTCAGGGCTGCCACCTTCCGTGTGGGACAAGGAGCCGGACGTTTGCCTTTTCGGGAACAGGCTCTGCCGAGGATGCGCACCGTGAGCTGTTCCTTCTCTGGGCAAGCACAGATCCGAATACCTGTTGTGCCTATGACTAGGCTGCCCGGGGAAGGTGAAGACCAGCAACAGCTTTCAGGGCTGCCACCTTCCGTGTGGGACAAGGAGCCGGACGTTTGCCTTTTCGGGAACAGGCTCTGCCGAGGATGCGCACCGTGAGAGATTGCGTCTTTGGGAAAGCAGAGATTCCCAGTGCGGTTGTGCCTGTGAGTAGGCTGCCCGGGGAAGGTGAAGACCAGCAACAGCTTTCAGGGCTGCCACCTTCCGTGTGGGACAAGGAGCCGGACGTTTGCCTTTTCGGGAACAGGCTCTGCCGAGGATGCGCACCGTGAGAGATTACGTCTTTGGGAAAGCAGAGATTCCCAGTGCGGTTGTGCCTGTGAGTAGGCTGCCCGGGGAAGGTGAAGACCAGCAACAGCTTTCAGGGCTGCCACCTTCCGTGTGGGACAAGGAGCCGGACGTTTGCCTTTTCGGGAACAGGCTCTGCCGAGGATGCGCACCGTGAGCTGTTCCTTCTCTGGGCAAGCACAGATCCGAATACCTGTTGTGCCTATGACTAGGCTGCCCGGGGAAGGTGAAGACCAGCAACAGCTTTCAGGGCTGCCACCTTCCGTGTGGGACAAGGAGCCGGACGTTTGCCTTTTCGGGAACAGGCTCTGCCGAGGATGCGCACCGTGAGAGATTGCGTCTTTGGGAAAGCAGAGATTCCCAGTGCGGTTGTGCCTGTGAGTAGGCTGCCCGGGGAAGGTGAAGACCAGCAACAGCTTTCAGGGCTGCCACCTTCCGTGTGGGACAAGGAGCCGGACGTTTGCCTTTTCGGGAACAGGCTCTGCCGAGGATGCTCACCGTGAGCTGTTCCTTCTCTGGGCAAGCACAGTTCCCAAAAGCTGTTGTGCCTGTGAGTAGGCTGCCCGGGGAAGGTGAAGACCAGCAACAGCTTTCAGGGCTGCCACCTTCCGTGTGGGACAAGGAGCCGGACGTTTGCCTTTTCGGGAACAGGCTCTGCCGAGGATGCGCACCGTGAGAGATTGCGTCTTTGGGAAAGCAGAGATTCCCAGTGCGGTTGTGCCTGTGAGTAGGCTGCCCGGGGAAGGTGAAGACCAGCAACAGCTTTCAGGGCTGCCACCTTCCGTGTGGGACAAGGAGCCGGACGTTTGCCTTTTCGGGAACAGGCTCTGCCGAGGATGCGCACCGTGAGAGATTGCGTCTTTGGGAAAGCAGAGATTCCCAGTGCGGTTGTGCCTGTGACTAGGCTGCCCGGGGAAGGTGAAGACCAGCAACAGCTTTCAGGGCTGCCACCTTCCGTGTGGGACAAGGAGCCGGACGTTTGCCTTTTCGGGAACAGGCTCTGCCGAGGATGCGCACCGTGAGAGATTGCGTCTTTGGGAAAGCAGAGATTCCCAGTGCGGTTGTGCCTGTGAGTAGGCTGCCCGGGGAAGGTGAAGACCAGCAACAGCTTTCAGGGCTGCCACCTTCCGTGTGGGACAAGGAGCCGGACGTTTGCCTTTTCGGGAACAGGCTCTGCCGAGGATGCGCACCGTGAGAGATTGCGTCTTTGGGAAAGCAGAGATTCCCAGTGCGGTTGTGCCTGTGAGTAGGCTGCCCGGGGAAGGTGAAGACCAGCAACAGCTTTCAGGGCTGCCACCTTCCGTGTGGGACAAGGAGCCGGACGTTTGCCTTTTCGGGAACAGGCTCTGCCGAGGATGCGCACCGTGAGCTGTTCCTTCTCTGGGCAAGCACAGATCCGAATACCTGTTGTGCCTATGAATAGGATGCCCGGGGAAGGTGAAGACCAGCAACAGCTTTCAGGGCTGCCACCTTCCGTGTGGGACAAGGAGCCGGACGTTTGCCTTTTCGGGAACAGGCTCTGCCGAGGATGCGCACCGTGAGAGATTGCGTCTTTGGGAAAGCAGAGATTCCCAGTGCGGTTGTGCCTGTGAGTAGGCTGCCCGGGGAAGGTGAAGACCAGCAACAGCTTTCAGGGCTGCCACCTTCCGTGTGGGACAAGGAGCCGGACGTTTGCCTTTTCGGGAACAGGCTCTGCCGAGGATGCGCACCGTGAGAGATTGCGTCTTTGGGAAAGCAGAGATTCCCAGTGCGGTTGTGCCTGTGAGTAGGCTGCCCGGGGAAGGTGAAGACCAGCAACAGCTTTCAGGGCTGCCACCTTCCGTGTGGGACAAGGAGCCGGACGTTTGCCTTTTCGGGAACAGGCTCTGCCGAGGATGCGCACCGTGAGCTGTTCCTTCTCTGGGCAAGCACAGATCCCAAAAGCTGTTGTGCCTGTGAGTAGGCTGCCCGGGGAAGGTGAAGACCAGCAACAGCTTTCAGGGCTGCCACCTTCCGTGTGGGACAAGGAGCCGGACGTTTGCCTTTTCGGGAACAGGCTCTGCCGAGGATGCGCACCGTGAGAGATTGCGTCTTTGGGAAAGCACAGATTCCCAGTGCGGTTGTGCCTGTGAGTAGGCTGCCCGGGGAAGGTGAAGACCAGCAACAGCTTTCAGGGCTGCCACCTTCCGTGTGGGACAAGGAGCCGGACGTTTGCCTTTTCGGAACAGGCTCTGCCGAGGATGCGCACCGTGAGAGATTGCGTCTTTGGGAAAGCAGAGATTCCCAGTGCGGTTGTGCCTGTGACTAGGCTGCCCGGGGAAGGTGAAGACCAGCAACAGCTTTCAGGGCTGCCACCTTCCGTGTGGGACAAGGAGCCGGACGTTTGCCTTTTCGGGAACAGGCTCTGCCGAGGATGCGCACCGTGAGCTGTTCCTTCTCTGGGCAAGCACAGATCCGAATACCTGTTGTGCCTATGACTAGGCTGCCCGGGGAAGGTGAAGACCAGCAACAGCTTTCAGGGCTGCCACCTTCCGTGTGGGACAAGGAGCCGGACGTTTGCCTTTTCGGGAACAGGCTCTGCCGAGGATGCGCACCGTGAGAGATTGCGTCTTTGGGAAAGCAGAGATTCCCAGTGCGGTTGTGCCTGTGACTAGGCTGCCCGGGGAAGGTGAAGACCAGCAACAGCTTTCAGGGCTGCCACCTTCCGTGTGGGACAAGGAGCCGGACGTTTGCCTTTTCGCGAACAGGCTCTGCCGAGGATGCGCACCGTGAGCTGTTCCTTCTCTGGGCAAGCACAGATCCCAAAACCTGTTGTGCCTGTGAGTAGGCTGCCCGGGGAAGGTGAAGACCAGCAACAGCTTTCAGGGCTGCCACCTTCCGTGTGGGACAAGGAGCCGGACGTTTGCCTTTTCGGGAACAGGCTCTGCCGAGGATGCGCACCGTGAGAGATTGCGTCTTTGGGAAAGCAGAGATTCCCAGTGCGGTTGTGCCTGTGAGTAGGCTGCCCGGGGAAGGTGAAGACCAGCAACAGCTTTCAGGGCTGCCACCTTCCGTGTGGGACAAGGAGCCGGACGTTTGCCTTTTCGGGAACAGGCTCTGCCGAGGATGCGCACCGTGAGCTGTTCCTTCTCTGGGCAAGCACAGATCCGAATACCTGTTGTGCCTGTGAGTAGGCTGCCCGGGGAAGGTGAAGACCAGCAACAGCTTTCAGGGCTGCCACCTTCCGTGTGGGACAAGGAGCCGGACGTTTGCCTTTTCGGGAACAGGCTCTGCCGAGGATGCGCACCGTGAGAGATTGCGTCTTTGGGAAAGCACAGATCCCAAAACCCTTTGTGCCTGTGAGTAGGCTGCCCGGGGAAGGTGAAGACCAGCAACAGCTTTCAGGGCTGCCACCTTCCGTGTGGGACAAGGAGCCGGACGTTTGCCTTTTCGGGAACAGGCTCTGCCGAGGATGCGCACCGTGAGAGATTGCGTCTTTGGGAAAGCAGAGATTCCCAGTGCGGTTGTGCCTGTGAGTAGGCTGCCCGGGGAAGGTGAAGACCAGCAACAGCTTTCAGGGCTGCCACCTTCCGTGTGGGACAAGGAGCCGGACGTTTGCCTTTTCGGGAACAGGCTCTGCCGAGGATGCGCACCGTGAGAGATTGCGTCTTTGGGAAAGCAGAGATTCCCAGTGCGGTTGTGCCTGTGAGTAGGCTGCCCGGGGAAGGTGAAGACCAGCAACAGCTTTCAGGGCTGCCACCTTCCGTGTGGGACAAGGAGCCGGACGTTTGCCTTTTCGGGAACAGGCTCTGCCGAGGATGCGCACCGTGAGAGATTGCGTCTTTGGGAAAGCAGAGATTCCCAGTGTGGTTGTGCCTGTGAGTAGGCTGCCCGGGGAAGGTGAAGACCAGCAACAGCTTTCAGGGCTGCCACCTTCCGTGTGGGACAAGGAGCCGGACGTTTGCCTTTTCGGGAACAGGCTCTGCCGAGGATGCGCACCGTGAGCTGTTCCTTCTCTGGGCAAGCACAGATCCGAATACCTGTTGTGCCTGTGAACAGGCTGCCCGGGGAAGGTGAAGACCAGCAACAGCTTTCAGGGCTGCCACCTTCCGTGTGGGACAAGGAGCCGGACGTTTGCCTTTTCGGGAACAGGCTCTGCCGAGGATGCGCACCGTGAGAGATTGCGTCTTTGGGAAAGCAGAGATTCCCAGTGCGGTTGTGCCTGTGACTAGGCTGCCCGGGGAAGGTGAAGACCAGCAACAGCTTTCAGGGCTGCCACCTTCCGTGTGGGACAAGGAGCCGGACGTTTGCCTTTTCGGGAACAGGCTCTGCCGAGGATGCGCACCGTGAGCTGTTCCTTCTCTGGGCAAGCACAGATCCCAAAAGCTGTTGTGCCTGTGAGTAGGCTGCCCGGGGAAGGTGAAGACCAGCAACAGCTTTCAGGGCTGCCACCTTCCGTGTGGGACAAGGAGCCGGACGTTTGCCTTTTCGGGAACAGGCTCTGCCGAGGATGCGCACCGTGAGAGATTGCGTCTTTGGGAAAGCACAGATCCCAAAAACCTTTGTGCCTGTGAGTAGGCTGCCCGGGGAAGGTGAAGACCAGCAACAGCTTTCAGGGCTGCCACCTTCCGTGTGGGACAAGGAGCCGGACGTTTGCCTTTTCGGGAACAGGCTCTGCCGAGGATGCGCACCGTGAGAGATTGCGTCTTTGGGAAAGCAGAGATTCCCAGTGCGGTTGTGCCTGTGAGTAGGCTGCCCGGGGAAGGTGAAGACCAGCAACAGCTTTCAGGGCTGCCACCTTCCGTGTGGGACAAGGAGCCGGACGTTTGCCTTTTCGGGAACAGGCTCTGCCGAGGATGCGCACCGTGAGAGATTGCGTCTTTGGGAAAGCAGAGATTCCCAGTGCGGTTGTGCCTGTGAGTAGGCTGCCCGGGGAAGGTGAAGACCAGCAACAGCTTTCAGGGCTGCCACCTTCCGTGTGGGACAAGGAGCCGGACGTTTGCCTTTTCGGGAACAGGCTCTGCCGAGGATGCGCACCGTGAGAGATTGCGTCTTTGGGAAAGCAGAGATTCCCAGTGCGGTTGTGCCTGTGAGTAGGCTGCCCGGGGAAGGTGAAGACCAGCAACAGCTTTCAGGGCTGCCACCTTCCGTGTGGGACAAGGAGCCGGACGTTTGCCTTTTCGGGAACAGGCTCTGCCGAGGATGCGCACCGTGAGAGATTTCGTCTTTGGGAAAGCAGAGATTCCCAGTGCGGTTGTGCCTGTGAGTAGGCTGCCCGGGGAAGGTGAAGACCAGCAACAGCTTTCAGGGCTGCCACCTTCCGTGTGGGACAAGGAGCCGGACGTTTGCCTTTTCGGGAACAGGCTCTGCCGAGGATGCGCACCGTGAGCTGTTCCTTCTCTGGGCAAGCACAGATCCGAATACCTGTTGTGCCTATGAATAGGCTGCCCGGGGAAGGTGAAGACCAGCAACAGCTTTCAGGGCTGCCACCTTCCGTGTGGGACAAGGAGCCGGACGTTTGCCTTTTCGAGAACAGGCTCTGCCGAGGATGCGCACCGTGAGAGATTGCGTCTTTGGGAAAGCAGAGATTCCCAGTGCGGTTGTGCCTGTGAGTAGGCTGCCCGGGGAAGGTGAAGACCAGCAACAGCTTTCAGGGCTGCCACCTTCCGTGTGGGACAAGGAGCCGGACGTTTGCCTTTTCGGGAACAGGCTCTGCCGAGGATGCGCACCGTGAGAGATTGCGTCTTTGGGAAAGCAGAGATTCCCAGTGCGGTTGTGCCTGTGAACAGGCTGCCCGGGGAAGGTGAAGACCAGCAACAGCTTTCAGGGCTGCCACCTTCCGTGTGGGACAAGGAGCCGGACGTTTGCCTTTTCGGGAACAGGCTCTGCCGAGGATGCGCACCGTGAGCTGTTCCTTCTCTGGGCAAGCACAGATCCGAATACCTGTTGTGCCTATGACTAGGCTGCCCGGGGAAGGTGAAGACCAGCAACAGCTTTCAGGGCTGCCACCTTCCGTGTGGGACAAGGAGCCGGACGTTTGCCTTTTCGGGAACAGGCTCTGCCGAGGATGCGCACCGTGAGAGATTGCGTCTTTGGGAAAGCACAGATTCCCAGTGCGGTTGTGCCTGTGAGTAGGCTGCCCGGGGAAGGTGAAGACCAGCAACAGCTTTCAGGGCTGCCACCTTCCGTGTGGGACAAGGAGCCGGACGTTTGCCTTTTCGGAACAGGCTCTGCCGAGGATGCGCACCGTGAGAGATTGCGTCTTTGGGAAAGCAGAGATTCCCAGTGCGGTTGTGCCTGTGAGTAGGCTGCCCGGGGAAGGTGAAGACCAGCAACAGCTTTCAGGGCTGCCACCTTCCGTGTGGGACAAGGAGCCGGACGTTTGCCTTTTCGGGAACAGGCTCTGCCGAGGATGCGCACCGTGAGCTGTTCCTTCTCTGGGCAAGCACAGATCCCAAAACCTGTTGTGCCTGTGAGTAGGCTGCCCGGGGAAGGTGAAGACCAGCAACAGCTTTCAGGGCTGCCACCTTCCGTGTGGGACAAGGAGCCGGACGTTTGCCTTTTCGGGAACAGGCTCTGCCGAGGATGCGCACCGTGAGAGATTGCATCTTTGGGAAAGCAGAGATTCCCAGTGCGGTTGTGCCTGTGAGTAGGCTGCCCGGGGAAGGTGAAGACCAGCAACAGCTTTCAGGGCTGCCACCTTCCGTGTGGGACAAGGAGCCGGACGTTTGCCTTTTCGGGAACAGGCTCTGCCGAGGATGCGCACCGTGAGCTGTTCCTTCTCTGGGCAAGCACAGATCCGAATACCTGTTGTGCCTGTGAGTAGGCTGCCCGGGGAAGGTGAAGACCAGCAACAGCTTTCAGGGCTGCCACCTTCCGTGTGGGACAAGGAGCCGGACGTTTGCCTTTTCGGGAACAGGCTCTGCCGAGGATGCGCACCGTGAGAGATTGCGTCTTTGGGAAAGCACAGATCCCAAAAGCTGTTGTGCCTGTGAGTAGGCTGCCCGGGGAAGGTGAAGACCAGCAACAGCTTTCAGGGCTGCCACCTTCCGTGTGGGACAAGGAGCCGGACGTTTGCCTTTTCGGGAACAGGCTCTGCCGAGGATGCGCACCGTGAGAGATTGCGTCTTTGGGAAAGCAGAGATTCCCAGTGCGGTTGTGCCTGTGAGTAGGCTGCCCGGGGAAGGTGAAGACCAGCAACAGCTTTCAGGGCTGCCACCTTCCGTGTGGGACAAGGAGCCGGACGTTTGCCTTTTCGGGAACAGGCTCTGCCGAGGATGCGCACCGTGAGAGATTGCGTCTTTGGGAAAGCAGAGATTCCCAGTGCGGTTGTGCCTGTGAGTAGGCTGCCCGGGGAAGGTGAAGACCAGCAACAGCTTTCAGGGCTGCCACCTTCCGTGTGGGACAAGGAGCCGGACGTTTGCCTTTTCGGGAACAGGCTCTGCCGAGGATGCGCACCGTGAGCTGTTCCTTCTCTGGGCAAGCACAGATCCCAAAACCTGTTGTGCCTGTGAGTAGGCTGCCCGGGGAAGGTGAAGACCAGCAACAGCTTTCAGGGCTGCCACCTTCCGTGTGGGACAAGGAGCCGGACGTTTGCCTTTTCGGGAACAGGCTCTGCCGAGGATGCGCACCGTGAGAGATTGCATCTTTGGGAAAGCAGAGATTCCCAGTGCGGTTGTGCCTGTGAGTAGGCTGCCCGGGGAAGGTGAAGACCAGCAACAGCTTTCAGGGCTGCCACCTTCCGTGTGGGACAAGGAGCCGGACGTTTGCCTTTTCGGGAACAGGCTCTGCCGAGGATGCGCACCGTGAGCTGTTCCTTCTCTGGGCAAGCACAGATCCGAATACCTGTTGTGCCTGTGAGTAGGCTGCCCGGGGAAGGTGAAGACCAGCAACAGCTTTCAGGGCTGCCACCTTCCGTGTGGGACAAGGAGCCGGACGTTTGCCTTTTCGGGAACAGGCTCTGCCGAGGATGCGCACCGTGAGAGATTGCGTCTTTGGGAAAGCACAGATCCCAAAACCCTTTGTGCCTGTGAGTAGGCTGCCCGGGGAAGGTGAAGACCAGCAACAGCTTTCAGGGCTGCCACCTTCCGTGTGGGACAAGGAGCCGGACGTTTGCCTTTTCGGGAACAGGCTCTGCCGAGGATGCGCACCGTGAGAGATTGCGTCTTTGGGAAAGCAGAGATTCCCAGTGCGGTTGTGCCTGTGAGTAGGCTGCCCGGGGAAGGTGAAGACCAGCAACAGCTTTCAGGGCTGCCACCTTCCGTGTGGGACAAGGAGCCGGACGTTTGCCTTTTCGGGAACAGGCTCTGCCGAGGATGCGCACCGTGAGAGATTGCGTCTTTGGGAAAGCAGAGATTCCCAGTGCGGTTGTGCCTGTGAGTAGGCTGCCCGGGGAAGGTGAAGACCAGCAACAGCTTTCAGGGCTGCCACCTTCCGTGTGGGACAAGGAGCCGGACGTTTGCCTTTTCGGGAACAGGCTCTGCCGAGGATGCGCACCGTGAGAGATTGCGTCTTTGGGAAAGCAGAGATTCCCAGTGCGGTTGTGCCTGTGAGTAGGCTGCCCGGGGAAGGTGAAGACCAGCAACAGCTTTCAGGGCTGCCACCTTCCGTGTGGGACAAGGAGCCGGACGTTTGCCTTTTCGGGAACAGGCTCTGCCGAGGATGCGCACCGTGAGCTGTTCCTTCTCTGGGCAAGCACAGATCCGAATACCTGTTGTGCCTGTGAACAGGCTGCCCGGGGAAGGTGAAGACCAGCAACAGCTTTCAGGGCTGCCACCTTCCGTGTGGGACAAGGAGCCGGACGTTTGCCTTTTCGGGAACAGGCTCTGCCGAGGATGCGCACCGTGAGAGATTGCGTCTTTGGGAAAGCAGAGATTCCCAGTGCGGTTGTGCCTGTGAACAGGCTGCCCGGGGAAGGTGAAGACCAGCAACAGCTTTCAGGGCTGCCACCTTCCGTGTGGGACAAGGAGCCGGACGTTTGCCTTTTCGGGAACAGGCTCTGCCGAGGATGCGCACCGTGAGCTGTTCCTTCTCTGGGCAAGCACAGATCCCAAAAGCTGTTGTGCCTGTGAGTAGGCTGCCCGGGGAAGGTGAAGACCAGCAACAGCTTTCAGGGCTGCCACCTTCCGTGTGGGACAAGGAGCCGGACGTTTGCCTTTTCGGGAACAGGCTCTGCCGAGGATGCGCACCGTGAGAGATTGCGTCTTTGGGAAAGCACAGATCCCAAAAACCTTTGTGCCTGTGAGTAGGCTGCCCGGGGAAGGTGAAGACCAGCAACAGCTTTCAGGGCTGCCACCTTCCGTGTGGGACAAGGAGCCGGACGTTTGCCTTTTCGGGAACAGGCTCTGCCGAGGATGCGCACCGTGAGAGATTGCGTCTTTGGGAAAGCAGAGATTCCCAGTGCGGTTGTGCCTGTGAGTAGGCTGCCCGGGGAAGGTGAAGACCAGCAACAGCTTTCAGGGCTGCCACCTTCCGTGTGGGACAAGGAGCCGGACGTTTGCCTTTTCGGGAACAGGCTCTGCCGAGGATGCGCACCGTGAGAGATTGCGTCTTTGGGAAAGCAGAGATTCCCAGTGCGGTTGTGCCTGTGAGTAGGCTGCCCGGGGAAGGTGAAGACCAGCAACAGCTTTCAGGGCTGCCACCTTCCGTGTGGGACAAGGAGCCGGACGTTTGCCTTTTCGGGAACAGGCTCTGCCGAGGATGCGCACCGTGAGAGATTGCGTCTTTGGGAAAGCAGAGATTCCCAGTGCGGTTGTGCCTGTGAGTAGGCTGCCCGGGGAAGGTGAAGACCAGCAACAGCTTTCAGGGCTGCCACCTTCCGTGTGGGACAAGGAGCCGGACGTTTGCCTTTTCGGGAACAGGCTCTGCCGAGGATGCGCACCGTGAGAGATTGCGTCTTTGGGAAAGCAGAGATTCCCAGTGCGGTTGTGCCTGTGAGTAGGCTGCCCGGGGAAGGTGAAGACCAGCAACAGCTTTCAGGGCTGCCACCTTCCGTGTGGGACAAGGAGCCGGACGTTTGCCTTTTCGGGAACAGGCTCTGCCGAGGATGCGCACCGTGAGCTGTTCCTTCTCTGGGCAAGCACAGATCCCAAAAGCTGTTGTGCCTGTGAGTAGGCTGCCCGGGGAAGGTGAAGACCAGCAACAGCTTTCAGGGCTGCCACCTTCCGTGTGGGACAAGGAGCCGGACGTTTGCCTTTTCGGGAACAGGCTCTGCCGAGGATGCGCACCGTGAGAGATTGCGTCTTTGGGAAAGCAGAGATTCCCAGTGCGGTTGTGCCTGTGAGTAGGCTGCCCGGGGAAGGTGAAGACCAGCAACAGCTTTCAGGGCTGCCACCTTCCGTGTGGGACAAGGAGCCGGACGTTTGCCTTTTCGGGAACAGGCTCTGCCGAGGATGCGCACCGTGAGAGATTGCGTCTTTGGGAAAGCAGAGATTCCCAGTGCGGTTGTGCCTGTGAGTAGGCTGCCCGGGGAAGGTGAAGACCAGCAACAGCTTTCAGGGCTGCCACCTTCCGTGTGGGACAAGGAGCCGGACGTTTGCCTTTTCGGGAACAGGCTCTGCCGAGGATGCGCACCGTGAGAGATTGCGTCTTTGGGAAAGCAGAGATTCCCAGTGCGGTTGTGCCTGTGAGTAGGCTGCCCGGGGAAGGTGAAGACCAGCAACAGCTTTCAGGGCTGCCACCTTCCGTGTGGGACAAGGAGCCGGACGTTTGCCTTTTCGGGAACAGGCTCTGCCGAGGATGCGCACCGTGAGAGATTGCGTCTTTGGGAAAGCACAGATCCCAAAAGCTGTTTTGCCTGTGAGTAGGCTGCCCGGGGAAGGTGAAGACCAGCAACAGCTTTCAGGGCTGCCACCTTCCGTGTGGGACAAGGAGCCGGACGTTTGCCTTTTCGGGAACAGGCTCTGCCGAGGATGCGCACCGTGAGCTGTTCCTTCTCTGGGCAAGCACAGATCCCAAAAGCTGTTGTGCCTGTGAACAGGCTGCCCGGGGAAGGTGAAGACCAGCAACAGCTTTCAGGGCTGCCACCTTCCGTGTGGGACAAGGAGCCGGACGTTTGCCTTTTCGGGAACAGGCTCTGCCGAGGATGCGCACCGTGAGAGATTGCGTCTTTGGGAAAGCACAGATCCCAAAAGCTGTTGTGCCTGTGAGTAGGCTGCCCGGGGAAGGTGAAGACCAGCAACAGCTTTCAGGGCTGCCACCTTCCGTGTGGGACAAGGAGCCGGACGTTTGCCTTTTCGGGAACAGGCTCTGCCGAGGATGCGCACCGTGAGAGATTGCGTCTTTGGGAAAGCAGAGATTCCCAGTGCGGTTGTGCCTGTGAGTAGGCTGCCCGGGGAAGGTGAAGACCAGCAACAGCTTTCAGGGCTGCCACCTTCCGTGTGGGACAAGGAGCCGGACGTTTGCCTTTTCGGGAACAGGCTCTGCCGAGGATGCGCACCGTGAGCTGTTCCTTCTCTGGGCAAGCACAGATCCCAAAAGCTGTTGTGCCTGTGAGTAGGCTGCCCGGGGAAGGTGAAGACCAGCAACAGCTTTCAGGGCTGCCACCTTCCGTGTGGGACAAGGAGCCGGACGTTTGCCTTTTCGGGAACAGGCTCTGCCGAGGATGCGCACCGTGAGAGATTGCGTCTTTGGGAAAGCAGAGATTCCCAGTGCGGTTGTGCCTGTGAGTAGGCTGCCCGGGGAAGGTGAAGACCAGCAACAGCTTTCAGGGCTGCCACCTTCCGTGTGGGACAAGGAGCCGGATGTTTGCCTTTTCGGGAACAGGCTCTGCCGAGGATGCGCACCGTGAGCTGTTCCTTCTCTGGGCAAGCACAGATCCCAAAAGCTGTTGTGCCTGTGAGTAGGCTGCCCGGGGAAGGTGAAGACCAGCAACAGCTTTCAGGGCTGCCACCTTCCGTGTGGGACAAGGAGCCGGACGTTTGCCTTTTCGGGAACAGGCTCTGCCGAGGATGCGCACCGTGAGAGATTGCGTCTTTGGGAAAGCAGAGATTCCCAGTGCGGTTGTGCCTGTGAGTAGGCTGCCCGGGGAAGGTGAAGACCAGCAACAGCTTTCAGGGCTGCCACCTTCCGTGTGGGACAAGGAGCCGGACGTTTGCCTTTTCGGGAACAGGCTCTGCCGAGGATGCGCACCGTGAGCTCTTCCTTCTCTGGGCAAGCACAGATCCCAAAAGCTGTTGTGCCTGTGAGTAGGCTGCCCGGGGAAGGTGAAGACCAGCAACAGCTTTCAGGGCTGCCACCTTCCGTGTGGGACAAGGAGCCGGACGTTTGCCTTTTCGGGAACAGGCTCTGCCGAGGATGCGCACCGTGAGAGATTGCGTCTTTGGGAAAGCAGAGATTCCCAGTGCGGTTGTGCCTGTGAGTAGGCTGCCCGGGGAAGGTGAAGACCAGCAACAGCTTTCAGGGCTGCCACCTTCCGTGTGGGACAAGGAGCCGGACGTTTGCCTTTTCGGGAACAGGCTCTGCCGAGGATGCGCACCGTGAGCTGTTCCTTCTCTGGGCAAGGACAGATCCCAAAAGCTGTTGTGCCTGTGAGTAGGCTGCCCGGGGAAGGTGAAGACCAGCAACAGCTTTCAGGGCTGCCACCTTCCGTGTGGGACAAGGAGCCGGACGTTTGCCTTTTCGGGAACAGGCTCTGCCGAGGATGCGCACCGTGAGCTGTTCCTTCTCTGGGCAAGCACAGATCCTAAAACCTGTTGTGCCTGTGAGTAGGCTGCCCGGGGAAGGTGAAGACCAGCAACAGCTTTCAGGGCTGCCACCTTCCGTGTGGGACAAGGAGCCGGACGTTTGCCTTTTCGGGAACAGGCTCTGCCGAGGATGCGCACCGTGAGAGATTGCGTCTTTGGGAAAGCAGAGATTCCCAGTGCGGTTGTGCCTGTGAGTAGGCTGCCCGGGGAAGGTGAAGACCAGCAACAGCTTTCAGGGCTGCCACCTTCCGTGTGGGACAAGGAGCCGGACGTTTGCCTTTTCGGGAACAGGCTCTGCCGAGGATGCGCACCGTGAGAGATTGCGTCTTTGGGAAAGCAGAGATTCCCAGTGCGGTTGTGCCTGTGAGTAGGCTGCCCGGGGAAGGTGAAGACCAGCAACAGCTTTCAGGGCTGCCACCTTCCGTGTGGGACAAGGAGCCGGACGTTTGCCTTTTCGGGAACAGGCTCTGCCGAGGATGCGCACCGTGAGAGATTGCGTCTTTGGGAAAGCAGAGATTCCCAGTGCGGTTGTGCCTGTGAGTAGGCTGCCCGGGGAAGGTGAAGACCAGCAACAGCTTTCAGGGCTGCCACCTTCCGTGTGGGACAAGGAGCCGGACGTTTGCCTTTTCGGGAACAGGCTCTGCCGAGGATGCGCACCGTGAGAGATTGCGTCTTTGGGAAAGCAGAGATTCCCAGTGCGGTTGTGCCTGTGAGTAGGCTGCCCGGGGAAGGTGAAGACCAGCAACAGCTTTCAGGGCTGCCACCTTCCGTGTGGGACAAGGAGCCGGACGTTTGCCTTTTCGGGAACAGGCTCTGCCGAGGATGCGCACCGTGAGAGATTGCGTCTTTGGGAAAGCAGAGATTCCCAGTGCGGTTGTGCCTGTGAGTAGGCTGCCCGGGGAAGGTGAAGACCAGCAACAGCTTTCAGGGCTGCCACCTTCCGTGTGGGACAAGGAGCCGGACGTTTGCCTTTTCGGGAACAGGCTCTGCCGAGGATGCGCACCGTGAGAGATTGCGTCTTTGGGAAAGCAGAGATTCCCAGTGCGGTTGTGCCTGTGAGTAGGCTGCCCGGGGAAGGTGAAGACCAGCAACAGCTTTCAGGGCTGCCACCTTCCGTGTGGGACAAGGAGCCGGACGTTTGCCTTTTCGGGAACAGGCTCTGCCGAGGATGCGCACCGTGAGCTGTTCCTTCTCTGGGCAAGCACAGATCCGAATACCTGTTGTGCCTATGAATAGGCTGCCCGGGGAAGGTGAAGACCAGCAACAGCTTTCAGGGCTGCCACCTTCCGTGTGGGACAAGGAGCCGGACGTTTGCCTTTTCGGGAACAGGCTCTGCCGAGGATGCGCACCGTGAGAGATTGCGTCTTTGGGAAAGCAGAGATTCCCAGTGCGGTTGTGCCTGTGAGTAGGCTGCCCGGGGAAGGTGAAGACCAGCAACAGCTTTCAGGGCTGCCACCTTCCGTGTGGGACAAGGAGCCGGACGTTTGCCTTTTCGGGAACAGGCTCTGCCGAGGATGCGCACCGTGAGAGATTGCGTCTTTGGGAAAGCAGAGATTCCCAGTGCGGTTGTGCCTGTGAACAGGCTGCCCGGGGAAGGTGAAGACCAGCAACAGCTTTCAGGGCTGCCACCTTCCGTGTGGGACAAGGAGCCGGACGTTTGCCTTTTCGGGAACAGGCTCTGCCGAGGATGCGCACCGTGAGCTGTTCCTTCTCTGGGCAAGCACAGATCCGAATACCTGTTGTGCCTATGACTAGGCTGCCCGGGGAAGGTGAAGACCAGCAACAGCTTTCAGGGCTGCCACCTTCCGTGTGGGACAAGGAGCCGGACGTTTGCCTTTTCGGGAACAGGCTCTGCCGAGGATGCGCACCGTGAGAGATTGCGTCTTTGGGAAAGCACAGATTCCCAGTGCGGTTGTGCCTGTGAGTAGGCTGCCCGGGGAAGGTGAAGACCAGCAACAGCTTTCAGGGCTGCCACCTTCCGTGTGGGACAAGGAGCCGGACGTTTGCCTTTTCGGAACAGGCTCTGCCGAGGATGCGCACCGTGAGAGATTGCGTCTTTGGGAAAGCAGAGATTCCCAGTGCGGTTGTGCCTGTGAGTAGGCTGCCCGGGGAAGGTGAAGACCAGCAACAGCTTTCAGGGCTGCCACCTTCCGTGTGGGACAAGGAGCCGGACGTTTGCCTTTTCGGGAACAGGCTCTGCCGAGGATGCGCACCGTGAGCTGTTCCTTCTCTGGGCAAGCACAGATCCGAATACCTGTTGTGCCTATGACTAGGCTGCCCGGGGAAGGTGAAGACCAGCAACAGCTTTCAGGGCTGCCACCTTCCGTGTGGGACAAGGAGCCGGACGTTTGCCTTTTCGGGAACAGGCTCTGCCGAGGATGCGCACCGTGAGAGATTGCGTCTTTGGGAAAGCAGAGATTCCCAGTGCGGTTGTGCCTGTGACTAGGCTGCCCGGGGAAGGTGAAGACCAGCAACAGCTTTCAGGGCTGCCACCTTCCGTGTGGGACAAGGAGCCGGACGTTTGCCTTTTCGGGAACAGGCTCTGCCGAGGATGCGCACCGTGAGCTGTTCCTTCTCTGGGCAAGCACAGATCCCAAAACCTGTTGTGCCTGTGAGTAGGCTGCCCGGGGAAGGTGAAGACCAGCAACAGCTTTCAGGGCTGCCACCTTCCGTGTGGGACAAGGAGCCGGACGTTTGCCTTTTCGGGAACAGGCTCTGCCGAGGATGCGCACCGTGAGAGATTGCATCTTTGGGAAAGCAGAGATTCCCAGTGCGGTTGTGCCTGTGAGTAGGCTGCCCGGGGAAGGTGAAGACCAGCAACAGCTTTCAGGGCTGCCACCTTCCGTGTGGGACAAGGAGCCGGACGTTTGCCTTTTCGGGAACAGGCTCTGCCGAGGATGCGCACCGTGAGCTGTTCCTTCTCTGGGCAAGCACAGATCCGAATACCTGTTGTGCCTGTGAGTAGGCTGCCCGGGGAAGGTGAAGACCAGCAACAGCTTTCAGGGCTGCCACCTTCCGTGTGGGACAAGGAGCCGGACGTTTGCCTTTTCGGGAACAGGCTCTGCCGAGGATGCGCACCGTGAGAGATTGCGTCTTTGGGAAAGCACAGATCCCAAAAGCTGTTGTGCCTGTGAGTAGGCTGCCCGGGGAAGGTGAAGACCAGCAACAGCTTTCAGGGCTGCCACCTTCCGTGTGGGACAAGGAGCCGGACGTTTGCCTTTTCGGGAACAGGCTCTGCCGAGGATGCGCACCGTGAGAGATTGCGTCTTTGGGAAAGCAGAGATTCCCAGTGCGGTTGTGCCTGTGAGTAGGCTGCCCGGGGAAGGTGAAGACCAGCAACAGCTTTCAGGGCTGCCACCTTCCGTGTGGGACAAGGAGCCGGACGTTTGCCTTTTCGGGAACAGGCTCTGCCGAGGATGCGCACCGTGAGAGATTGCGTCTTTGGGAAAGCAGAGATTCCCAGTGCGGTTGTGCCTGTGAGTAGGCTGCCCGGGGAAGGTGAAGACCAGCAACAGCTTTCAGGGCTGCCACCTTCCGTGTGGGACAAGGAGCCGGACGTTTGCCTTTTCGGGAACAGGCTCTGCCGAGGATGCGCACCGTGAGCTGTTCCTTCTCTGGGCAAGCACAGATCCCAAAACCTGTTGTGCCTGTGAGTAGGCTGCCCGGGGAAGGTGAAGACCAGCAACAGCTTTCAGGGCTGCCACCTTCCGTGTGGGACAAGGAGCCGGACGTTTGCCTTTTCGGGAACAGGCTCTGCCGAGGATGCGCACCGTGAGAGATTGCATCTTTGGGAAAGCAGAGATTCCCAGTGCGGTTGTGCCTGTGAGTAGGCTGCCCGGGGAAGGTGAAGACCAGCAACAGCTTTCAGGGCTGCCACCTTCCGTGTGGGACAAGGAGCCGGACGTTTGCCTTTTCGGGAACAGGCTCTGCCGAGGATGCGCACCGTGAGCTGTTCCTTCTCTGGGCAAGCACAGATCCGAATACCTGTTGTGCCTGTGAGTAGGCTGCCCGGGGAAGGTGAAGACCAGCAACAGCTTTCAGGGCTGCCACCTTCCGTGTGGGACAAGGAGCCGGACGTTTGCCTTTTCGGGAACAGGCTCTGCCGAGGATGCGCACCGTGAGAGATTGCGTCTTTGGGAAAGCACAGATCCCAAAACCCTTTGTGCCTGTGAGTAGGCTGCCCGGGGAAGGTGAAGACCAGCAACAGCTTTCAGGGCTGCCACCTTCCGTGTGGGACAAGGAGCCGGACGTTTGCCTTTTCGGGAACAGGCTCTGCCGAGGATGCGCACCGTGAGAGATTGCGTCTTTGGGAAAGCAGAGATTCCCAGTGCGGTTGTGCCTGTGAGTAGGCTGCCCGGGGAAGGTGAAGACCAGCAACAGCTTTCAGGGCTGCCACCTTCCGTGTGGGACAAGGAGCCGGACGTTTGCCTTTTCGGGAACAGGCTCTGCCGAGGATGCGCACCGTGAGAGATTGCGTCTTTGGGAAAGCAGAGATTCCCAGTGCGGTTGTGCCTGTGAGTAGGCTGCCCGGGGAAGGTGAAGACCAGCAACAGCTTTCAGGGCTGCCACCTTCCGTGTGGGACAAGGAGCCGGACGTTTGCCTTTTCGGGAACAGGCTCTGCCGAGGATGCGCACCGTGAGAGATTGCGTCTTTGGGAAAGCAGAGATTCCCAGTGCGGTTGTGCCTGTGAGTAGGCTGCCCGGGGAAGGTGAAGACCAGCAACAGCTTTCAGGGCTGCCACCTTCCGTGTGGGACAAGGAGCCGGACGTTTGCCTTTTCGGGAACAGGCTCTGCCGAGGATGCGCACCGTGAGCTGTTCCTTCTCTGGGCAAGCACAGATCCGAATACCTGTTGTGCCTGTGAACAGGCTGCCCGGGGAAGGTGAAGACCAGCAACAGCTTTCAGGGCTGCCACCTTCCGTGTGGGACAAGGAGCCGGACGTTTGCCTTTTCGGGAACAGGCTCTGCCGAGGATGCGCACCGTGAGAGATTGCGTCTTTGGGAAAGCAGAGATTCCCAGTGCGGTTGTGCCTGTGAACAGGCTGCCCGGGGAAGGTGAAGACCAGCAACAGCTTTCAGGGCTGCCACCTTCCGTGTGGGACAAGGAGCCGGACGTTTGCCTTTTCGGGAACAGGCTCTGCCGAGGATGCGCACCGTGAGCTGTTCCTTCTCTGGGCAAGCACAGATCCCAAAAGCTGTTGTGCCTGTGAGTAGGCTGCCCGGGGAAGGTGAAGACCAGCAACAGCTTTCAGGGCTGCCACCTTCCGTGTGGGACAAGGAGCCGGACGTTTGCCTTTTCGGGAACAGGCTCTGCCGAGGATGCGCACCGTGAGAGATTGCGTCTTTGGGAAAGCACAGATCCCAAAAACCTTTGTGCCTGTGAGTAGGCTGCCCGGGGAAGGTGAAGACCAGCAACAGCTTTCAGGGCTGCCACCTTCCGTGTGGGACAAGGAGCCGGACGTTTGCCTTTTCGGGAACAGGCTCTGCCGAGGATGCGCACCGTGAGAGATTGCGTCTTTGGGAAAGCAGAGATTCCCAGTGCGGTTGTGCCTGTGAGTAGGCTGCCCGGGGAAGGTGAAGACCAGCAACAGCTTTCAGGGCTGCCACCTTCCGTGTGGGACAAGGAGCCGGACGTTTGCCTTTTCGGGAACAGGCTCTGCCGAGGATGCGCACCGTGAGAGATTGCGTCTTTGGGAAAGCAGAGATTCCCAGTGCGGTTGTGCCTGTGAGTAGGCTGCCCGGGGAAGGTGAAGACCAGCAACAGCTTTCAGGGCTGCCACCTTCCGTGTGGGACAAGGAGCCGGACGTTTGCCTTTTCGGGAACAGGCTCTGCCGAGGATGCGCACCGTGAGAGATTGCGTCTTTGGGAAAGCAGAGATTCCCAGTGCGGTTGTGCCTGTGAGTAGGCTGCCCGGGGAAGGTGAAGACCAGCAACAGCTTTCAGGGCTGCCACCTTCCGTGTGGGACAAGGAGCCGGACGTTTGCCTTTTCGGGAACAGGCTCTGCCGAGGATGCGCACCGTGAGAGATTGCGTCTTTGGGAAAGCAGAGATTCCCAGTGCGGTTGTGCCTGTGAGTAGGCTGCCCGGGGAAGGTGAAGACCAGCAACAGCTTTCAGGGCTGCCACCTTCCGTGTGGGACAAGGAGCCGGACGTTTGCCTTTTCGGGAACAGGCTCTGCCGAGGATGCGCACCGTGAGCTGTTCCTTCTCTGGGCAAGCACAGATCCCAAAAGCTGTTGTGCCTGTGAGTAGGCTGCCCGGGGAAGGTGAAGACCAGCAACAGCTTTCAGGGCTGCCACCTTCCGTGTGGGACAAGGAGCCGGACGTTTGCCTTTTCGGGAACAGGCTCTGCCGAGGATGCGCACCGTGAGAGATTGCGTCTTTGGGAAAGCAGAGATTCCCAGTGCGGTTGTGCCTGTGAGTAGGCTGCCCGGGGAAGGTGAAGACCAGCAACAGCTTTCAGGGCTGCCACCTTCCGTGTGGGACAAGGAGCCGGACGTTTGCCTTTTCGGGAACAGGCTCTGCCGAGGATGCGCACCGTGAGAGATTGCGTCTTTGGGAAAGCAGAGATTCCCAGTGCGGTTGTGCCTGTGAGTAGGCTGCCCGGGGAAGGTGAAGACCAGCAACAGCTTTCAGGGCTGCCACCTTCCGTGTGGGACAAGGAGCCGGACGTTTGCCTTTTCGGGAACAGGCTCTGCCGAGGATGCGCACCGTGAGAGATTGCGTCTTTGGGAAAGCAGAGATTCCCAGTGCGGTTGTGCCTGTGAGTAGGCTGCCCGGGGAAGGTGAAGACCAGCAACAGCTTTCAGGGCTGCCACCTTCCGTGTGGGACAAGGAGCCGGACGTTTGCCTTTTCGGGAACAGGCTCTGCCGAGGATGCGCACCGTGAGAGATTGCGTCTTTGGGAAAGCACAGATCCCAAAAGCTGTTTTGCCTGTGAGTAGGCTGCCCGGGGAAGGTGAAGACCAGCAACAGCTTTCAGGGCTGCCACCTTCCGTGTGGGACAAGGAGCCGGACGTTTGCCTTTTCGGGAACAGGCTCTGCCGAGGATGCGCACCGTGAGCTGTTCCTTCTCTGGGCAAGCACAGATCCCAAAAGCTGTTGTGCCTGTGAACAGGCTGCCCGGGGAAGGTGAAGACCAGCAACAGCTTTCAGGGCTGCCACCTTCCGTGTGGGACAAGGAGCCGGACGTTTGCCTTTTCGGGAACAGGCTCTGCCGAGGATGCGCACCGTGAGAGATTGCGTCTTTGGGAAAGCACAGATCCCAAAAGCTGTTGTGCCTGTGAGTAGGCTGCCCGGGGAAGGTGAAGACCAGCAACAGCTTTCAGGGCTGCCACCTTCCGTGTGGGACAAGGAGCCGGACGTTTGCCTTTTCGGGAACAGGCTCTGCCGAGGATGCGCACCGTGAGAGATTGCGTCTTTGGGAAAGCAGAGATTCCCAGTGCGGTTGTGCCTGTGAGTAGGCTGCCCGGGGAAGGTGAAGACCAGCAACAGCTTTCAGGGCTGCCACCTTCCGTGTGGGACAAGGAGCCGGACGTTTGCCTTTTCGGGAACAGGCTCTGCCGAGGATGCGCACCGTGAGCTGTTCCTTCTCTGGGCAAGCACAGATCCCAAAAGCTGTTGTGCCTGTGAGTAGGCTGCCCGGGGAAGGTGAAGACCAGCAACAGCTTTCAGGGCTGCCACCTTCCGTGTGGGACAAGGAGCCGGACGTTTGCCTTTTCGGGAACAGGCTCTGCCGAGGATGCGCACCGTGAGAGATTGCGTCTTTGGGAAAGCAGAGATTCCCAGTGCGGTTGTGCCTGTGAGTAGGCTGCCCGGGGAAGGTGAAGACCAGCAACAGCTTTCAGGGCTGCCACCTTCCGTGTGGGACAAGGAGCCGGATGTTTGCCTTTTCGGGAACAGGCTCTGCCGAGGATGCGCACCGTGAGCTGTTCCTTCTCTGGGCAAGCACAGATCCCAAAAGCTGTTGTGCCTGTGAGTAGGCTGCCCGGGGAAGGTGAAGACCAGCAACAGCTTTCAGGGCTGCCACCTTCCGTGTGGGACAAGGAGCCGGACGTTTGCCTTTTCGGGAACAGGCTCTGCCGAGGATGCGCACCGTGAGAGATTGCGTCTTTGGGAAAGCAGAGATTCCCAGTGCGGTTGTGCCTGTGAGTAGGCTGCCCGGGGAAGGTGAAGACCAGCAACAGCTTTCAGGGCTGCCACCTTCCGTGTGGGACAAGGAGCCGGACGTTTGCCTTTTCGGGAACAGGCTCTGCCGAGGATGCGCACCGTGAGCTCTTCCTTCTCTGGGCAAGCACAGATCCCAAAAGCTGTTGTGCCTGTGAGTAGGCTGCCCGGGGAAGGTGAAGACCAGCAACAGCTTTCAGGGCTGCCACCTTCCGTGTGGGACAAGGAGCCGGACGTTTGCCTTTTCGGGAACAGGCTCTGCCGAGGATGCGCACCGTGAGAGATTGCGTCTTTGGGAAAGCAGAGATTCCCAGTGCGGTTGTGCCTGTGAGTAGGCTGCCCGGGGAAGGTGAAGACCAGCAACAGCTTTCAGGGCTGCCACCTTCCGTGTGGGACAAGGAGCCGGACGTTTGCCTTTTCGGGAACAGGCTCTGCCGAGGATGCGCACCGTGAGCTGTTCCTTCTCTGGGCAAGGACAGATCCCAAAAGCTGTTGTGCCTGTGAGTAGGCTGCCCGGGGAAGGTGAAGACCAGCAACAGCTTTCAGGGCTGCCACCTTCCGTGTGGGACAAGGAGCCGGACGTTTGCCTTTTCGGGAACAGGCTCTGCCGAGGATGCGCACCGTGAGCTGTTCCTTCTCTGGGCAAGCACAGATCCTAAAACCTGTTGTGCCTGTGAGTAGGCTGCCCGGGGAAGGTGAAGACCAGCAACAGCTTTCAGGGCTGCCACCTTCCGTGTGGGACAAGGAGCCGGACGTTTGCCTTTTCGGGAACAGGCTCTGCCGAGGATGCGCACCGTGAGAGATTGCGTCTTTGGGAAAGCAGAGATTCCCAGTGCGGTTGTGCCTGTGAGTAGGCTGCCCGGGGAAGGTGAAGACCAGCAACAGCTTTCAGGGCTGCCACCTTCCGTGTGGGACAAGGAGCCGGACGTTTGCCTTTTCGGGAACAGGCTCTGCCGAGGATGCGCACCGTGAGAGATTGCGTCTTTGGGAAAGCAGAGATTCCCAGTGCGGTTGTGCCTGTGAGTAGGCTGCCCGGGGAAGGTGAAGACCAGCAACAGCTTTCAGGGCTGCCACCTTCCGTGTGGGACAAGGAGCCGGATGTTTGCCTTTTCGGGAACAGGCTCTGCCGAGGATGCGCACCGTGAGCTGTTCCTTCTCTGGGCAAGCACAGATCCCAAAAGCTGTTGTGCCTGTGAGTAGGCTGCCCGGGGAAGGTGAAGACCAGCAACAGCTTTCAGGGCTGCCACCTTCCGTGTGGGACAAGGAGCCGGACGTTTGCCTTTTCGGGAACAGGCTCTGCCGAGGATGCGCACCGTGAGCTGTTCCTTCTCTGGGCAAGCACAGATCCCAAAACCTGTTGTGCCTGTGAATAGGCTGCCCGGGGAAGGTGAAGACCAGCAACAGCTTTCAGGGCTGCCACCTTCCGTGTGGGACAAGGAGCCGGACGTTTGCCTTTTCGGGAACAGGCTCTGCCGAGGATGCGCACCGTGAGCTCTTCCTTCTCTGGGCAAGCACAGATCCCAAAAGCTGTTGTGCCTGTGAGTAGGCTGCCCGGGGAAGGTGAAGACCAGCAACAGCTTTCAGGGCTGCCACCTTCCGTGTGGGACAAGGAGCCGGACGTTTGCCTTTTCGGGAACAGGCTCTGCCGAGGATGCGCACCGTGAGAGATTGCGTCTTTGGGAAAGCAGAGATTCCCAGTGCGGTTGTGCCTGTGAGTAGGCTGCCCGGGGAAGGTGAAGACCAGCAACAGCTTTCAGGGCTGCCACCTTCCGTGTGGGACAAGGAGCCGGACGTTTGCCTTTTCGGGAACAGGCTCTGCCGAGGATGCGCACCGTGAGAGATTGCGTCTTTGGGAAAGCAGAGATTCCCAGTGCGGTTGTGCCTGTGAGTAGGCTGCCCGGGGAAGGTGAAGACCAGCAACAGCTTTCAGGGCTGCCACCTTCCGTGTGGGACAAGGAGCCGGACGTTTGCCTTTTCGGGAACAGGCTCTGCCGAGGATGCGCACCGTGAGCTGTTCCTTCTCTGGGCAAGCACAGATCCTAAAACCTGTTGTGCCTGTGAGTAGGCTGCCCGGGGAAGGTGAAGACCAGCAACAGCTTTCAGGGCTGCCACCTTCCGTGTGGGACAAGGAGCCGGACGTTTGCCTTTTCGGGAACAGGCTCTGCCGAGGATGCGCACCGTGAGAGATTGCGTCTTTGGGAAAGCAGAGATTCCCAGTGCGGTTGTGCCTGTGAGTAGGCTGCCCGGGGAAGGTGAAGACCAGCAACAGCTTTCAGGGCTGCCACCTTCCGTGTGGGACAAGGAGCCGGACGTTTGCCTTTTCGGGAACAGGCTCTGCCGAGGATGCGCACCGTGAGAGATTGCGTCTTTGGGCAAGCAGAGATTCCCAGTGCGGTTGTGCCTGTGAGTAGGCTGCCCGGGGAAGGTGAAGACCAGCAACAGCTTTCAGGGCTGCCACCTTCCGTGTGGGACAAGGAGCCGGACGTTTGCGTTTTCGGGAACAGGCTCTGCCGAGGATGCGCACCGTGAGCTGTTCCTTCTCTGGGCAAGCACAGATCCGAATACCTGTTGTGCCTATGAATAGGCTGCCCGGGGAAGGTGAAGACCAGCAACAGCTTTCAGGGCTGCCACCTTCCGTGTGGGACAAGGAGCCGGACGTTTGCCTTTTCGGGAACAGGCTCTGCCGAGGATGCGCACCGTGAGAGATTGCGTCTTTGGGAAAGCACAGATCCCAAAAACCTTTGTGCCTGTGAGTAGGCTGCCCGGGGAAGGTGAAGACCAGCAACAGCTTTCAGGGCTGCCACCTTCCGTGTGGGACAAGGAGCCGGACGTTTGCCTTTTCGGGAACAGGCTCTGCCGAGGATGCGCACCGTGAGAGATTGCGTCTTTGGGAAAGCAGAGATTCCCAGTGCGGTTGTGCCTGTGAGTAGGCTGCCCGGGGAAGGTGAAGACCAGCAACAGCTTTCAGGGCTGCCACCTTCCGTGTGGGACAAGGAGCCGGACGTTTGCCTTTTCGGGAACAGGCTCTGCCGAGGATGCGCACCGTGAGAGATTGCGTCTTTGGGAAAGCAGAGATTCCCAGTGCGGTTGTGCCTGTGAGTAGGCTGCCCGGGGAAGGTGAAGACCAGCAACAGCTTTCAGGGCTGCCACCTTCCGTGTGGGACAAGGAGCCGGACGTTTGCCTTTTCGGGAACAGGCTCTGCCGAGGATGCGCACCGTGAGAGATTGCGTCTTTGGGAAAGCACAGATCCCAAAAGCTGTTTTGCCTGTGAGTAGGCTGCCCGGGGAAGGTGAAGACCAGCAACAGCTTTCAGGGCTGCCACCTTCCGTGTGGGACAAGGAGCCGGACGTTTGCCTTTTCGGGAACAGGCTCTGCCGAGGATGCGCACCGTGAGCTGTTCCTTCTCTGGGCAAGCACAGATCCCAAAAGCTGTTGTGCCTGTGAACAGGCTGCCCGGGGAAGGTGAAGACCAGCAACAGCTTTCAGGGCTGCCACCTTCCGTGTGGGACAAGGAGCCGGACGTTTGCCTTTTCGGGAACAGGCTCTGCCGAGGATGCGCACCGTGAGAGATTGCGTCTTTGGGAAAGCACAGATCCCAAAAGCTGTTGTGCCTGTGAGTAGGCTGCCCGGGGAAGGTGAAGACCAGCAACAGCTTTCAGGGCTGCCACCTTCCGTGTGGGACAAGGAGCCGGACGTTTGCCTTTTCGGGAACAGGCTCTGCCGAGGATGCGCACCGTGAGAGATTGCGTCTTTGGGAAAGCAGAGATTCCCAGTGCGGTTGTGCCTGTGAGTAGGCTGCCCGGGGAAGGTGAAGACCAGCAACAGCTTTCAGGGCTGCCACCTTCCGTGTGGGACAAGGAGCCGGACGTTTGCCTTTTCGGGAACAGGCTCTGCCGAGGATGCGCACCGTGAGCTGTTCCTTCTCTGGGCAAGCACAGATCCCAAAAGCTGTTGTGCCTGTGAGTAGGCTGCCCGGGGAAGGTGAAGACCAGCAACAGCTTTCAGGGCTGCCACCTTCCGTGTGGGACAAGGAGCCGGACGTTTGCCTTTTCGGGAACAGGCTCTGCCGAGGATGCGCACCGTGAGAGATTGCGTCTTTGGGAAAGCAGAGATTCCCAGTGCGGTTGTGCCTGTGAGTAGGCTGCCCGGGGAAGGTGAAGACCAGCAACAGCTTTCAGGGCTGCCACCTTCCGTGTGGGACAAGGAGCCGGATGTTTGCCTTTTCGGGAACAGGCTCTGCCGAGGATGCGCACCGTGAGCTGTTCCTTCTCTGGGCAAGCACAGATCCCAAAAGCTGTTGTGCCTGTGAGTAGGCTGCCCGGGGAAGGTGAAGACCAGCAACAGCTTTCAGGGCTGCCACCTTCCGTGTGGGACAAGGAGCCGGACGTTTGCCTTTTCGGGAACAGGCTCTGCCGAGGATGCGCACCGTGAGAGATTGCGTCTTTGGGAAAGCAGAGATTCCCAGTGCGGTTGTGCCTGTGAGTAGGCTGCCCGGGGAAGGTGAAGACCAGCAACAGCTTTCAGGGCTGCCACCTTCCGTGTGGGACAAGGAGCCGGACGTTTGCCTTTTCGGGAACAGGCTCTGCCGAGGATGCGCACCGTGAGCTCTTCCTTCTCTGGGCAAGCACAGATCCCAAAAGCTGTTGTGCCTGTGAGTAGGCTGCCCGGGGAAGGTGAAGACCAGCAACAGCTTTCAGGGCTGCCACCTTCCGTGTGGGACAAGGAGCCGGACGTTTGCCTTTTCGGGAACAGGCTCTGCCGAGGATGCGCACCGTGAGAGATTGCGTCTTTGGGAAAGCAGAGATTCCCAGTGCGGTTGTGCCTGTGAGTAGGCTGCCCGGGGAAGGTGAAGACCAGCAACAGCTTTCAGGGCTGCCACCTTCCGTGTGGGACAAGGAGCCGGACGTTTGCCTTTTCGGGAACAGGCTCTGCCGAGGATGCGCACCGTGAGCTGTTCCTTCTCTGGGCAAGGACAGATCCCAAAAGCTGTTGTGCCTGTGAGTAGGCTGCCCGGGGAAGGTGAAGACCAGCAACAGCTTTCAGGGCTGCCACCTTCCGTGTGGGACAAGGAGCCGGACGTTTGCCTTTTCGGGAACAGGCTCTGCCGAGGATGCGCACCGTGAGCTGTTCCTTCTCTGGGCAAGCACAGATCCTAAAACCTGTTGTGCCTGTGAGTAGGCTGCCCGGGGAAGGTGAAGACCAGCAACAGCTTTCAGGGCTGCCACCTTCCGTGTGGGACAAGGAGCCGGACGTTTGCCTTTTCGGGAACAGGCTCTGCCGAGGATGCGCACCGTGAGAGATTGCGTCTTTGGGAAAGCAGAGATTCCCAGTGCGGTTGTGCCTGTGAGTAGGCTGCCCGGGGAAGGTGAAGACCAGCAACAGCTTTCAGGGCTGCCACCTTCCGTGTGGGACAAGGAGCCGGACGTTTGCCTTTTCGGGAACAGGCTCTGCCGAGGATGCGCACCGTGAGAGATTGCGTCTTTGGGAAAGCAGAGATTCCCAGTGCGGTTGTGCCTGTGAGTAGGCTGCCCGGGGAAGGTGAAGACCAGCAACAGCTTTCAGGGCTGCCACCTTCCGTGTGGGACAAGGAGCCGGATGTTTGCCTTTTCGGGAACAGGCTCTGCCGAGGATGCGCACCGTGAGCTGTTCCTTCTCTGGGCAAGCACAGATCCCAAAAGCTGTTGTGCCTGTGAGTAGGCTGCCCGGGGAAGGTGAAGACCAGCAACAGCTTTCAGGGCTGCCACCTTCCGTGTGGGACAAGGAGCCGGACGTTTGCCTTTTCGGGAACAGGCTCTGCCGAGGATGCGCACCGTGAGCTGTTCCTTCTCTGGGCAAGCACAGATCCCAAAACCTGTTGTGCCTGTGAATAGGCTGCCCGGGGAAGGTGAAGACCAGCAACAGCTTTCAGGGCTGCCACCTTCCGTGTGGGACAAGGAGCCGGACGTTTGCCTTTTCGGGAACAGGCTCTGCCGAGGATGCGCACCGTGAGCTCTTCCTTCTCTGGGCAAGCACAGATCCCAAAAGCTGTTGTGCCTGTGAGTAGGCTGCCCGGGGAAGGTGAAGACCAGCAACAGCTTTCAGGGCTGCCACCTTCCGTGTGGGACAAGGAGCCGGACGTTTGCCTTTTCGGGAACAGGCTCTGCCGAGGATGCGCACCGTGAGAGATTGCGTCTTTGGGAAAGCAGAGATTCCCAGTGCGGTTGTGCCTGTGAGTAGGCTGCCCGGGGAAGGTGAAGACCAGCAACAGCTTTCAGGGCTGCCACCTTCCGTGTGGGACAAGGAGCCGGACGTTTGCCTTTTCGGGAACAGGCTCTGCCGAGGATGCGCACCGTGAGAGATTGCGTCTTTGGGAAAGCAGAGATTCCCAGTGCGGTTGTGCCTGTGAGTAGGCTGCCCGGGGAAGGTGAAGACCAGCAACAGCTTTCAGGGCTGCCACCTTCCGTGTGGGACAAGGAGCCGGACGTTTGCCTTTTCGGGAACAGGCTCTGCCGAGGATGCGCACCGTGAGCTGTTCCTTCTCTGGGCAAGCACAGATCCTAAAACCTGTTGTGCCTGTGAGTAGGCTGCCCGGGGAAGGTGAAGACCAGCAACAGCTTTCAGGGCTGCCACCTTCCGTGTGGGACAAGGAGCCGGACGTTTGCCTTTTCGGGAACAGGCTCTGCCGAGGATGCGCACCGTGAGAGATTGCGTCTTTGGGAAAGCAGAGATTCCCAGTGCGGTTGTGCCTGTGAGTAGGCTGCCCGGGGAAGGTGAAGACCAGCAACAGCTTTCAGGGCTGCCACCTTCCGTGTGGGACAAGGAGCCGGACGTTTGCCTTTTCGGGAACAGGCTCTGCCGAGGATGCGCACCGTGAGAGATTGCGTCTTTGGGCAAGCAGAGATTCCCAGTGCGGTTGTGCCTGTGAGTAGGCTGCCCGGGGAAGGTGAAGACCAGCAACAGCTTTCAGGGCTGCCACCTTCCGTGTGGGACAAGGAGCCGGACGTTTGCCTTTTCGGGAACAGGCTCTGCCGAGGATGCGCACCGTGAGCTGTTCCTTCTCTGGGCAAGCACAGATCCGAATACCTGTTGTGCCTATGAATAGGCTGCCCGGGGAAGGTGAAGACCAGCAACAGCTTTCAGGGCTGCCACCTTCCGTGTGGGACAAGGAGCCGGACGTTTGCCTTTTCGGGAACAGGCTCTGCCGAGGATGCGCACCGTGAGAGATTGCGTCTTTGGGAAAGCACAGATCCCAAAAACCTTTGTGCCTGTGAGTAGGCTGCCCGGGGAAGGTGAAGACCAGCAACAGCTTTCAGGGCTGCCACCTTCCGTGTGGGACAAGGAGCCGGACGTTTGCCTTTTCGGGAACAGGCTCTGCCGAGGATGCGCACCGTGAGAGATTGCGTCTTTGGGAAAGCAGAGATTCCCAGTGCGGTTGTGCCTGTGAGTAGGCTGCCCGGGGAAGGTGAAGACCAGCAACAGCTTTCAGGGCTGCCACCTTCCGTGTGGGACAAGGAGCCGGACGTTTGCCTTTTCGGGAACAGGCTCTGCCGAGGATGCGCACCGTGAGAGATTGCGTCTTTGGGAAAGCAGAGATTCCCAGTGCGGTTGTGCCTGTGAGTAGGCTGCCCGGGGAAGGTGAAGACCAGCAACAGCTTTCAGGGCTGCCACCTTCCGTGTGGGACAAGGAGCCGGACGTTTGCGTTTTCGGGAACAGGCTCTGCCGAGGATGCGCACCGTGAGCTGTTCCTTCTCTGGGCAAGCACAGATCCCAAAACCTGTTGTGCCTGTGAGTAGGCTGCCCGGGGAAGGTGAAGACCAGCAACAGCTTTCAGGGCTGCCACCTTCCGTGTGGGACAAGGAGCCGGACGTTTGCCTTTTCGGGAACAGGCTCTGCCGAGGATGCGCACCGTGAGAGATTGCGTCTTTGGGAAAGCAGAGATTCCCAGTGCGGTTGTGCCTGTGAGTAGGCTGCCCGGGGAAGGTGAAGACCAGCAACAGCTTTCAGGGCTGCCACCTTCCGTGTGGGACAAGGAGCCGGACGTTTGCCTTTTCGGGAACAGGCTCTGCCGAGGATGCGCACCGTGAGAGATTGCGTCTTTGGGAAAGCACAGATCCCAAAACCCTTTGTGCCTGTGAGTAGGCTGCCCGGGGAAGGTGAAGACCAGCAACAGCTTTCAGGGCTGCCACCTTCCGTGTGGGACAAGGAGCCGGACGTTTGCCTTTTCGGGAACAGGCTCTGCCGAGGATGCGCACCGTGAGAGATTGCGTCTTTGGGAAAGCACAGATCTCAAAACCATTTGTGCCTGTGAGTAGGCTGCCCGGGGAAGGTGAAGACCAGCAACAGCTTTCAGGGCTGCCACCTTCCGTGTGGGACAAGGAGCCGGACGTTTGCCTTTTCGGGAACAGGCTCTGCCGAGGATGCGCACCGTGAGAGATTGCGTCTTTGGGAAAGCAGAGATTCCCAGTGCGGTTGTGCCTGTGAGTAGGCTGCCCGGGGAAGGTGAAGACCAGCAACAGCTTTCAGGGCTGCCACCTTCCGTGTGGGACAAGGAGCCGGACGTTTGCCTTTTCGGGAACAGGCTCTGCCGAGGATGCGCACCGTGAGCTGTTCCTTCTCTGGGCAAGCACAGATCCGAATACCTGTTGTGCCTATGAATAGGCTGCCCGGGGAAGGTGAAGACCAGCAACAGCTTTCAGGGCTGCCACCTTCCGTGTGGGACAAGGAGCCGGACGTTTGCCTTTTCGGGAACAGGCTCTGCCGAGGATGCGCACCGTGAGAGATTGCGTCTTTGGGAAAGCACAGATCCCAAAAACCTTTGTGCCTGTGAGTAGGCTGCCCGGGGAAGGTGAAGACCAGCAACAGCTTTCAGGGCTGCCACCTTCCGTGTGGGACAAGGAGCCGGACGTTTGCCTTTTCGGGAACAGGCTCTGCCGAGGATGCGCACCGTGAGAGATTGCGTCTTTGGGAAAGCAGAGATTCCCAGTGCGGTTGTGCCTGTGAGTAGGTTGCCCGGGGAAGGTGAAGACCAGCAACAGCTTTCAGGGCTGCCACCTTCCGTGTGGGACAAGGAGCCGGACGTTTGCCTTTTCGGGAACAGGCTCTGCCGAGGATGCGCACCGTGAGCTGTTCCTTCTCTGGGCAAGCACAGATCCGAATACCTGTTGTGCCTATGACTAGGCTGCCCGGGGAAGGTGAAGACCAGCAACAGCTTTCAGGGCTGCCACCTTCCGTGTGGGACAAGGAGCCGGACGTTTGCCTTTTCGGGAACAGGCTCTGCCGAGGATGCGCACCGTGAGCTGTTCCTTCTCTGGGCAAGCACAGATCCCAAAACCTGTTGTGCCTGTGAGTAGGCTGCCCGGGGAAGGTGAAGACCAGCAACAGCTTTCAGGGCTGCCACCTTCCGTGTGGGACAAGGAGCCGGACGTTTGCCTTTTCGGGAACAGGCTCTGCCGAGGATGCGCACCGTGAGAGATTGCGTCTTTGGGAAAGCAGAGATTCCCAGTGCGGTTGTGCCTGTGAGTAGGCTGCCCGGGGAAGGTGAAGACCAGCAACAGCTTTCAGGGCTGCCACCTTCCGTGTGGGACAAGGAGCCGGACGTTTGCCTTTTCGGGAACAGGCTCTGCCGAGGATGCGCACCGTGAGAGATTGCGTCTTTGGGAAAGCACAGATCCCAAAACCCTTTGTGCCTGTGAGTAGGCTGCCCGGGGAAGGTGAAGACCAGCAACAGCTTTCAGGGCTGCCACCTTCCGTGTGGGACAAGGAGCCGGACGTTTGCCTTTTCGGGAACAGGCTCTGCCGAGGATGCGCACCGTGAGAGATTGCGTCTTTGGGAAAGCAGAGATTCCCAGTGCGGTTGTGCCTGTGAGTAGGCTGCCCGGGGAAGGTGAAGACCAGCAACAGCTTTCAGGGCTGCCACCTTCCGTGTGGGACAAGGAGCCGGACGTTTGCCTTTTCGGGAACAGGCTCTGCCGAGGATGCGCACCGTGAGAGATTGCGTCTTTGGGAAAGCAGAGATTCCCAGTGCGGTTGTGCCTGTGAGTAGGCTGCCCGGGGAAGGTGAAGACCAGCAACAGCTTTCAGGGCTGCCACCTTCCGTGTGGGACAAGGAGCCGGACGTTTGCCTTTTCGGGAACAGGCTCTGCCGAGGATGCGCACCGTGAGAGATTGCGTCTTTGGGAAAGCAGAGATTCCCAGTGCGGTTGTGCCTGTGAGTAGGCTGCCCGGGGAAGGTGAAGACCAGCAACAGCTTTCAGGGCTGCCACCTTCCGTGTGGGACAAGGAGCCGGACGTTTGCCTTTTCGGGAACAGGCTCTGCCGAGGATGCGCACCGTGAGAGATTGCGTCTTTGGGAAAGCAGAGATTCCCAGTGCGGTTGTGCCTGTGAACAGGCTGCCCGGGGAAGGTGAAGACCAGCAACAGCTTTCAGGGCTGCCACCTTCCGTGTGGGACAAGGAGCCGGACGTTTGCCTTTTCGGGAACAGGCTCTGCCGAGGATGCGCACCGTGAGCTGTTCCTTCTCTGGGCAAGCACAGATCCCAAAAGCTGTTGTGCCTGTGAGTAGGCTGCCCGGGGAAGGTGAAGACCAGCAACAGCTTTCAGGGCTGCCACCTTCCGTGTGGGACAAGGAGCCGGACGTTTGCCTTTTCGGGAACAGGCTCTGCCGAGGATGCGCACCGTGAGAGATTGCGTCTTTGGGAAAGCACAGATCCCAAAAACCTTTGTGCCTGTGAGTAGGCTGCCCGGGGAAGGTGAAGACCAGCAACAGCTTTCAGGGCTGCCACCTTCCGTGTGGGACAAGGAGCCGGACGTTTGCCTTTTCGGGAACAGGCTCTGCCGAGGATGCGCACCGTGAGAGATTGCGTCTTTGGGAAAGCAGAGATTCCCAGTGCGGTTGTGCCTGTGAGTAGGCTGCCCGGGGAAGGTGAAGACCAGCAACAGCTTTCAGGGCTGCCACCTTCCGTGTGGGACAAGGAGCCGGACGTTTGCCTTTTCGGGAACAGGCTCTGCCGAGGATGCGCACCGTGAGAGATTGCGTCTTTGGGAAAGCAGAGATTCCCAGTGCGGTTGTGCCTGTGAGTAGGCTGCCCGGGGAAGGTGAAGACCAGCAACAGCTTTCAGGGCTGCCACCTTCCATGTGGGACAAGGAGCCGGACGTTTGCCTTTTCGGGAACAGGCTCTGCCGAGGATGCGCACCGTGAGAGATTGCGTCTTTGGGAAAGCACAGATCCCAAAACCCTTTGTTCCTGTGAGTAGGCTGCCCGGGGAAGGTGAAGACCAGCAACAGCTTTCAGGGCTGCCACCTTCCGTGTGGGACAAGGAGCCGGACGTTTGCCTTTTCGGGAACAGGCTCTGCCGAGGATGCGCACCGTGAGAGATTGCGTCTTTGGGAAAGCAGAGATTCCCAGTGCGGTTGTGCCTGTGACTAGGCTGCCCGGGGAAGGTGAAGACCAGCAACAGCTTTCAGGGCTGCCACCTTCCGTGTGGGACAAGGAGCCGGACGTTTGCCTTTTCGGGAACAGGCTCTGCCGAGGATGCGCACCGTGAGCTGTTCCTTCTCTGGGCAAGGACAGATCCCAAAAGCTGTTGTGCCTGTGAGTAGGCTGCCCGGGGAAGGTGAAGACCAGCAACAGCTTTCAGGGCTGCCACCTTCCGTGTGGGACAAGGAGCCGGACGTTTGCCTTTTCGGGAACAGGCTCTGCCGAGGATGCGCACCGTGAGCTGTTCCTTCTCTGGGCAAGCACAGATCCGAATACCTGTTGTGCCTATGACTAGGCTGCCCGGGGAAGGTGAAGACCAGCAACAGCTTTCAGGGCTGCCACCTTCCGTGTGGGACAAGGAGCCGGACGTTTGCCTTTTCGGGAACAGGCTCTGCCGAGGATGCGCACCGTGAGAGATTGCGTCTTTGGGAAAGCAGAGATTCCCAGTGCGGTTGTGCCTGTGAGTAGGCTGCCCGGGGAAGGTGAAGACCAGCAACAGCTTTCAGGGCTGCCACCTTCCGTGTGGGACAAGGAGCCGGACGTTTGCCTTTTCGGGAACAGGCTCTGCCGAGGATGCGCACCGTGAGCTGTTCCTTCTCTGGGCAAGCACAGATCCGAATACCTGTTGTGCCTATGACTAGGCTGCCCGGGGAAGGTGAAGACCAGCAACAGCTTTCAGGGCTGCCACCTTCCGTGTGGGACAAGGAGCCGGACGTTTGCCTTTTCGGGAACAGGCTCTGCCGAGGATGCGCACCGTGAGCTGTTCCTTCTCTGGGCAAGCACAGATCCGAATACCTGTTGTGCCTGTGAGTAGGCTGCCCGGGGAAGGTGAAGACCAGCAACAGCTTTCAGGGCTGCCACCTTCCGTGTGGGACAAGGAGCCGGACGTTTGCCTTTTCGGGAACAGGCTCTGCCGAGGATGCGCACCGTGAGCTGTTCCTTCTCTGGGCAAGGACAGATCCCAAAAGCTGTTGTGCCTGTGAGTAGGCTGCCCGGGGAAGGTGAAGACCAGCAACAGCTTTCAGGGCTGCCACCTTCCGTGTGGGACAAGGAGCCGGACGTTTGCGTTTTCGGGAACAGGCTCTGCCGAGGATGCGCACCGTGAGCTGTTCCTTCTCTGGGCAAGCACAGATCCGAATACCTGTTGTGCCTATGACTAGGCTGCCCGGGGAAGGTGAAGACCAGCAACAGCTTTCAGGGCTGCCACCTTCCGTGTGGGACAAGGAGCCGGACGTTTGCCTTTTCGGGAACAGGCTCTGCCGAGGATGCGCACCGTGAGAGATTGCGTCTTTGGGAAAGCAGAGATTCCCAGTGCGGTTGTGCCTGTGAGTAGGCTGCCCGGGGAAGGTGAAGACCAGCAACAGCTTTCAGGGCTGCCACCTTCCGTGTGGGACAAGGAGCCGGACGTTTGCCTTTTCGGGAACAGGCTCTGCCGAGGATGCGCACCGTGAGCTGTTCCTTCTCTGGGCAAGCACAGATCCGAATACCTGTTGTGCCTATGACTAGGCTGCCCGGGGAAGGTGAAGACCAGCAACAGCTTTCAGGGCTGCCACCTTCCGTGTGGGACAAGGAGCCGGACGTTTGCCTTTTCGGGAACAGGCTCTGCCGAGGATGCGCACCGTGAGAGATTGCGTCTTTGGGAAAGCAGAGATTCCCAGTGCGGTTGTGCCTGTGAGTAGGCTGCCCGGGGAAGGTGAAGACCAGCAACAGCTTTCAGGGCTGCCACCTTCCGTGTGGGACAAGGAGCCGGACGTTTGCCTTTTCGGGAACAGGCTCTGCCGAGGATGCGCACCGTGAGAGATTGCGTCTTTGGGAAAGCAGAGATTCCCAGTGCGGTTGTGCCTGTGAGTAGGCTGCCCGGGGAAGGTGAAGACCAGCAACAGCTTTCAGGGCTGCCACCTTCCGTGTGGGACAAGGAGCCGGACGTTTGCCTTTTCGGGAACAGGCTCTGCCGAGGATGCGCACCGTGAGCTGTTCCTTCTCTGGGCAAGCACAGATCCGAATACCTGTTGTGCCTATGACTAGGCTGCCCGGGGAAGGTGAAGACCAGCAACAGCTTTCAGGGCTGCCACCTTCCGTGTGGGACAAGGAGCCGGACGTTTGCCTTTTCGGGAACAGGCTCTGCCGAGGATGCGCACCGTGAGAGATTGCGTCTTTGGGAAAGCAGAGATTCCCAGTGCGGTTGTGCCTGTGAGTAGGCTGCCCGGGGAAGGTGAAGACCAGCAACAGCTTTCAGGGCTGCCACCTTCCGTGTGGGACAAGGAGCCGGACGTTTGCCTTTTCGGGAACAGGCTCTGCCGAGGATGCGCACCGTGAGAGATTGCGTCTTTGGGAAAGCAGAGATTCCCAGTGCGGTTGTGCCTGTGAGTAGGCTGCCCGGGGAAGGTGAAGACCAGCAACAGCTTTCAGGGCTGCCACCTTCCGTGTGGGACAAGGAGCCGGACGTTTGCCTTTTCGGGAACAGGCTCTGCCGAGGATGCGCACCGTGAGAGATTGCGTCTTTGGGAAAGCAGAGATTCCCAGTGCGGTTGTGCCTGTGAGTAGGCTGCCCGGGGAAGGTGAAGACCAGCAACAGCTTTCAGGGCTGCCACCTTCCGTGTGGGACAAGGAGCCGGACGTTTGCCTTTTCGGGAACAGGCTCTGCCGAGGATGCGCACCGTGAGCTGTTCCTTCTCTGGGCAAGCACAGATCCGAATACCTGTTGTGCCTATGACTAGGCTGCCCGGGGAAGGTGAAGACCAGCAAGAGCTTTCAGGGCTGCCACCTTCCGTGTGGGACAAGGAGCCGGACGTTTGCCTTTTCGGGAACAGGCTCTGCCGAGGATGCGCACCGTGAGAGATTGCGTCTTTGGGAAAGCAGAGATTCCCAGTGCGGTTGTGCCTGTGAGTAGGCTGCCCGGGGAAGGTGAAGACCAGCAACAGCTTTCAGGGCTGCCACCTTCCGTGTGGGACAAGGAGCCGGACGTTTGCCTTTTCGGGAACAGGCTCTGCCGAGGATGCGCACCGTGAGCTGTTCCTTCTCTGGGCAAGCACAGATCCCAAAAGCTGTTGTGCCTGTGAGTAGGCTGCCCGGGGAAGGTGAAGACCAGCAACAGCTTTCAGGGCTGCCACCTTCCGTGTGGGACAAGGAGCCGGACGTTTGCCTTTTCGGGAACAGGCTCTGCCGAGGATGCGCACCGTGAGAGATTGCGTCTTTGGGAAAGCAGAGATTCCCAGTGCGGTTGTGCCTGTGAGTAGGCTGCCCGGGGAAGGTGAAGACCAGCAACAGCTTTCAGGGCTGCCACCTTCCGTGTGGGACAAGGAGCCGGACGTTTGCCTTTTCGGGAACAGGCTCTGCCGAGGATGCGCACCGTGAGAGATTGCGTCTTTGGGAAAGCAGAGATTCCCAGTGCGGTTGTGCCTGTGAGTAGGCTGCCCGGGGAAGGTGAAGACCAGCAACAGCTTTCAGGGCTGCCACCTTCCGTGTGGGACAAGGAGCCGGACGTTTGCCTTTTCGGGAACAGGCTCTGCCGAGGATGCACACCGTGAGAGATTGCGTCTTTGGGCAAGCACAGATCCGAATACCTGTTGTGCCTATGACTAGGCTGCCCGGGGAAGGTGAAGACCAGCAACAGCTTTCAGGGCTGCCACCTTCCGTGTGGGACAAGGAGCCGGACGTTTGCCTTTTCGGGAACAGGCTCTGCCGAGGATGCGCACCGTGAGAGATTGCGTCTTTGGGAAAGCAGAGATTCCCAGTGCGGTTGTGCCTGTGAGTAGGCTGCCCGGGGAAGGTGAAGACCAGCAACAGCTTTCAGGGCTGCCACCTTCCGTGTGGGACAAGGAGCCGGACGTTTGCCTTTTCGGGAACAGGCTCTGCCGAGGATGCGCACCGTGAGAGATTGCGTCTTTGGGAAAGCAGAGATTCCCAGTGCGGTTGTGCCTGTGAGTAGGCTGCCCGGGGAAGGTGAAGACCAGCAACAGCTTTCAGGGCTGCCACCTTCCGTGTGGGACAAGGAGCCGGACGTTTGCCTTTTCGGGAACAGGCTCTGCCGAGGATGCGCACCGTGAGAGATTGCGTCTTTGGGAAAGCAGAGATTCCCAGTGCGGTTGTGCCTGTGAGTAGGCTGCCCGGGGAAGGTGAAGACCAGCAACAGCTTTCAGGGCTGCCACCTTCCGTGTGGGACAAGGAGCCGGACGTTTGCCTTTTCGGGAACAGGCTCTGCCGAGGATGCGCACCGTGAGCTGTTCCTTCTCTGGGCAAGGACAGATCCCAAAAGCTGTTGTGCCTGTGAGTAGGCTGCCCGGGGAAGGTGAAGACCAGCAACAGCTTTCAGGGCTGCCACCTTCCGTGTGGGACAAGGAGCCGGACGTTTGCGTTTTCGGGAACAGGCTCTGCCGAGGATGCGCACCGTGAGCTGTTCCTTCTCTGGGCAAGCACAGATCCGAATACCTGTTGTGCCTATGACTAGGCTGCCCGGGGAAGGTGAAGACCAGCAACAGCTTTCAGGGCTGCCACCTTCCGTGTGGGACAAGGAGCCGGACGTTTGCCTTTTCGGGAACAGGCTCTGCCGAGGATGCGCACCGTGAGAGATTGCGTCTTTGGGAAAGCAGAGATTCCCAGTGCGGTTGTGCCTGTGAGTAGGCTGCCCGGGGAAGGTGAAGACCAGCAACAGCTTTCAGGGCTGCCACCTTCCGTGTGGGACAAGGAGCCGGACGTTTGCCTTTTCGGGAACAGGCTCTGCCGAGGATGCGCACCGTGAGCTGTTCCTTCTCTGGGCAAGCACAGATCCGAATACCTGTTGTGCCTATGACTAGGCTGCCCGGGGAAGGTGAAGACCAGCAACAGCTTTCAGGGCTGCCACCTTCCGTGTGGGACAAGGAGCCGGACGTTTGCCTTTTCGGGAACAGGCTCTGCCGAGGATGCGCACCGTGAGAGATTGCGTCTTTGGGAAAGCAGAGATTCCCAGTGCGGTTGTGCCTGTGAGTAGGCTGCCCGGGGAAGGTGAAGACCAGCAACAGCTTTCAGGGCTGCCACCTTCCGTGTGGGACAAGGAGCCGGACGTTTGCCTTTTCGGGAACAGGCTCTGCCGAGGATGCGCACCGTGAGAGATTGCGTCTTTGGGAAAGCAGAGATTCCCAGTGCGGTTGTGCCTGTGAGTAGGCTGCCCGGGGAAGGTGAAGACCAGCAACAGCTTTCAGGGCTGCCACCTTCCGTGTGGGACAAGGAGCCGGACGTTTGCCTTTTCGGGAACAGGCTCTGCCGAGGATGCGCACCGTGAGCTGTTCCTTCTCTGGGCAAGCACAGATCCGAATACCTGTTGTGCCTATGACTAGGCTGCCCGGGGAAGGTGAAGACCAGCAACAGCTTTCAGGGCTGCCACCTTCCGTGTGGGACAAGGAGCCGGACGTTTGCCTTTTCGGGAACAGGCTCTGCCGAGGATGCGCACCGTGAGAGATTGCGTCTTTGGGAAAGCAGAGATTCCCAGTGCGGTTGTGCCTGTGAGTAGGCTGCCCGGGGAAGGTGAAGACCAGCAACAGCTTTCAGGGCTGCCACCTTCCGTGTGGGACAAGGAGCCGGACGTTTGCCTTTTCGGGAACAGGCTCTGCCGAGGATGCGCACCGTGAGAGATTGCGTCTTTGGGAAAGCAGAGATTCCCAGTGCGGTTGTGCCTGTGAGTAGGCTGCCCGGGGAAGGTGAAGACCAGCAACAGCTTTCAGGGCTGCCACCTTCCGTGTGGGACAAGGAGCCGGACGTTTGCCTTTTCGGGAACAGGCTCTGCCGAGGATGCGCACCGTGAGAGATTGCGTCTTTGGGAAAGCAGAGATTCCCAGTGCGGTTGTGCCTGTGAGTAGGCTGCCCGGGGAAGGTGAAGACCAGCAACAGCTTTCAGGGCTGCCACCTTCCGTGTGGGACAAGGAGCCGGACGTTTGCCTTTTCGGGAACAGGCTCTGCCGAGGATGCGCACCGTGAGCTGTTCCTTCTCTGGGCAAGCACAGATCCGAATACCTGTTGTGCCTATGACTAGGCTGCCCGGGGAAGGTGAAGACCAGCAACAGCTTTCAGGGCTGCCACCTTCCGTGTGGGACAAGGAGCCGGACGTTTGCCTTTTCGGGAACAGGCTCTGCCGAGGATGCGCACCGTGAGAGATTGCGTCTTTGGGAAAGCACAGATCCCAAAAACCTTTGTGCCTGTGAGTAGGCTGCCCGGGGAAGGTGAAGACCAGCAACAGCTTTCAGGGCTGCCACCTTCCGTGTGGGACAAGGAGCCGGACGTTTGCCTTTTCGGGAACAGGCTCTGCCGAGGATGCGCACCGTGAGAGATTGCGTCTTTGGGAAAGCAGAGATTCCCAGTGCGGTTGTGCCTGTGAGTAGGCTGCCCGGGGAAGGTGAAGACCAGCAACAGCTTTCAGGGCTGCCACCTTCCGTGTGGGACAAGGAGCCGGACGTTTGCCTTTTCGGGAACAGGCTCTGCCGAGGATGCGCACCGTGAGAGATTGCGTCTTTGGGAAAGCAGAGATTCCCAGTGCGGTTGTGCCTGTGAGTAGGCTGCCCGGGGAAGGTGAAGACCAGCAACAGCTTTCAGGGCTGCCACCTTCCATGTGGGACAAGGAGCCGGACGTTTGCCTTTTCGGGAACAGGCTCTGCCGAGGATGCGCACCGTGAGAGATTGCGTCTTTGGGAAAGCACAGATCCCAAAACCCTTTGTTCCTGTGAGTAGGCTGCCCGGGGAAGGTGAAGACCAGCAACAGCTTTCAGGGCTGCCACCTTCCGTGTGGGACAAGGAGCCGGACGTTTGCCTTTTCGGGAACAGGCTCTGCCGAGGATGCGCACCGTGAGAGATTGCGTCTTTGGGAAAGCAGAGATTCCCAGTGCGGTTGTGCCTGTGACTAGGCTGCCCGGGGAAGGTGAAGACCAGCAACAGCTTTCAGGGCTGCCACCTTCCGTGTGGGACAAGGAGCCGGACGTTTGCCTTTTCGGGAACAGGCTCTGCCGAGGATGCGCACCGTGAGCTGTTCCTTCTCTGGGCAAGGACAGATCCCAAAAGCTGTTGTGCCTGTGAGTAGGCTGCCCGGGGAAGGTGAAGACCAGCAACAGCTTTCAGGGCTGCCACCTTCCGTGTGGGACAAGGAGCCGGACGTTTGCCTTTTCGGGAACAGGCTCTGCCGAGGATGCGCACCGTGAGCTGTTCCTTCTCTGGGCAAGCACAGATCCGAATACCTGTTGTGCCTATGACTAGGCTGCCCGGGGAAGGTGAAGACCAGCAACAGCTTTCAGGGCTGCCACCTTCCGTGTGGGACAAGGAGCCGGACGTTTGCCTTTTCGGGAACAGGCTCTGCCGAGGATGCGCACCGTGAGAGATTGCGTCTTTGGGAAAGCAGAGATTCCCAGTGCGGTTGTGCCTGTGAGTAGGCTGCCCGGGGAAGGTGAAGACCAGCAACAGCTTTCAGGGCTGCCACCTTCCGTGTGGGACAAGGAGCCGGACGTTTGCCTTTTCGGGAACAGGCTCTGCCGAGGATGCGCACCGTGAGCTGTTCCTTCTCTGGGCAAGCACAGATCCGAATACCTGTTGTGCCTATGACTAGGCTGCCCGGGGAAGGTGAAGACCAGCAACAGCTTTCAGGGCTGCCACCTTCCGTGTGGGACAAGGAGCCGGACGTTTGCCTTTTCGGGAACAGGCTCTGCCGAGGATGCGCACCGTGAGCTGTTCCTTCTCTGGGCAAGCACAGATCCGAATACCTGTTGTGCCTGTGAGTAGGCTGCCCGGGGAAGGTGAAGACCAGCAACAGCTTTCAGGGCTGCCACCTTCCGTGTGGGACAAGGAGCCGGACGTTTGCCTTTTCGGGAACAGGCTCTGCCGAGGATGCGCACCGTGAGCTGTTCCTTCTCTGGGCAAGGACAGATCCCAAAAGCTGTTGTGCCTGTGAGTAGGCTGCCCGGGGAAGGTGAAGACCAGCAACAGCTTTCAGGGCTGCCACCTTCCGTGTGGGACAAGGAGCCGGACGTTTGCGTTTTCGGGAACAGGCTCTGCCGAGGATGCGCACCGTGAGCTGTTCCTTCTCTGGGCAAGCACAGATCCGAATACCTGTTGTGCCTATGACTAGGCTGCCCGGGGAAGGTGAAGACCAGCAACAGCTTTCAGGGCTGCCACCTTCCGTGTGGGACAAGGAGCCGGACGTTTGCCTTTTCGGGAACAGGCTCTGCCGAGGATGCGCACCGTGAGAGATTGCGTCTTTGGGAAAGCAGAGATTCCCAGTGCGGTTGTGCCTGTGAGTAGGCTGCCCGGGGAAGGTGAAGACCAGCAACAGCTTTCAGGGCTGCCACCTTCCGTGTGGGACAAGGAGCCGGACGTTTGCCTTTTCGGGAACAGGCTCTGCCGAGGATGCGCACCGTGAGCTGTTCCTTCTCTGGGCAAGCACAGATCCGAATACCTGTTGTGCCTATGACTAGGCTGCCCGGGGAAGGTGAAGACCAGCAACAGCTTTCAGGGCTGCCACCTTCCGTGTGGGACAAGGAGCCGGACGTTTGCCTTTTCGGGAACAGGCTCTGCCGAGGATGCGCACCGTGAGAGATTGCGTCTTTGGGAAAGCAGAGATTCCCAGTGCGGTTGTGCCTGTGAGTAGGCTGCCCGGGGAAGGTGAAGACCAGCAACAGCTTTCAGGGCTGCCACCTTCCGTGTGGGACAAGGAGCCGGACGTTTGCCTTTTCGGGAACAGGCTCTGCCGAGGATGCGCACCGTGAGAGATTGCGTCTTTGGGAAAGCAGAGATTCCCAGTGCGGTTGTGCCTGTGAGTAGGCTGCCCGGGGAAGGTGAAGACCAGCAACAGCTTTCAGGGCTGCCACCTTCCGTGTGGGACAAGGAGCCGGACGTTTGCCTTTTCGGGAACAGGCTCTGCCGAGGATGCGCACCGTGAGCTGTTCCTTCTCTGGGCAAGCACAGATCCGAATACCTGTTGTGCCTATGACTAGGCTGCCCGGGGAAGGTGAAGACCAGCAACAGCTTTCAGGGCTGCCACCTTCCGTGTGGGACAAGGAGCCGGACGTTTGCCTTTTCGGGAACAGGCTCTGCCGAGGATGCGCACCGTGAGAGATTGCGTCTTTGGGAAAGCAGAGATTCCCAGTGCGGTTGTGCCTGTGAGTAGGCTGCCCGGGGAAGGTGAAGACCAGCAACAGCTTTCAGGGCTGCCACCTTCCGTGTGGGACAAGGAGCCGGACGTTTGCCTTTTCGGGAACAGGCTCTGCCGAGGATGCGCACCGTGAGAGATTGCGTCTTTGGGAAAGCAGAGATTCCCAGTGCGGTTGTGCCTGTGAGTAGGCTGCCCGGGGAAGGTGAAGACCAGCAACAGCTTTCAGGGCTGCCACCTTCCGTGTGGGACAAGGAGCCGGACGTTTGCCTTTTCGGGAACAGGCTCTGCCGAGGATGCGCACCGTGAGAGATTGCGTCTTTGGGAAAGCAGAGATTCCCAGTGCGGTTGTGCCTGTGAGTAGGCTGCCCGGGGAAGGTGAAGACCAGCAACAGCTTTCAGGGCTGCCACCTTCCGTGTGGGACAAGGAGCCGGACGTTTGCCTTTTCGGGAACAGGCTCTGCCGAGGATGCGCACCGTGAGCTGTTCCTTCTCTGGGCAAGCACAGATCCGAATACCTGTTGTGCCTATGACTAGGCTGCCCGGGGAAGGTGAAGACCAGCAAGAGCTTTCAGGGCTGCCACCTTCCGTGTGGGACAAGGAGCCGGACGTTTGCCTTTTCGGGAACAGGCTCTGCCGAGGATGCGCACCGTGAGAGATTGCGTCTTTGGGAAAGCAGAGATTCCCAGTGCGGTTGTGCCTGTGAGTAGGCTGCCCGGGGAAGGTGAAGACCAGCAACAGCTTTCAGGGCTGCCACCTTCCGTGTGGGACAAGGAGCCGGACGTTTGCCTTTTCGGGAACAGGCTCTGCCGAGGATGCGCACCGTGAGCTGTTCCTTCTCTGGGCAAGCACAGATCCCAAAAGCTGTTGTGCCTGTGAGTAGGCTGCCCGGGGAAGGTGAAGACCAGCAACAGCTTTCAGGGCTGCCACCTTCCGTGTGGGACAAGGAGCCGGACGTTTGCCTTTTCGGGAACAGGCTCTGCCGAGGATGCGCACCGTGAGAGATTGCGTCTTTGGGAAAGCAGAGATTCCCAGTGCGGTTGTGCCTGTGAGTAGGCTGCCCGGGGAAGGTGAAGACCAGCAACAGCTTTCAGGGCTGCCACCTTCCGTGTGGGACAAGGAGCCGGACGTTTGCCTTTTCGGGAACAGGCTCTGCCGAGGATGCGCACCGTGAGAGATTGCGTCTTTGGGAAAGCAGAGATTCCCAGTGCGGTTGTGCCTGTGAGTAGGCTGCCCGGGGAAGGTGAAGACCAGCAACAGCTTTCAGGGCTGCCACCTTCCGTGTGGGACAAGGAGCCGGACGTTTGCCTTTTCGGGAACAGGCTCTGCCGAGGATGCACACCGTGAGAGATTGCGTCTTTGGGCAAGCACAGATCCGAATACCTGTTGTGCCTATGACTAGGCTGCCCGGGGAAGGTGAAGACCAGCAACAGCTTTCAGGGCTGCCACCTTCCGTGTGGGACAAGGAGCCGGACGTTTGCCTTTTCGGGAACAGGCTCTGCCGAGGATGCGCACCGTGAGAGATTGCGTCTTTGGGAAAGCAGAGATTCCCAGTGCGGTTGTGCCTGTGAGTAGGCTGCCCGGGGAAGGTGAAGACCAGCAACAGCTTTCAGGGCTGCCACCTTCCGTGTGGGACAAGGAGCCGGACGTTTGCCTTTTCGGGAACAGGCTCTGCCGAGGATGCGCACCGTGAGAGATTGCGTCTTTGGGAAAGCAGAGATTCCCAGTGCGGTTGTGCCTGTGAGTAGGCTGCCCGGGGAAGGTGAAGACCAGCAACAGCTTTCAGGGCTGCCACCTTCCGTGTGGGACAAGGAGCCGGACGTTTGCCTTTTCGGGAACAGGCTCTGCCGAGGATGCGCACCGTGAGAGATTGCGTCTTTGGGAAAGCAGAGATTCCCAGTGCGGTTGTGCCTGTGAGTAGGCTGCCCGGGGAAGGTGAAGACCAGCAACAGCTTTCAGGGCTGCCACCTTCCGTGTGGGACAAGGAGCCGGACGTTTGCCTTTTCGGGAACAGGCTCTGCCGAGGATGCGCACCGTGAGCTGTTCCTTCTCTGGGCAAGGACAGATCCCAAAAGCTGTTGTGCCTGTGAGTAGGCTGCCCGGGGAAGGTGAAGACCAGCAACAGCTTTCAGGGCTGCCACCTTCCGTGTGGGACAAGGAGCCGGACGTTTGCGTTTTCGGGAACAGGCTCTGCCGAGGATGCGCACCGTGAGCTGTTCCTTCTCTGGGCAAGCACAGATCCGAATACCTGTTGTGCCTATGACTAGGCTGCCCGGGGAAGGTGAAGACCAGCAACAGCTTTCAGGGCTGCCACCTTCCGTGTGGGACAAGGAGCCGGACGTTTGCCTTTTCGGGAACAGGCTCTGCCGAGGATGCGCACCGTGAGAGATTGCGTCTTTGGGAAAGCAGAGATTCCCAGTGCGGTTGTGCCTGTGAGTAGGCTGCCCGGGGAAGGTGAAGACCAGCAACAGCTTTCAGGGCTGCCACCTTCCGTGTGGGACAAGGAGCCGGACGTTTGCCTTTTCGGGAACAGGCTCTGCCGAGGATGCGCACCGTGAGCTGTTCCTTCTCTGGGCAAGCACAGATCCGAATACCTGTTGTGCCTATGACTAGGCTGCCCGGGGAAGGTGAAGACCAGCAACAGCTTTCAGGGCTGCCACCTTCCGTGTGGGACAAGGAGCCGGACGTTTGCCTTTTCGGGAACAGGCTCTGCCGAGGATGCGCACCGTGAGAGATTGCGTCTTTGGGAAAGCAGAGATTCCCAGTGCGGTTGTGCCTGTGAGTAGGCTGCCCGGGGAAGGTGAAGACCAGCAACAGCTTTCAGGGCTGCCACCTTCCGTGTGGGACAAGGAGCCGGACGTTTGCCTTTTCGGGAACAGGCTCTGCCGAGGATGCGCACCGTGAGAGATTGCGTCTTTGGGAAAGCAGAGATTCCCAGTGCGGTTGTGCCTGTGAGTAGGCTGCCCGGGGAAGGTGAAGACCAGCAACAGCTTTCAGGGCTGCCACCTTCCGTGTGGGACAAGGAGCCGGACGTTTGCCTTTTCGGGAACAGGCTCTGCCGAGGATGCGCACCGTGAGCTGTTCCTTCTCTGGGCAAGCACAGATCCGAATACCTGTTGTGCCTATGACTAGGCTGCCCGGGGAAGGTGAAGACCAGCAACAGCTTTCAGGGCTGCCACCTTCCGTGTGGGACAAGGAGCCGGACGTTTGCCTTTTCGGGAACAGGCTCTGCCGAGGATGCGCACCGTGAGAGATTGCGTCTTTGGGAAAGCAGAGATTCCCAGTGCGGTTGTGCCTGTGAGTAGGCTGCCCGGGGAAGGTGAAGACCAGCAACAGCTTTCAGGGCTGCCACCTTCCGTGTGGGACAAGGAGCCGGACGTTTGCCTTTTCGGGAACAGGCTCTGCCGAGGATGCGCACCGTGAGAGATTGCGTCTTTGGGAAAGCAGAGATTCCCAGTGCGGTTGTGCCTGTGAGTAGGCTGCCCGGGGAAGGTGAAGACCAGCAACAGCTTTCAGGGCTGCCACCTTCCGTGTGGGACAAGGAGCCGGACGTTTGCCTTTTCGGGAACAGGCTCTGCCGAGGATGCGCACCGTGAGAGATTGCGTCTTTGGGAAAGCAGAGATTCCCAGTGCGGTTGTGCCTGTGAGTAGGCTGCCCGGGGAAGGTGAAGACCAGCAACAGCTTTCAGGGCTGCCACCTTCCGTGTGGGACAAGGAGCCGGACGTTTGCCTTTTCGGGAACAGGCTCTGCCGAGGATGCGCACCGTGAGCTGTTCCTTCTCTGGGCAAGCACAGATCCGAATACCTGTTGTGCCTATGACTAGGCTGCCCGGGGAAGGTGAAGACCAGCAAGAGCTTTCAGGGCTGCCACCTTCCGTGTGGGACAAGGAGCCGGACGTTTGCCTTTTCGGGAACAGGCTCTGCCGAGGATGCGCACCGTGAGAGATTGCGTCTTTGGGAAAGCAGAGATTCCCAGTGCGGTTGTGCCTGTGAGTAGGCTGCCCGGGGAAGGTGAAGACCAGCAACAGCTTTCAGGGCTGCCACCTTCCGTGTGGGACAAGGAGCCGGACGTTTGCCTTTTCGGGAACAGGCTCTGCCGAGGATGCGCACCGTGAGCTGTTCCTTCTCTGGGCAAGCACAGATCCCAAAAGCTGTTGTGCCTGTGAGTAGGCTGCCCGGGGAAGGTGAAGACCAGCAACAGCTTTCAGGGCTGCCACCTTCCGTGTGGGACAAGGAGCCGGACGTTTGCCTTTTCGGGAACAGGCTCTGCCGAGGATGCGCACCGTGAGAGATTGCGTCTTTGGGAAAGCAGAGATTCCCAGTGCGGTTGTGCCTGTGAGTAGGCTGCCCGGGGAAGGTGAAGACCAGCAACAGCTTTCAGGGCTGCCACCTTCCGTGTGGGACAAGGAGCCGGACGTTTGCCTTTTCGGGAACAGGCTCTGCCGAGGATGCGCACCGTGAGAGATTGCGTCTTTGGGAAAGCAGAGATTCCCAGTGCGGTTGTGCCTGTGAGTAGGCTGCCCGGGGAAGGTGAAGACCAGCAACAGCTTTCAGGGCTGCCACCTTCCGTGTGGGACAAGGAGCCGGACGTTTGCCTTTTCGGGAACAGGCTCTGCCGAGGATGCACACCGTGAGAGATTGCGTCTTTGGGCAAGCACAGATCCGAATACCTGTTGTGCCTATGACTAGGCTGCCCGGGGAAGGTGAAGACCAGCAACAGCTTTCAGGGCTGCCACCTTCCGTGTGGGACAAGGAGCCGGACGTTTGCCTTTTCGGGAACAGGCTCTGCCGAGGATGCGCACCGTGAGAGATTGCGTCTTTGGGAAAGCAGAGATTCCCAGTGCGGTTGTGCCTGTGAGTAGGCTGCCCGGGGAAGGTGAAGACCAGCAACAGCTTTCAGGGCTGCCACCTTCCGTGTGGGACAAGGAGCCGGACGTTTGCCTTTTCGGGAACAGGCTCTGCCGAGGATGCGCACCGTGAGAGATTGCGTCTTTGGGAAAGCAGAGATTCCCAGTGCGGTTGTGCCTGTGAGTAGGCTGCCCGGGGAAGGTGAAGACCAGCAACAGCTTTCAGGGCTGCCACCTTCCGTGTGGGACAAGGAGCCGGACGTTTGCCTTTTCGGGAACAGGCTCTGCCGAGGATGCGCACCGTGAGAGATTGCGTCTTTGGGAAAGCAGAGATTCCCAGTGCGGTTGTGCCTGTGAGTAGGCTGCCCGGGGAAGGTGAAGACCAGCAACAGCTTTCAGGGCTGCCACCTTCCGTGTGGGACAAGGAGCCGGACGTTTGCCTTTTCGGGAACAGGCTCTGCCGAGGATGCGCACCGTGAGAGATTGCGTCTTTGGGAAAGCACAGATTCGAATACCTGTTGTGCCTATGACTAGGCTGCCCGGGGAAGGTGAAGACCAGCAACAGCTTTCAGGGCTGCCACCTTCCGTGTGGGACAAGGAGCCGGACGTTTGCCTTTTCGGGAACAGGCTCTGCCGAGGATGCGCACCGTGAGCTGTTCCTTCTCTGGGCAAGCACAGATCCCAAAACCCTTTGTGCCTGTGAGTAGGCTGCCCGGGGAAGGTGAAGACCAGCAACAGCTTTCAGGGCTGCCACCTTCCGTGTGGGACAAGGAGCCGGACGTTTGCCTTTTCGGGAACAGGCTCTGCCGAGGATGCGCACCGTGAGCTGTTCCTTCTCTGGGCAAGCACAGATCCCAAAACCCTTTGTGCCTGTGACTAGGCTGCCCGGGGAAGGTGAAGACCAGCAACAGCTTTCAGGGCTGCCACCTTCCGTGTGGGACAAGGAGCCGGACGTTTGCCTTTTCGGGAACAGGCTCTGCCGAGGATGCGCACCGTGAGAGATTGCGTCTTTGGGAAAGCAGAGATTCCCAGTGCGGTTGTGCCTGTGAGTAGGCTGCCCGGGGAAGGTGAAGACCAGCAACAGCTTTCAGGGCTGCCACCTTCCGTGTGGGACAAGGAGCCGGACGTTTGCCTTTTCGGGAACAGGCTCTGCCGAGGATGCGCACCGTGAGAGATTGCGTCTTTGGGAAAGCAGAGATTCCCAGTGCGGTTGTGCCTGTGAGTAGGCTGCCCGGGGAAGGTGAAGACCAGCAACAGCTTTCAGGGCTGCCACCTTCCGTGTGGGACAAGGAGCCGGACGTTTGCCTTTTCGGGAACAGGCTCTGCCGAGGATGCGCACCGTGAGAGATTGCGTCTTTGGGAAAGCAGAGATTCCCAGTGCGGTTGTGCCTGTGAGTAGGCTGCCCGGGGAAGGTGAAGACCAGCAACAGCTTTCAGGGCTGCCACCTTCCGTGTGGGACAAGGAGCCGGACGTTTGCCTTTTCGGGAACAGGCTCTGCCAAGGATGCGCACCGTGAGCTGTTCCTTCTCTGGGCAAGCACAGATCCGAATACCTGTTGTGCCTATGACTAGGCTGCCCGGGGAAGGTGAAGACCAGCAACAGCTTTCAGGGCTGCCACCTTCCGTGTGGGACAAGGAGCCGGACGTTTGCCTTTTCGGGAACAGGCTCTGCCGAGGATGCGCACCGTGAGAGATTGCGTCTTTGGGAAAGCAGAGATTCCCAGTGCGGTTGTGCCTGTGAGTAGGCTGCCCGGGGAAGGTGAAGACCAGCAACAGCTTTCAGGGCTGCCACCTTCCGTGTGGGACAAGGAGCCGGACGTTTGCCTTTTCGGGAACAGGCTCTGCCGAGGATGCGCACCGTGAGAGATTGCGTCTTTGGGAAAGCAGAGATTCCCAGTGCGGTTGTGCCTGTGAGTAGGCTGCCCGGGGAAGGTGAAGACCAGCAACAGCTTTCAGGGCTGCCACCTTCCGTGTGGGACAAGGAGCCGGACGTTTGCCTTTTCGGGAACAGGCTCTGCCGAGGATGCGCACCGTGAGAGATTGCATCTTTGGGAAAGCAGAGATTCCCAGTGCGGTTGTGCCTGTGAGTAGGCTGCCCGGGGAAGGTGAAGACCAGCAACAGCTTTCAGGGCTGCCACCTTCCGTGTGGGACAAGGAGCCGGACGTTTGCCTTTTCGGGAACAGGCTCTGCCGAGGATGCGCACCGTGAGCTGTTCCTTCTCTGGGCAAGCACAGATCCCAAAAGCTGTTGTGCCTGTGAGTAGGCTGCCCGGGGAAGGTGAAGACCAGCAACAGCTTTCAGGGCTGCCACCTTCCGTGTGGGACAAGGAGCCGGACGTTTGCCTTTTCGGGAACAGGCTCTGCCGAGGATGCGCACCGTGAGAGATTGCGTCTTTGGGAAAGCAGAGATTCCCAGTGCGGTTGTGCCTGTGAGTAGGCTGCCCGGGGAAGGTGAAGACCAGCAACAGCTTTCAGGGCTGCCACCTTCCGTGTGGGACAAGGAGCCGGACGTTTGCCTTTTCGGGAACAGGCTCTGCCGAGGATGCGCACCGTGAGAGATTGCGTCTTTGGGCAAGCACAGATCCGAATACCTGTTGTGCCTATGACTAGGCTGCCCGGGGAAGGTGAAGACCAGCAACAGCTTTCAGGGCTGCCACCTTCCGTGTGGGACAAGGAGCCGGACGTTTGCCTTTTCGGGAACAGGCTCTGCCGAGGATGCGCACCGTGAGAGATTGCGTCTTTGGGAAAGCAGAGATTCCCAGTGCGGTTGTGCCTGTGAGTAGGCTGCCCGGGGAAGGTGAAGACCAGCAACAGCTTTCAGGGCTGCCACCTTCCGTGTGGGACAAGGAGCCGGACGTTTGCCTTTTCGGGAACAGGCTCTGCCAAGGATGCGCACCGTGAGCTGTTCCTTCTCTGGGCAAGCACAGATCCGAATACCTGTTGTGCCTATGACTAGGCTGCCCGGGGAAGGTGAAGACCAGCAACAGCTTTCAGGGCTGCCACCTTCCGTGTGGGACAAGGAGCCGGACGTTTGCCTTTTCGGGAACAGGCTCTGCCGAGGATGCGCACCGTGAGCTGTTCCTTCTCTGGGCAAGCACAGATCCCAAAAGCTGTTGTGCCTGTGAGTAGGCTGCCCGGGGAAGGTGAAGACCAGCAACAGCTTTCAGGGCTGCCACCTTCCGTGTGGGACAAGGAGCCGGACGTTTGCCTTTTCGGGAACAGGCTCTGCCGAGGATGCGCACCGTGAGAGATTGCGTCTTTGGGAAAGCACAGATCCCAAAATCCTTTGTGCCTGTGAGTAGGCTGCCCGGGGAAGGTGAAGACCAGCAACAGCTTTCAGGGCTGCCACCTTCCGTGTGGGACAAGGAGCCGGACGTTTGCCTTTTCGGGAACAGGCTCTGCCGAGGATGCGCACCGTGAGAGATTGCGTCTTTGGGAAAGCAGAGATTCCCAGTGCGGTTGTGCCTGTGAGTAGGCTGCCCGGGGAAGGTGAAGACCAGCAACAGCTTTCAGGGCTGCCACCTTCCGTGTGGGACAAGGAGCCGGACGTTTGCCTTTTCGGGAACAGGCTCTGCCGAGGATGCGCACCGTGAGAGATTGCGTCTTTGGGAAAGCAGAGATTCCCAGTGCGGTTGTGCCTGTGAGTAGGCTGCCCGGGGAAGGTGAAGACCAGCAACAGCTTTCAGGGCTGCCACCTTCCGTGTGGGACAAGGAGCCGGACGTTTGCCTTTTCGGGAACAGGCTCTGCCAAGGATGCGCACCGTGAGCTGTTCCTTCTCTGGGCAAGCACAGATCCGAATACCTGTTGTGCCTATGACTAGGCTGCCCGGGGAAGGTGAAGACCAGCAACAGCTTTCAGGGCTGCCACCTTCCGTGTGGGACAAGGAGCCGGACGTTTGCCTTTTCGGGAACAGGCTCTGCCGAGGATGCGCACCGTGAGCTGTTCCTTCTCTGGGCAAGCACAGATCCCAAAAGCTGTTGTGCCTGTGAGTAGGCTGCCCGGGGAAGGTGAAGACCAGCAACAGCTTTCAGGGCTGCCACCTTCCGTGTGGGACAAGGAGCCGGACGTTTGCCTTTTCGGGAACAGGCTCTGCCGAGGATGCGCACCGTGAGAGATTGCGTCTTTGGGAAAGCACAGATCCCAAAATCCTTTGTGCCTGTGAGTAGGCTGCCCGGGGAAGGTGAAGACCAGCAACAGCTTTCAGGGCTGCCACCTTCCGTGTGGGACAAGGAGCCGGACGTTTGCCTTTTCGGGAACAGGCTCTGCCGAGGATGCGCACCGTGAGAGATTGCGTCTTTGGGAAAGCAGAGATTCCCAGTGCGGTTGTGCCTGTGAGTAGGCTGCCCGGGGAAGGTGAAGACCAGCAACAGCTTTCAGGGCTGCCACCTTCCGTGTGGGACAAGGAGCCGGACGTTTGCCTTTTCGGGAACAGGCTCTGCCGAGGATGCGCACCGTGAGAGATTGCGTCTTTGGGAAAGCAGAGATTCCCAGTGCGGTTGTGCCTGTGAGTAGGCTGCCCGGGGAAGGTGAAGACCAGCAACAGCTTTCAGGGCTGCCACCTTCCGTGTGGGACAAGGAGCCGGACGTTTGCCTTTTCGGGAACAGGCTCTGCCGAGGATGCGCACCGTGAGAGATTGCGTCTTTGGGAAAGCAGAGATTCCCAGTGCGGTTGTGCCTGTGAGTAGGCTGCCCGGGGAAGGTGAAGACCAGCAACAGCTTTCAGGGCTGCCACCTTCCGTGTGGGACAAGGAGCCGGACGTTTGCCTTTTCGGGAACAGGCTCTGCCGAGGATGCGCACCGTGAGAGATTGCGTCTTTGGGAAAGCAGAGATTCCCAGTGCGGTTGTGCCTGTGAGTAGGCTGCCCGGGGAAGGTGAAGACCAGCAACAGCTTTCAGGGCTGCCACCTTCCGTGTGGGACAAGGAGCCGGACGTTTGCCTTTTCGGGAACAGGCTCTGCCGAGGATGCGCACCGTGAGCTGTTCCTTCTCTGGGCAAGCACAGATCCCAAAAGCTGTTGTGCCTGTGAGTAGGCTGCCCGGGGAAGGTGAAGACCAGCAACAGCTTTCAGGGCTGCCACCTTCCGTGTGGGACAAGGAGCCGGACGTTTGCCTTTTCGGGAACAGGCTCTGCCGAGGATGCGCACCGTGAGCTGTTCCTTCTCTGGGCAAGCACAGATCCCAAAAGCTGTTGTGCCTGTGAGTAGGCTGCCCGGGGAAGGTGAAGACCAGCAACAGCTTTCAGGGCTGCCACCTTCCGTGTGGGACAAGGAGCCGGACGTTTGCCTTTTCGGGAACAGGCTCTGCCGAGGATGCGCACCGTGAGCTGTTCCTTCTCTGGGCAAGCACAGATCCCAAAAGCTGTTGTGCCTATGACTAGGCTGCCCGGGGAAGGTGAAGACCAGCAACAGCTTTCAGGGCTGCCACCTTCCGTGTGGGACAAGGAGCCGGACGTTTGCCTTTTCGGGAACAGGCTCTGCCGAGGATGCGCACCGTGAGAGATTGCGTCTTTGGGAAAGCAGAGATTCCCAGTGCGGTTGTGCCTGTGAGTAGGCTGCCCGGGGAAGGTGAAGACCAGCAACAGCTTTCAGGGCTGCCACCTTCCGTGTGGGACAAGGAGCCGGACGTTTGCCTTTTCGGGAACAGGCTCTGCCGAGGATGCGCACCGTGAGCTGTTCCTTCTCTGGGCAAGCACAGATCCCAAAAGCTGTTGTGCCTGTGAGTAGGCTGCCCGGGGAAGGTGAAGACCAGCAACAGCTTTCAGGGCTGCCACCTTCCGTGTGGGACAAGGAGCCGGACGTTTGCCTTTTCGGGAACAGGCTCTGCCGAGGATGCGCACCGTGAGAGATTGCGTCTTTGGGAAAGCAGAGATTCCCAGTGCGGTTGTGCCTGTGAGTAGGCTGCCCGGGGAAGGTGAAGACCAGCAACAGCTTTCAGGGCTGCCACCTTCCGTGTGGGACAAGGAGCCGGACGTTTGCCTTTTCGGGAACAGGCTCTGCCGAGGATGCGCACCGTGAGAGATTGCGTCTTTGGGAAAGCAGAGATTCCCAGTGCGGTTGTGCCTGTGAGTAGGCTGCCCGGGGAAGGTGAAGACCAGCAACAGCTTTCAGGGCTGCCACCTTCCGTGTGGGACAAGGAGCCGGACGTTTGCCTTTTCGGGAACAGGCTCTGCCGAGGATGCGCACCGTGAGAGATTGCGTCTTTGGGAAAGCACAGATCCCAAAACCCTTTGTTCCTGTGAGTAGGCTGCCCGGGGAAGGTGAAGACCAGCAACAGCTTTCAGGGCTGCCACCTTCCGTGTGGGACAAGGAGCCGGACGTTTGCCTTTTCGGGAACAGGCTCTGCCGAGGATGCGCACCGTGAGAGATTGCGTCTTTGGGAAAGCAGAGATTCCCAGTGCGGTTGTGCCTGTGACTAGGCTGCCCGGGGAAGGTGAAGACCAGCAACAGCTTTCAGGGCTGCCACCTTCCGTGTGGGACAAGGAGCCGGACGTTTGCCTTTTCGGGAACAGGCTCTGCCGAGGATGCGCACCGTGAGCTGTTCCTTCTCTGGGCAAGGACAGATCCCAAAAGCTGTTGTGCCTGTGAGTAGGCTGCCCGGGGAAGGTGAAGACCAGCAACAGCTTTCAGGGCTGCCACCTTCCGTGTGGGACAAGGAGCCGGACGTTTGCCTTTTCGGGAACAGGCTCTGCCGAGGATGCGCACCGTGAGCTGTTCCTTCTCTGGGCAAGCACAGATCCGAATACCTGTTGTGCCTATGACTAGGCTGCCCGGGGAAGGTGAAGACCAGCAACAGCTTTCAGGGCTGCCACCTTCCGTGTGGGACAAGGAGCCGGACGTTTGCCTTTTCGGGAACAGGCTCTGCCGAGGATGCGCACCGTGAGAGATTGCGTCTTTGGGAAAGCAGAGATTCCCAGTGCGGTTGTGCCTGTGAGTAGGCTGCCCGGGGAAGGTGAAGACCAGCAACAGCTTTCAGGGCTGCCACCTTCCGTGTGGGACAAGGAGCCGGACGTTTGCCTTTTCGGGAACAGGCTCTGCCGAGGATGCGCACCGTGAGCTGTTCCTTCTCTGGGCAAGCACAGATCCGAATACCTGTTGTGCCTATGACTAGGCTGCCCGGGGAAGGTGAAGACCAGCAACAGCTTTCAGGGCTGCCACCTTCCGTGTGGGACAAGGAGCCGGACGTTTGCCTTTTCGGGAACAGGCTCTGCCGAGGATGCGCACCGTGAGCTGTTCCTTCTCTGGGCAAGCACAGATCCGAATACCTGTTGTGCCTGTGAGTAGGCTGCCCGGGGAAGGTGAAGACCAGCAACAGCTTTCAGGGCTGCCACCTTCCGTGTGGGACAAGGAGCCGGACGTTTGCCTTTTCGGGAACAGGCTCTGCCGAGGATGCGCACCGTGAGCTGTTCCTTCTCTGGGCAAGGACAGATCCCAAAAGCTGTTGTGCCTGTGAGTAGGCTGCCCGGGGAAGGTGAAGACCAGCAACAGCTTTCAGGGCTGCCACCTTCCGTGTGGGACAAGGAGCCGGACGTTTGCGTTTTCGGGAACAGGCTCTGCCGAGGATGCGCACCGTGAGCTGTTCCTTCTCTGGGCAAGCACAGATCCGAATACCTGTTGTGCCTATGACTAGGCTGCCCGGGGAAGGTGAAGACCAGCAACAGCTTTCAGGGCTGCCACCTTCCGTGTGGGACAAGGAGCCGGACGTTTGCCTTTTCGGGAACAGGCTCTGCCGAGGATGCGCACCGTGAGAGATTGCGTCTTTGGGAAAGCAGAGATTCCCAGTGCGGTTGTGCCTGTGAGTAGGCTGCCCGGGGAAGGTGAAGACCAGCAACAGCTTTCAGGGCTGCCACCTTCCGTGTGGGACAAGGAGCCGGACGTTTGCCTTTTCGGGAACAGGCTCTGCCGAGGATGCGCACCGTGAGCTGTTCCTTCTCTGGGCAAGCACAGATCCGAATACCTGTTGTGCCTATGACTAGGCTGCCCGGGGAAGGTGAAGACCAGCAACAGCTTTCAGGGCTGCCACCTTCCGTGTGGGACAAGGAGCCGGACGTTTGCCTTTTCGGGAACAGGCTCTGCCGAGGATGCGCACCGTGAGAGATTGCGTCTTTGGGAAAGCAGAGATTCCCAGTGCGGTTGTGCCTGTGAGTAGGCTGCCCGGGGAAGGTGAAGACCAGCAACAGCTTTCAGGGCTGCCACCTTCCGTGTGGGACAAGGAGCCGGACGTTTGCCTTTTCGGGAACAGGCTCTGCCGAGGATGCGCACCGTGAGAGATTGCGTCTTTGGGAAAGCAGAGATTCCCAGTGCGGTTGTGCCTGTGAGTAGGCTGCCCGGGGAAGGTGAAGACCAGCAACAGCTTTCAGGGCTGCCACCTTCCGTGTGGGACAAGGAGCCGGACGTTTGCCTTTTCGGGAACAGGCTCTGCCGAGGATGCGCACCGTGAGCTGTTCCTTCTCTGGGCAAGCACAGATCCGAATACCTGTTGTGCCTATGACTAGGCTGCCCGGGGAAGGTGAAGACCAGCAACAGCTTTCAGGGCTGCCACCTTCCGTGTGGGACAAGGAGCCGGACGTTTGCCTTTTCGGGAACAGGCTCTGCCGAGGATGCGCACCGTGAGAGATTGCGTCTTTGGGAAAGCAGAGATTCCCAGTGCGGTTGTGCCTGTGAGTAGGCTGCCCGGGGAAGGTGAAGACCAGCAACAGCTTTCAGGGCTGCCACCTTCCGTGTGGGACAAGGAGCCGGACGTTTGCCTTTTCGGGAACAGGCTCTGCCGAGGATGCGCACCGTGAGAGATTGCGTCTTTGGGAAAGCAGAGATTCCCAGTGCGGTTGTGCCTGTGAGTAGGCTGCCCGGGGAAGGTGAAGACCAGCAACAGCTTTCAGGGCTGCCACCTTCCGTGTGGGACAAGGAGCCGGACGTTTGCCTTTTCGGGAACAGGCTCTGCCGAGGATGCGCACCGTGAGCTGTTCCTTCTCTGGGCAAGCACAGATCCGAATACCTGTTGTGCCTATGACTAGGCTGCCCGGGGAAGGTGAAGACCAGCAAGAGCTTTCAGGGCTGCCACCTTCCGTGTGGGACAAGGAGCCGGACGTTTGCCTTTTCGGGAACAGGCTCTGCCGAGGATGCGCACCGTGAGAGATTGCGTCTTTGGGAAAGCAGAGATTCCCAGTGCGGTTGTGCCTGTGAGTAGGCTGCCCGGGGAAGGTGAAGACCAGCAACAGCTTTCAGGGCTGCCACCTTCCGTGTGGGACAAGGAGCCGGACGTTTGCCTTTTCGGGAACAGGCTCTGCCGAGGATGCGCACCGTGAGCTGTTCCTTCTCTGGGCAAGCACAGATCCCAAAAGCTGTTGTGCCTGTGAGTAGGCTGCCCGGGGAAGGTGAAGACCAGCAACAGCTTTCAGGGCTGCCACCTTCCGTGTGGGACAAGGAGCCGGACGTTTGCCTTTTCGGGAACAGGCTCTGCCGAGGATGCGCACCGTGAGAGATTGCGTCTTTGGGAAAGCAGAGATTCCCAGTGCGGTTGTGCCTGTGAGTAGGCTGCCCGGGGAAGGTGAAGACCAGCAACAGCTTTCAGGGCTGCCACCTTCCGTGTGGGACAAGGAGCCGGACGTTTGCCTTTTCGGGAACAGGCTCTGCCGAGGATGCGCACCGTGAGAGATTGCGTCTTTGGGAAAGCAGAGATTCCCAGTGCGGTTGTGCCTGTGAGTAGGCTGCCCGGGGAAGGTGAAGACCAGCAACAGCTTTCAGGGCTGCCACCTTCCGTGTGGGACAAGGAGCCGGACGTTTGCCTTTTCGGGAACAGGCTCTGCCGAGGATGCGCACCGTGAGAGATTGCGTCTTTGGGCAAGCACAGATCCGAATACCTGTTGTGCCTATGACTAGGCTGCCCGGGGAAGGTGAAGACCAGCAACAGCTTTCAGGGCTGCCACCTTCCGTGTGGGACAAGGAGCCGGACGTTTGCCTTTTCGGGAACAGGCTCTGCCGAGGATGCGCACCGTGAGAGATTGCGTCTTTGGGAAAGCAGAGATTCCCAGTGCGGTTGTGCCTGTGAGTAGGCTGCCCGGGGAAGGTGAAGACCAGCAACAGCTTTCAGGGCTGCCACCTTCCGTGTGGGACAAGGAGCCGGACGTTTGCCTTTTCGGGAACAGGCTCTGCCGAGGATGCGCACCGTGAGAGATTGCGTCTTTGGGAAAGCAGAGATTCCCAGTGCGGTTGTGCCTGTGAGTAGGCTGCCCGGGGAAGGTGAAGACCAGCAACAGCTTTCAGGGCTGCCACCTTCCGTGTGGGACAAGGAGCCGGACGTTTGCCTTTTCGGGAACAGGCTCTGCCGAGGATGCGCACCGTGAGAGATTGCGTCTTTGGGAAAGCAGAGATTCCCAGTGCGGTTGTGCCTGTGAGTAGGCTGCCCGGGGAAGGTGAAGACCAGCAACAGCTTTCAGGGCTGCCACCTTCCGTGTGGGACAAGGAGCCGGACGTTTGCCTTTTCGGGAACAGGCTCTGCCGAGGATGCGCACCGTGAGAGATTGCGTCTTTGGGAAAGCACAGATTCGAATACCTGTTGTGCCTATGACTAGGCTGCCCGGGGAAGGTGAAGACCAGCAACAGCTTTCAGGGCTGCCACCTTCCGTGTGGGACAAGGAGCCGGACGTTTGCCTTTTCGGGAACAGGCTCTGCCGAGGATGCGCACCGTGAGCTGTTCCTTCTCTGGGCAAGCACAGATCCCAAAACCCTTTGTGCCTGTGAGTAGGCTGCCCGGGGAAGGTGAAGACCAGCAACAGCTTTCAGGGCTGCCACCTTCCGTGTGGGACAAGGAGCCGGACGTTTGCCTTTTCGGGAACAGGCTCTGCCGAGGATGCGCACCGTGAGCTGTTCCTTCTCTGGGCAAGCACAGATCCCAAAACCCTTTGTGCCTGTGACTAGGCTGCCCGGGGAAGGTGAAGACCAGCAACAGCTTTCAGGGCTGCCACCTTCCGTGTGGGACAAGGAGCCGGACGTTTGCCTTTTCGGGAACAGGCTCTGCCGAGGATGCGCACCGTGAGAGATTGCGTCTTTGGGAAAGCAGAGATTCCCAGTGCGGTTGTGCCTGTGAGTAGGCTGCCCGGGGAAGGTGAAGACCAGCAACAGCTTTCAGGGCTGCCACCTTCCGTGTGGGACAAGGAGCCGGACGTTTGCCTTTTCGGGAACAGGCTCTGCCGAGGATGCGCACCGTGAGAGATTGCGTCTTTGGGAAAGCAGAGATTCCCAGTGCGGTTGTGCCTGTGAGTAGGCTGCCCGGGGAAGGTGAAGACCAGCAACAGCTTTCAGGGCTGCCACCTTCCGTGTGGGACAAGGAGCCGGACGTTTGCCTTTTCGGGAACAGGCTCTGCCAAGGATGCGCACCGTGAGCTGTTCCTTCTCTGGGCAAGCACAGATCCGAATACCTGTTGTGCCTATGACTAGGCTGCCCGGGGAAGGTGAAGACCAGCAACAGCTTTCAGGGCTGCCACCTTCCGTGTGGGACAAGGAGCCGGACGTTTGCCTTTTCGGGAACAGGCTCTGCCGAGGATGCGCACCGTGAGAGATTGCGTCTTTGGGAAAGCAGAGATTCCCAGTGCGGTTGTGCCTGTGAGTAGGCTGCCCGGGGAAGGTGAAGACCAGCAACAGCTTTCAGGGCTGCCACCTTCCGTGTGGGACAAGGAGCCGGACGTTTGCCTTTTCGGGAACAGGCTCTGCCGAGGATGCGCACCGTGAGAGATTGCGTCTTTGGGAAAGCAGAGATTCCCAGTGCGGTTGTGCCTGTGAGTAGGCTGCCCGGGGAAGGTGAAGACCAGCAACAGCTTTCAGGGCTGCCACCTTCCGTGTGGGACAAGGAGCCGGACGTTTGCCTTTTCGGGAACAGGCTCTGCCGAGGATGCGCACCGTGAGAGATTGCATCTTTGGGAAAGCAGAGATTCCCAGTGCGGTTGTGCCTGTGAGTAGGCTGCCCGGGGAAGGTGAAGACCAGCAACAGCTTTCAGGGCTGCCACCTTCCGTGTGGGACAAGGAGCCGGACGTTTGCCTTTTCGGGAACAGGCTCTGCCGAGGATGCGCACCGTGAGCTGTTCCTTCTCTGGGCAAGCACAGATCCCAAAAGCTGTTGTGCCTGTGAGTAGGCTGCCCGGGGAAGGTGAAGACCAGCAACAGCTTTCAGGGCTGCCACCTTCCGTGTGGGACAAGGAGCCGGACGTTTGCCTTTTCGGGAACAGGCTCTGCCGAGGATGCGCACCGTGAGAGATTGCGTCTTTGGGAAAGCAGAGATTCCCAGTGCGGTTGTGCCTGTGAGTAGGCTGCCCGGGGAAGGTGAAGACCAGCAACAGCTTTCAGGGCTGCCACCTTCCGTGTGGGACAAGGAGCCGGACGTTTGCCTTTTCGGGAACAGGCTCTGCCGAGGATGCGCACCGTGAGAGATTGCGTCTTTGGGCAAGCACAGATCCGAATACCTGTTGTGCCTATGACTAGGCTGCCCGGGGAAGGTGAAGACCAGCAACAGCTTTCAGGGCTGCCACCTTCCGTGTGGGACAAGGAGCCGGACGTTTGCCTTTTCGGGAACAGGCTCTGCCGAGGATGCGCACCGTGAGAGATTGCGTCTTTGGGAAAGCAGAGATTCCCAGTGCGGTTGTGCCTGTGAGTAGGCTGCCCGGGGAAGGTGAAGACCAGCAACAGCTTTCAGGGCTGCCACCTTCCGTGTGGGACAAGGAGCCGGACGTTTGCCTTTTCGGGAACAGGCTCTGCCAAGGATGCGCACCGTGAGCTGTTCCTTCTCTGGGCAAGCACAGATCCGAATACCTGTTGTGCCTATGACTAGGCTGCCCGGGGAAGGTGAAGACCAGCAACAGCTTTCAGGGCTGCCACCTTCCGTGTGGGACAAGGAGCCGGACGTTTGCCTTTTCGGGAACAGGCTCTGCCGAGGATGCGCACCGTGAGCTGTTCCTTCTCTGGGCAAGCACAGATCCCAAAACCTGTTGTGCCTGTGAGTAGGCTGCCCGGGGAAGGTGAAGACCAGCAACAGCTTTCAGGGCTGCCACCTTCCGTGTGGGACAAGGAGCCGGACGCTTGCCTTTTCGGGAACAGGCTCTGCCGAGGATGCGCACCGTGAGAGATTGCGTCTTTGGGAAAGCACAGATCCCAAAATCCTTTGTGCCTGTGAGTAGGCTGCCCGGGGAAGGTGAAGACCAGCAACAGCTTTCAGGGCTGCCACCTTCCGTGTGGGACAAGGAGCCGGACGTTTGCCTTTTCGGGAACAGGCTCTGCCGAGGATGCGCACCGTGAGAGATTGCGTCTTTGGGAAAGCAGAGATTCCCAGTGCGGTTGTGCCTGTGAGTAGGCTGCCCGGGGAAGGTGAAGACCAGCAACAGCTTTCAGGGCTGCCACCTTCCGTGTGGGACAAGGAGCCGGACGTTTGCCTTTTCGGGAACAGGCTCTGCCGAGGATGCGCACCGTGAGAGATTGCGTCTTTGGGAAAGCAGAGATTCCCAGTGCGGTTGTGCCTGTGAGTAGGCTGCCCGGGGAAGGTGAAGACCAGCAACAGCTTTCAGGGCTGCCACCTTCCGTGTGGGACAAGGAGCCGGACGTTTGCCTTTTCGGGAACAGGCTCTGCCGAGGATGCGCACCGTGAGAGATTGCGTCTTTGGGAAAGCAGAGATTCCCAGTGCGGTTGTGCCTGTGAGTAGGCTGCCCGGGGAAGGTGAAGACCAGCAACAGCTTTCAGGGCTGCCACCTTCCGTGTGGGACAAGGAGCCGGACGTTTGCCTTTTCGGGAACAGGCTCTGCCGAGGATGCGCACCGTGAGAGATTGCGTCTTTGGGAAAGCAGAGATTCCCAGTGCGGTTGTGCCTGTGAGTAGGCTGCCCGGGGAAGGTGAAGACCAGCAACAGCTTTCAGGGCTGCCACCTTCCGTGTGGGACAAGGAGCCGGACGTTTGCCTTTTCGGGAACAGGCTCTGCCGAGGATGCGCACCGTGAGCTGTTCCTTCTCTGGGCAAGCACAGATCCCAAAAGCTGTTGTGCCTGTGAGTAGGCTGCCCGGGGAAGGTGAAGACCAGCAACAGCTTTCAGGGCTGCCACCTTCCGTGTGGGACAAGGAGCCGGACGTTTGCCTTTTCGGGAACAGGCTCTGCCGAGGATGCGCACCGTGAGCTGTTCCTTCTCTGGGCAAGCACAGATCCCAAAAGCTGTTGTGCCTGTGAGTAGGCTGCCCGGGGAAGGTGAAGACCAGCAACAGCTTTCAGGGCTGCCACCTTCCGTGTGGGACAAGGAGCCGGACGTTTGCCTTTTCGGGAACAGGCTCTGCCGAGGATGCGCACCGTGAGCTGTTCCTTCTCTGGGCAAGCACAGATCCCAAAAGCTGTTGTGCCTGTGAGTAGGCTGCCCGGGGAAGGTGAAGACCAGCAACAGCTTTCAGGGCTGCCACCTTCCGTGTGGGACAAGGAGCCGGACGTTTGCCTTTTCGGGAACAGGCTCTGCCGAGGATGCGCACCGTGAGAGATTGCGTCTTTGGGAAAGCAGAGATTCCCAGTGCGGTTGTGCCTGTGAGTAGGCTGCCCGGGGAAGGTGAAGACCAGCAACAGCTTTCAGGGCTGCCACCTTCCGTGTGGGACAAGGAGCCGGACGTTTGCCTTTTCGGGAACAGGCTCTGCCGAGGATGCGCACCGTGAGCTGTTCCTTCTCTGGGCAAGCACAGATCCCAAAAGCTGTTGTGCCTGTGAGTAGGCTGCCCGGGGAAGGTGAAGACCAGCAACAGCTTTCAGGGCTGCCACCTTCCGTGTGGGACAAGGAGCCGGACGTTTGCCTTTTCGGGAACAGGCTCTGCCGAGGATGCGCACCGTGAGAGATTGCGTCTTTGGGAAAGCAGAGATTCCCAGTGCGGTTGTGCCTGTGAGTAGGCTGCCCGGGGAAGGTGAAGACCAGCAACAGCTTTCAGGGCTGCCACCTTCCGTGTGGGACAAGGAGCCGGACGTTTGCCTTTTCGGGAACAGGCTCTGCCGAGGATGCGCACCGTGAGAGATTGCGTCTTTGGGAAAGCAGAGATTCCCAGTGCGGTTGTGCCTGTGAGTAGGCTGCCCGGGGAAGGTGAAGACCAGCAACAGCTTTCAGGGCTGCCACCTTCCGTGTGGGACAAGGAGCCGGACGTTTGCCTTTTCGGGAACAGGCTCTGCCGAGGATGCGCACCGTGAGCTGTTCCTTCTCTGGGCAAGCACAGATCCCAAAACCTGTTGTGCCTGTGAATAGGCTGCCCGGGGAAGGTGAAGACCAGCAACAGCTTTCAGGGCTGCCACCTTCCGTGTGGGACAAGGAGCCGGACGCTTGCCTTTTCGGGAACAGGCTCTGCCGAGGATGCGCACCGTGAGAGATTGCGTCTTTGGGAAAGCACAGATCCCAAAACCCTTTGTGCCTGTGAGTAGGCTGCCCGGGGAAGGTGAAGACCAGCAACAGCTTTCAGGGCTGCCACCTTCCGTGTGGGACAAGGAGCCGGACGTTTGCCTTTTCGGGAACAGGCTCTGCCGAGGATGCGCACCGTGAGCTGTTCCTTCTCTGGGCAAGCACAGATCCGAATACCTGTTGTGCCTATGACTAGGCTGCCCGGGGAAGGTGAAGACCAGCAACAGCTTTCAGGGCTGCCACCTTCCGTGTGGGACAAGGAGCCGGACGTTTGCCTTTTCGGGAACAGGCTCTGCCGAGGATGCGCACCGTGAGAGATTGCATCTTTGGGAAAGCACAGATTCCCAGTGCGGTTGTGCCTGTGAGTAGGCTGCCCGGGGAAGGTGAAGACCAGCAACAGCTTTCAGGGCTGCCACCTTCCGTGTGGGACAAGGAGCCGGACGTTTGCCTTTTCGGGAACAGGCTCTGCCGAGGATGCGCACCGTGAGAGATTACGTCTTTGGGAAAGCAGAGATTCCCAGTGCGGTTGTGCCTGTGAGTAGGCTGCCCGGGGAAGGTGAAGACCAGCAACAGCTTTCAGGGCTGCCACCTTCCGTGTGGGACAAGGAGCCGGACGTTTGCCTTTTCGGGAACAGGCTCTGCCGAGGATGCGCACCGTGAGCTGTTCCTTCTCTGGGCAAGCACAGATCCGAATACCTGTTGTGCCTATGACTAGGCTGCCCGGGGAAGGTGAAGACCAGCAACAGCTTTCAGGGCTGCCACCTTCCGTGTGGGACAAGGAGCCGGACGTTTGCCTTTTCGGGAACAGGCTCTGCCGAGGATGCGCACCGTGAGAGATTGCGTCTTTGGGAAAGCAGAGATTCCCAGTGCGGTTGTGCCTGTGAGTAGGCTGCCCGGGGAAGGTGAAGACCAGCAACAGCTTTCAGGGCTGCCACCTTCCGTGTGGGACAAGGAGCCGGACGTTTGCCTTTTCGGGAACAGGCTCTGCCGAGGATGCGCACCGTGAGCTGTTCCTTCTCTGGGCAAGCACAGATCCCAAAAGCTGTTGTGCCTGTGAGTAGGCTGCCCGGGGAAGGTGAAGACCAGCAACAGCTTTCAGGGCTGCCACCTTCCGTGTGGGACAAGGAGCCGGACGTTTGCCTTTTCGGGAACAGGCTCTGCCGAGGATGCGCACCGTGAGAGATTGCGTCTTTGGGAAAGCAGAGATTCCCAGTGCGGTTGTGCCTGTGAGTAGGCTGCCCGGGGAAGGTGAAGACCAGCAACAGCTTTCAGGGCTGCCACCTTCCGTGTGGGACAAGGAGCCGGACGTTTGCCTTTTCGGGAACAGGCTCTGCCGAGGATGCGCACCGTGAGAGATTGCGTCTTTGGGAAAGCAGAGATTCCCAGTGCGGTTGTGCCTGTGAGTAGGCTGCCCGGGGAAGGTGAAGACCAGCAACAGCTTTCAGGGCTGCCACCTTCCGTGTGGGACAAGGAGCCGGACGTTTGCCTTTTCGGGAACAGGCTCTGCCGAGGATGCGCACCGTGAGAGATTGCGTCTTTGGGAAAGCAGAGATTCCCAGTGCGGTTGTGCCTGTGAGTAGGCTGCCCGGGGAAGGTGAAGACCAGCAACAGCTTTCAGGGCTGCCACCTTCCGTGTGGGACAAGGAGCCGGACGTTTGCCTTTTCGGGAACAGGCTCTGCCGAGGATGCGCACCGTGAGAGATTGCGTCTTTGGGAAAGCAGAGATTCCCAGTGCGGTTGTGCCTGTGAACAGGCTGCCCGGGGAAGGTGAAGACCAGCAACAGCTTTCAGGGCTGCCACCTTCCGTGTGGGACAAGGAGCCGGACGTTTGCCTTTTCGGGAACAGGCTCTGCCGAGGATGCGCACCGTGAGAGATTGCGTCTTTGGGAAAGCAGAGATTCCCAGTGCGGTTGTGCCTGTGAGTAGGCTGCCCGGGGAAGGTGAAGACCAGCAACAGCTTTCAAGGCTGCCACCTTCCGTGTGGGACAAGGAGCCGGACGTTTGCCTTTTCGGGAACAGGCTCTGCCGAGGATGCGCACCGTGAGAGATTGCGTCTTTGGGAAAGCAGAGATTCCCAGTGCGGTTGTGCCTGTGAGTAGGCTGCCCGGGGAAGGTGAAGACCAGCAACAGCTTTCAGGGCTGCCACCTTCCGTGTGGGACAAGGAGCCGGACGTTTGCCTTTTCGGGAACAGGCTCTGCCGAGGATGCGCACCGTGAGAGATTGCGTCTTTGGGAAAGCAGAGATTCCCAGTGCGGTTGTGCCTGTGAGTAGGCTGCCCGGGGAAGGTGAAGACCAGCAACAGCTTTCAGGGCTGCCACCTTCCGTGTGGGACAAGGAGCCGGACGTTTGCCTTTTCGGGAACAGGCTCTGCCGAGGATGCGCACCGTGAGCTGTTCCTTCTCTGGGCAAGCACAGATCCCAAAAGCTGTTGTGCCTGTCAGTAGGCTGCCCGGGGAAGGTGAAGACCAGCAACAGCTTTCAGGGCTGCCACCTTCCGTGTGGGACAAGGAGCCGGACGTTTGCCTTTTCGGGAACAGGCTCTGCCGAGGATGCGCACCGTGAGAGATTGCGTCTTTGGGAAAGCAGAGATTCCCAGTGCGGTTGTGCCTGTGAGTAGGCTGCCCGGGGAAGGTGAAGACCAGCAACAGCTTTCAGGGCTGCCACCTTCCGTGTGGGACAAGGAGCCGGACGTTTGCCTTTTCGGGAACAGGCTCTGCCGAGGATGCGCACCGTGAGAGATTGCATCTTTGGGAAAGCACAGATTCCCAGTGCGGTTGTGCCTGTGAGTAGGCTGCCCGGGGAAGGTGAAGACCAGCAACAGCTTTCAGGGCTGCCACCTTCCGTGTGGGACAAGGAGCCGGACGTTTGCCTTTTCGGGAACAGGCTCTGCCGAGGATGCGCACCGTGAGAGATTACGTCTTTGGGAAAGCAGAGATTCCCAGTGCGGTTGTGCCTGTGAGTAGGCTGCCCGGGGAAGGTGAAGACCAGCAACAGCTTTCAGGGCTGCCACCTTCCGTGTGGGACAAGGAGCCGGACGTTTGCCTTTTCGGGAACAGGCTCTGCCGAGGATGCGCACCGTGAGCTGTTCCTTCTCTGGGCAAGCACAGATCCGAATACCTGTTGTGCCTGTGAGTAGGCTGCCCGGGGAAGGTGAAGACCAGCAACAGCTTTCAGGGCTGCCACCTTCCGTGTGGGACAAGGAGCCGGACGTTTGCCTTTTCGGGAACAGGCTCTGCCGAGGATGCGCACCGTGAGCTGTTCCTTCTCTGGGCAAGCACAGATCCGAATACCTGTTGTGCCTATGACTAGGCTGCCCGGGGAAGGTGAAGACCAGCAACAGCTTTCAGGGCTGCCACCTTCCGTGTGGGACAAGGAGCCGGACGTTTGCCTTTTCGGGAACAGGCTCTGCCGAGGATGCGCACCGTGAGAGATTGCGTCTTTGGGAAAGCAGAGATTCCCAGTGCGGTTGTGCCTGTGAGTAGGCTGCCCGGGGAAGGTGAAGACCAGCAACAGCTTTCAGGGCTGCCACCTTCCGTGTGGGACAAGGAGCCGGACGTTTGCCTTTTCGGGAACAGGCTCTGCCGAGGATGCGCACCGTGAGCTGTTCCTTCTCTGGGCAAGCACAGATCCCAAAAGCTGTTGTGCCTATGACTAGGCTGCCCGGGGAAGGTGAAGACCAGCAACAGCTTTCAGGGCTGCCACCTTCCGTGTGGGACAAGGAGCCGGACGTTTGCCTTTTCGGGAACAGGCTCTGCCGAGGATGCGCACCGTGAGAGATTGCGTCTTTGGGAAAGCAGAGATTCCCAGTGCGGTTGTGCCTGTGAGTAGGCTGCCCGGGGAAGGTGAAGACCAGCAACAGCTTTCAGGGCTGCCACCTTCCGTGTGGGACAAGGAGCCGGACGTTTGCCTTTTCGGGAACAGGCTCTGCCGAGGATGCGCACCGTGAGAGATTGCGTCTTTGGGCAAGCACAGATCCGAATACCTGTTGTGCCTATGACTAGGCTGCCCGGGGAAGGTGAAGACCAGCAACAGCTTTCAGGGCTGCCACCTTCCGTGTGGGACAAGGAGCCGGACGTTTGCCTTTTCGGGAACAGGCTCTGCCGAGGATGCGCACCGTGAGAGATTGCGTCTTTGGGAAAGCAGAGATTCCCAGTGCGGTTGTGCCTGTGAGTAGGCTGCCCGGGGAAGGTGAAGACCAGCAACAGCTTTCAGGGCTGCCACCTTCCGTGTGGGACAAGGAGCCGGACGTTTGCCTTTTCGGGAACAGGCTCTGCCGAGGATGCGCACCGTGAGCTGTTCCTTCTCTGGGCAAGCACAGATCCGAATACCTGTTGTGCCTATGACTAGGCTGCCCGGGGAAGGTGAAGACCAGCAACAGCTTTCAGGGCTGCCACCTTCCGTGTGGGACAAGGAGCCGGACGTTTGCCTTTTCGGGAACAGGCTCTGCCGAGGATGCGCACCGTGAGAGATTGCGTCTTTGGGAAAGCAGAGATTCCCAGTGCGGTTGTGCCTGTGAGTAGGCTGCCCGGGGAAGGTGAAGACCAGCAACAGCTTTCAGGGCTGCCACCTTCCGTGTGGGACAAGGAGCCGGACGTTTGCCTTTTCGGGAACAGGCTCTGCCGAGGATGCGCACCGTGAGCTGTTCCTTCTCTGGGCAAGCACAGATCCGAATACCTGTTGTGCCTATGAATAGGCTGCCCGGGGAAGGTGAAGACCAGCAACAGCTTTCAGGGCTGCCACCTTCCGTGTGGGACAAGGAGCCGGACGTTTGCCTTTTCGCGAACAGGCTCTGCCGAGGATGCGCACCGTGAGCTGTTCCTTCTCTGGGCAAGCACAGATCCGAATACCTGTTGTGCCTGTGAGTAGGCTGCCCGGGGAAGGTGAAGACCAGCAACAGCTTTCAGGGCTGCCACCTTCCGTGTGGGACAAGGAGCCGGACGTTTGCCTTTTCGGGAACAGGCTCTGCCGAGGATGCGCACCGTGAGAGATTGCGTCTTTGGGAAAGCACAGATCCCAAAACCCTTTGTGCCTGTGAGTAGGCTGCCCGGGGAAGGTGAAGACCAGCAACAGCTTTCAGGGCTGCCACCTTCCGTGTGGGACAAGGAGCCGGACGTTTGCCTTTTCGGGAACAGGCTCTGCCGAGGATGCGCACCGTGAGAGATTGCGTCTTTGGGAAAGCAGAGATTCCCAGTGCGGTTGTGCCTGTGACTAGGCTGCCCGGGGAAGGTGAAGACCAGCAACAGCTTTCAGGGCTGCCACCTTCCGTGTGGGACAAGGAGCCGGACGTTTGCCTTTTCGGGAACAGGCTCTGCCGAGGATGCGCACCGTGAGAGATTGCGTCTTTGGGAAAGCAGAGATTCCCAGTGCGGTTGTGCCTGTGACTAGGCTGCCCGGGGAAGGTGAAGACCAGCAACAGCTTTCAGGGCTGCCACCTTCCGTGTGGGACAAGGAGCCGGACGTTTGCCTTTTCGGGAACAGGCTCTGCCGAGGATGCGCACCGTGAGCTGTTCCTTCTCTGGGCAAGGACAGATCCCAAAAGCTGTTGTGCCTGTGAGTAGGCTGCCCGGGGAAGGTGAAGACCAGCAACAGCTTTCAGGGCTGCCACCTTCCGTGTGGGACAAGGAGCCGGACGTTTGCCTTTTCGGGAACAGGCTCTGCCGAGGATGCGCACCGTGAGCTGTTCCTTCTCTGGGCAAGCACAGATCCGAATACCTGTTGTGCCTATGACTAGGCTGCCCGGGGAAGGTGAAGACCAGCAACAGCTTTCAGGGCTGCCACCTTCCGTGTGGGACAAGGAGCCGGACGTTTGCCTTTTCGGGAACAGGCTCTGCCGAGGATGCGCACCGTGAGAGATTGCGTCTTTGGGAAAGCAGAGATTCCCAGTGCGGTTGTGCCTGTGAGTAGGCTGCCCGGGGAAGGTGAAGACCAGCAACAGCTTTCAGGGCTGCCACCTTCCGTGTGGGACAAGGAGCCGGACGTTTGCCTTTTCGGGAACAGGCTCTGCCGAGGATGCGCACCGTGAGCTGTTCCTTCTCTGGGCAAGCACAGATCCGAATACCTGTTGTGCCTATGACTAGGCTGCCCGGGGAAGGTGAAGACCAGCAACAGCTTTCAGGGCTGCCACCTTCCGTGTGGGACAAGGAGCCGGACGTTTGCCTTTTCGGGAACAGGCTCTGCCGAGGATGCGCACCGTGAGCTGTTCCTTCTCTGGGCGAGCACAGATCCGAATACCTGTTGTGCCTGTGAGTAGGCTGCCCGGGGAAGGTGAAGACCAGCAACAGCTTTCAGGGCTGCCACCTTCCGTGTGGGACAAGGAGCCGGACGTTTGCCTTTTCGGGAACAGGCTCTGCCGAGGATGCGCACCGTGAGCTGTTCCTTCTCTGGGCAAGGACAGATCCCAAAAGCTGTTGTGCCTGTGAGTAGGCTGCCCGGGGAAGGTGAAGACCAGCAACAGCTTTCAGGGCTGCCACCTTCCGTGTGGGACAAGGAGCCGGACGTTTGCGTTTTCGGGAACAGGCTCTGCCGAGGATGCGCACCGTGAGCTGTTCCTTCTCTGGGCAAGCACAGATCCGAATACCTGTTGTGCCTATGACTAGGCTGCCCGGGGAAGGTGAAGACCAGCAACAGCTTTCAGGGCTGCCACCTTCCGTGTGGGACAAGGAGCCGGACGTTTGCCTTTTCGGGAACAGGCTCTGCCGAGGATGCGCACCGTGAGAGATTGCGTCTTTGGGAAAGCAGAGATTCCCAGTGCGGTTGTGCCTGTGAGTAGGCTGCCCGGGGAAGGTGAAGACCAGCAACAGCTTTCAGGGCTGCCACCTTCCGTGTGGGACAAGGAGCCGGACGTTTGCCTTTTCGGGAACAGGCTCTGCCGAGGATGCGCACCGTGAGCTGTTCCTTCTCTGGGCAAGCACAGATCCGAATACCTGTTGTGCCTATGACTAGGCTGCCCGGGGAAGGTGAAGACCAGCAACAGCTTTCAGGGCTGCCACCTTCCGTGTGGGACAAGGAGCCGGACGTTTGCCTTTTCGGGAACAGGCTCTGCCGAGGATGCGCACCGTGAGAGATTGCGTCTTTGGGAAAGCAGAGATTCCCAGTGCGGTTGTGCCTGTGAGTAGGCTGCCCGGGGAAGGTGAAGACCAGCAACAGCTTTCAGGGCTGCCACCTTCCGTGTGGGACAAGGAGCCGGACGTTTGCGTTTTCGGGAACAGGCTCTGCCGAGGATGCGCACCGTGAGCTGTTCCTTCTCTGGGCAAGCACAGATCCGAATACCTGTTGTGCCTATGACTAGGCTGCCCGGGGAAGGTGAAGACCAGCAACAGCTTTCAGGGCTGCCACCTTCCGTGTGGGACAAGGAGCCGGACGTTTGCCTTTTCGGGAACAGGCTCTGCCGAGGATGCGCACCGTGAGAGATTGCGTCTTTGGGAAAGCAGAGATTCCCAGTGCGGTTGTGCCTGTGAGTAGGCTGCCCGGGGAAGGTGAAGACCAGCAACAGCTTTCAGGGCTGCCACCTTCCGTGTGGGACAAGGAGCCGGACGTTTGCCTTTTCGGGAACAGGCTCTGCCGAGGATGCGCACCGTGAGCTGTTCCTTCTCTGGGCAAGCACAGATCCGAATACCTGTTGTGCCTATGACTAGGCTGCCCGGGGAAGGTGAAGACCAGCAACAGCTTTCAGGGCTGCCACCTTCCGTGTGGGACAAGGAGCCGGACGTTTGCCTTTTCGGGAACAGGCTCTGCCGAGGATGCGCACCGTGAGAGATTGCGTCTTTGGGAAAGCAGAGATTCCCAGTGCGGTTGTGCCTGTGAGTAGGCTGCCCGGGGAAGGTGAAGACCAGCAACAGCTTTCAGGGCTGCCACCTTCCGTGTGGGACAAGGAGCCGGACGTTTGCCTTTTCGGGAACAGGCTCTGCCGAGGATGCGCACCGTGAGAGATTGCGTCTTTGGGAAAGCAGAGATTCCCAGTGCGGTTGTGCCTGTGAGTAGGCTGCCCGGGGAAGGTGAAGACCAGCAACAGCTTTCAGGGCTGCCACCTTCCGTGTGGGACAAGGAGCCGGACGTTTGCGTTTTCGGGAACAGGCTCTGCCGAGGATGCGCACCGTGAGCTGTTCCTTCTCTGGGCAAGCACAGATCCGAATACCTGTTGTGCCTATGACTAGGCTGCCCGGGGAAGGTGAAGACCAGCAACAGCTTTCAGGGCTGCCACCTTCCGTGTGGGACAAGGAGCCGGACGTTTGCCTTTTCGGGAACAGGCTCTGCCGAGGATGCGCACCGTGAGAGATTGCGTCTTTGGGAAAGCAGAGATTCCCAGTGCGGTTGTGCCTGTGAGTAGGCTGCCCGGGGAAGGTGAAGACCAGCAACAGCTTTCAGGGCTGCCACCTTCCGTGTGGGACAAGGAGCCGGACGTTTGCCTTTTCGGGAACAGGCTCTGCCGAGGATGCGCACCGTGAGAGATTGCGTCTTTGGGAAAGCAGAGATTCCCAGTGCGGTTGTGCCTGTGAGTAGGCTGCCCGGGGAAGGTGAAGACCAGCAACAGCTTTCAGGGCTGCCACCTTCCGTGTGGGACAAGGAGCCGGACGTTTGCCTTTTCGGGAACAGGCTCTGCCGAGGATGCGCACCGTGAGAGATTGCGTCTTTGGGAAAGCAGAGATTCCCAGTGCGGTTGTGCCTGTGAGTAGGCTGCCCGGGGAAGGTGAAGACCAGCAACAGCTTTCAGGGCTGCCACCTTCCGTGTGGGACAAGGAGCCGGACGTTTGCCTTTTCGGGAACAGGCTCTGCCGAGGATGCGCACCGTGAGCTGTTCCTTCTCTGGGCAAGCACAGATCCGAATACCTGTTGTGCCTATGACTAGGCTGCCCGGGGAAGGTGAAGACCAGCAAGAGCTTTCAGGGCTGCCACCTTCCGTGTGGGACAAGGAGCCGGACGTTTGCCTTTTCGGGAACAGGCTCTGCCGAGGATGCGCACCGTGAGAGATTGCGTCTTTGGGAAAGCAGAGATTCCCAGTGCGGTTGTGCCTGTGAGTAGGCTGCCCGGGGAAGGTGAAGACCAGCAACAGCTTTCAGGGCTGCCACCTTCCGTGTGGGACAAGGAGCCGGACGTTTGCCTTTTCGGGAACAGGCTCTGCCGAGGATGCGCACCGTGAGCTGTTCCTTCTCTGGGCAAGCACAGATCCCAAAAGCTGTTGTGCCTGTGAGTAGGCTGCCCGGGGAAGGTGAAGACCAGCAACAGCTTTCAGGGCTGCCACCTTCCGTGTGGGACAAGGAGCCGGACGTTTGCCTTTTCGGGAACAGGCTCTGCCGAGGATGCGCACCGTGAGAGATTGCGTCTTTGGGAAAGCAGAGATTCCCAGTGCGGTTGTGCCTGTGAGTAGGCTGCCCGGGGAAGGTGAAGACCAGCAACAGCTTTCAGGGCTGCCACCTTCCGTGTGGGACAAGGAGCCGGACGTTTGCCTTTTCGGGAACAGGCTCTGCCGAGGATGCGCACCGTGAGCTGTTCCTTCTCTGGGCAAGCACAGATCCCAAAAGCTGTTGTGCCTGTGAGTAGGCTGCCCGGGGAAGGTGAAGACCAGCAACAGCTTTCAGGGCTGCCACCTTCCGTGTGGGACAAGGAGCCGGACGTTTGCCTTTTCGGGAACAGGCTCTGCCGAGGATGCGCACCGTGAGAGATTGCGTCTTTGGGAAAGCAGAGATTCCCAGTGCGGTTGTGCCTGTGAGTAGGCTGCCCGGGGAAGGTGAAGACCAGCAACAGCTTTCAGGGCTGCCACCTTCCGTGTGGGACAAGGAGCCGGACGTTTGCCTTTTCGGGAACAGGCTCTGCCGAGGATGCGCACCGTGAGCTGTTCCTTCTCTGGGCAAGGACAGATCCCAAAAGCTGTTGTGCCTGTGAGTAGGCTGCCCGGGGAAGGTGAAGACCAGCAACAGCTTTCAGGGCTGCCACCTTCCGTGTGGGACAAGGAGCCGGACGTTTGCGTTTTCGGGAACAGGCTCTGCCGAGGATGCGCACCGTGAGCTGTTCCTTCTCTGGGCAAGCACAGATCCGAATACCTGTTGTGCCTATGACTAGGCTGCCCGGGGAAGGTGAAGACCAGCAACAGCTTTCAGGGCTGCCACCTTCCGTGTGGGACAAGGAGCCGGACGTTTGCCTTTTCGGGAACAGGCTCTGCCGAGGATGCGCACCGTGAGAGATTGCGTCTTTGGGAAAGCAGAGATTCCCAGTGCGGTTGTGCCTGTGAGTAGGCTGCCCGGGGAAGGTGAAGACCAGCAACAGCTTTCAGGGCTGCCACCTTCCGTGTGGGACAAGGAGCCGGACGTTTGCCTTTTCGGGAACAGGCTCTGCCGAGGATGCGCACCGTGAGCTGTTCCTTCTCTGGGCAAGCACAGATCCGAATACCTGTTGTGCCTATGACTAGGCTGCCCGGGGAAGGTGAAGACCAGCAACAGCTTTCAGGGCTGCCACCTTCCGTGTGGGACAAGGAGCCGGACGTTTGCCTTTTCGGGAACAGGCTCTGCCGAGGATGCGCACCGTGAGAGATTGCGTCTTTGGGAAAGCAGAGATTCCCAGTGCGGTTGTGCCTGTGAGTAGGCTGCCCGGGGAAGGTGAAGACCAGCAACAGCTTTCAGGGCTGCCACCTTCCGTGTGGGACAAGGAGCCGGACGTTTGCCTTTTCGGGAACAGGCTCTGCCGAGGATGCGCACCGTGAGAGATTGCGTCTTTGGGAAAGCAGAGATTCCCAGTGCGGTTGTGCCTGTGAGTAGGCTGCCCGGGGAAGGTGAAGACCAGCAACAGCTTTCAGGGCTGCCACCTTCCGTGTGGGACAAGGAGCCGGACGTTTGCCTTTTCGGGAACAGGCTCTGCCGAGGATGCGCACCGTGAGCTGTTCCTTCTCTGGGCAAGCACAGATCCGAATACCTGTTGTGCCTATGACTAGGCTGCCCGGGGAAGGTGAAGACCAGCAACAGCTTTCAGGGCTGCCACCTTCCGTGTGGGACAAGGAGCCGGACGTTTGCCTTTTCGGGAACAGGCTCTGCCGAGGATGCGCACCGTGAGAGATTGCGTCTTTGGGAAAGCAGAGATTCCCAGTGCGGTTGTGCCTGTGAGTAGGCTGCCCGGGGAAGGTGAAGACCAGCAACAGCTTTCAGGGCTGCCACCTTCCGTGTGGGACAAGGAGCCGGACGTTTGCCTTTTCGGGAACAGGCTCTGCCGAGGATGCGCACCGTGAGAGATTGCGTCTTTGGGAAAGCAGAGATTCCCAGTGCGGTTGTGCCTGTGAGTAGGCTGCCCGGGGAAGGTGAAGACCAGCAACAGCTTTCAGGGCTGCCACCTTCCGTGTGGGACAAGGAGCCGGACGTTTGCCTTTTCGGGAACAGGCTCTGCCGAGGATGCGCACCGTGAGAGATTGCGTCTTTGGGAAAGCAGAGATTCCCAGTGCGGTTGTGCCTGTGAGTAGGCTGCCCGGGGAAGGTGAAGACCAGCAACAGCTTTCAGGGCTGCCACCTTCCGTGTGGGACAAGGAGCCGGACGTTTGCCTTTTCGGGAACAGGCTCTGCCGAGGATGCGCACCGTGAGCTGTTCCTTCTCTGGGCAAGCACAGATCCGAATACCTGTTGTGCCTATGACTAGGCTGCCCGGGGAAGGTGAAGACCAGCAAGAGCTTTCAGGGCTGCCACCTTCCGTGTGGGACAAGGAGCCGGACGTTTGCCTTTTCGGGAACAGGCTCTGCCGAGGATGCGCACCGTGAGAGATTGCGTCTTTGGGAAAGCAGAGATTCCCAGTGCGGTTGTGCCTGTGAGTAGGCTGCCCGGGGAAGGTGAAGACCAGCAACAGCTTTCAGGGCTGCCACCTTCCGTGTGGGACAAGGAGCCGGACGTTTGCCTTTTCGGGAACAGGCTCTGCCGAGGATGCGCACCGTGAGCTGTTCCTTCTCTGGGCAAGCACAGATCCCAAAAGCTGTTGTGCCTGTGAGTAGGCTGCCCGGGGAAGGTGAAGACCAGCAACAGCTTTCAGGGCTGCCACCTTCCGTGTGGGACAAGGAGCCGGACGTTTGCCTTTTCGGGAACAGGCTCTGCCGAGGATGCGCACCGTGAGAGATTGCGTCTTTGGGAAAGCAGAGATTCCCAGTGCGGTTGTGCCTGTGAGTAGGCTGCCCGGGGAAGGTGAAGACCAGCAACAGCTTTCAGGGCTGCCACCTTCCGTGTGGGACAAGGAGCCGGACGTTTGCCTTTTCGGGAACAGGCTCTGCCGAGGATGCGCACCGTGAGAGATTGCGTCTTTGGGAAAGCAGAGATTCCCAGTGCGGTTGTGCCTGTGAGTAGGCTGCCCGGGGAAGGTGAAGACCAGCAACAGCTTTCAGGGCTGCCACCTTCCGTGTGGGACAAGGAGCCGGACGTTTGCCTTTTCGGGAACAGGCTCTGCCGAGGATGCGCACCGTGAGAGATTGCGTCTTTGGGAAAGCACAGATCCGAATACCTGTTGTGCCTATGACTAGGCTGCCCGGGGAAGGTGAAGACCAGCAACAGCTTTCAGGGCTGCCACCTTCCGTGTGGGACAAGGAGCCGGACGTTTGCCTTTTCGGGAACAGGCTCTGCCGAGGATGCGCACCGTGAGAGATTGCGTCTTTGGGAAAGCAGAGATTCCCAGTGCGGTTGTGCCTGTGAGTAGGCTGCCCGGGGAAGGTGAAGACCAGCAACAGCTTTCAGGGCTGCCACCTTCCGTGTGGGACAAGGAGCCGGACGTTTGCCTTTTCGGGAACAGGCTCTGCCGAGGATGCGCACCGTGAGAGATTGCGTCTTTGGGAAAGCAGAGATTCCCAGTGCGGTTGTGCCTGTGAGTAGGCTGCCCGGGGAAGGTGAAGACCAGCAACAGCTTTCAGGGCTGCCACCTTCCGTGTGGGACAAGGAGCCGGACGTTTGCCTTTTCGGGAACAGGCTCTGCCGAGGATGCGCACCGTGAGAGATTGCGTCTTTGGGAAAGCAGAGATTCCCAGTGCGGTTGTGCCTGTGAGTAGGCTGCCCGGGGAAGGTGAAGACCAGCAACAGCTTTCAGGGCTGCCACCTTCCGTGTGGGACAAGGAGCCGGACGTTTGCCTTTTCGGGAACAGGCTCTGCCGAGGATGCGCACCGTGAGAGATTGCGTCTTTGGGAAAGCACAGATTCGAATACCTGTTGTGCCTATGACTAGGCTGCCCGGGGAAGGTGAAGACCAGCAACAGCTTTCAGGGCTGCCACCTTCCGTGTGGGACAAGGAGCCGGACGTTTGCCTTTTCGGGAACAGGCTCTGCCGAGGATGCGCACCGTGAGCTGTTCCTTCTCTGGGCAAGCACAGATCCCAAAACCCTTTGTGCCTGTGAGTAGGCTGCCCGGGGAAGGTGAAGACCAGCAACAGCTTTCAGGGCTGCCACCTTCCGTGTGGGACAAGGAGCCGGACGTTTGCCTTTTCGGGAACAGGCTCTGCCGAGGATGCGCACCGTGAGCTGTTCCTTCTCTGGGCAAGCACAGATCCCAAAACCCTTTGTGCCTGTGACTAGGCTGCCCGGGGAAGGTGAAGACCAGCAACAGCTTTCAGGGCTGCCACCTTCCGTGTGGGACAAGGAGCCGGACGTTTGCCTTTTCGGGAACAGGCTCTGCCGAGGATGCGCACCGTGAGAGATTGCGTCTTTGGGAAAGCAGAGATTCCCAGTGCGGTTGTGCCTGTGAGTAGGCTGCCCGGGGAAGGTGAAGACCAGCAACAGCTTTCAGGGCTGCCACCTTCCGTGTGGGACAAGGAGCCGGACGTTTGCCTTTTCGGGAACAGGCTCTGCCGAGGATGCGCACCGTGAGAGATTGCGTCTTTGGGAAAGCAGAGATTCCCAGTGCGGTTGTGCCTGTGAGTAGGCTGCCCGGGGAAGGTGAAGACCAGCAACAGCTTTCAGGGCTGCCACCTTCCGTGTGGGACAAGGAGCCGGACGTTTGCCTTTTCGGGAACAGGCTCTGCCAAGGATGCGCACCGTGAGCTGTTCCTTCTCTGGGCAAGCACAGATCCGAATACCTGTTGTGCCTATGACTAGGCTGCCCGGGGAAGGTGAAGACCAGCAACAGCTTTCAGGGCTGCCACCTTCCGTGTGGGACAAGGAGCCGGACGTTTGCCTTTTCGGGAACAGGCTCTGCCGAGGATGCGCACCGTGAGAGATTGCGTCTTTGGGAAAGCAGAGATTCCCAGTGCGGTTGTGCCTGTGAGTAGGCTGCCCGGGGAAGGTGAAGACCAGCAACAGCTTTCAGGGCTGCCACCTTCCGTGTGGGACAAGGAGCCGGACGTTTGCCTTTTCGGGAACAGGCTCTGCCGAGGATGCGCACCGTGAGAGATTGCGTCTTTGGGAAAGCAGAGATTCCCAGTGCGGTTGTGCCTGTGAGTAGGCTGCCCGGGGAAGGTGAAGACCAGCAACAGCTTTCAGGGCTGCCACCTTCCGTGTGGGACAAGGAGCCGGACGTTTGCCTTTTCGGGAACAGGCTCTGCCGAGGATGCGCACCGTGAGAGATTGCATCTTTGGGAAAGCAGAGATTCCCAGTGCGGTTGTGCCTGTGAGTAGGCTGCCCGGGGAAGGTGAAGACCAGCAACAGCTTTCAGGGCTGCCACCTTCCGTGTGGGACAAGGAGCCGGACGTTTGCCTTTTCGGGAACAGGCTCTGCCGAGGATGCGCACCGTGAGCTGTTCCTTCTCTGGGCAAGCACAGATCCCAAAAGCTGTTGTGCCTGTGAGTAGGCTGCCCGGGGAAGGTGAAGACCAGCAACAGCTTTCAGGGCTGCCACCTTCCGTGTGGGACAAGGAGCCGGACGTTTGCCTTTTCGGGAACAGGCTCTGCCGAGGATGCGCACCGTGAGAGATTGCGTCTTTGGGAAAGCAGAGATTCCCAGTGCGGTTGTGCCTGTGAGTAGGCTGCCCGGGGAAGGTGAAGACCAGCAACAGCTTTCAGGGCTGCCACCTTCCGTGTGGGACAAGGAGCCGGACGTTTGCCTTTTCGGGAACAGGCTCTGCCGAGGATGCGCACCGTGAGAGATTGCGTCTTTGGGCAAGCACAGATCCGAATACCTGTTGTGCCTATGACTAGGCTGCCCGGGGAAGGTGAAGACCAGCAACAGCTTTCAGGGCTGCCACCTTCCGTGTGGGACAAGGAGCCGGACGTTTGCCTTTTCGGGAACAGGCTCTGCCGAGGATGCGCACCGTGAGAGATTGCGTCTTTGGGAAAGCAGAGATTCCCAGTGCGGTTGTGCCTGTGAGTAGGCTGCCCGGGGAAGGTGAAGACCAGCAACAGCTTTCAGGGCTGCCACCTTCCGTGTGGGACAAGGAGCCGGACGTTTGCCTTTTCGGGAACAGGCTCTGCCAAGGATGCGCACCGTGAGCTGTTCCTTCTCTGGGCAAGCACAGATCCGAATACCTGTTGTGCCTATGACTAGGCTGCCCGGGGAAGGTGAAGACCAGCAACAGCTTTCAGGGCTGCCACCTTCCGTGTGGGACAAGGAGCCGGACGTTTGCCTTTTCGGGAACAGGCTCTGCCGAGGATGCGCACCGTGAGCTGTTCCTTCTCTGGGCAAGCACAGATCCCAAAACCTGTTGTGCCTGTGAGTAGGCTGCCCGGGGAAGGTGAAGACCAGCAACAGCTTTCAGGGCTGCCACCTTCCGTGTGGGACAAGGAGCCGGACGCTTGCCTTTTCGGGAACAGGCTCTGCCGAGGATGCGCACCGTGAGAGATTGCGTCTTTGGGAAAGCACAGATCCCAAAATCCTTTGTGCCTGTGAGTAGGCTGCCCGGGGAAGGTGAAGACCAGCAACAGCTTTCAGGGCTGCCACCTTCCGTGTGGGACAAGGAGCCGGACGTTTGCCTTTTCGGGAACAGGCTCTGCCGAGGATGCGCACCGTGAGAGATTGCGTCTTTGGGAAAGCAGAGATTCCCAGTGCGGTTGTGCCTGTGAGTAGGCTGCCCGGGGAAGGTGAAGACCAGCAACAGCTTTCAGGGCTGCCACCTTCCGTGTGGGACAAGGAGCCGGACGTTTGCCTTTTCGGGAACAGGCTCTGCCGAGGATGCGCACCGTGAGAGATTGCGTCTTTGGGAAAGCAGAGATTCCCAGTGCGGTTGTGCCTGTGAGTAGGCTGCCCGGGGAAGGTGAAGACCAGCAACAGCTTTCAGGGCTGCCACCTTCCGTGTGGGACAAGGAGCCGGACGTTTGCCTTTTCGGGAACAGGCTCTGCCGAGGATGCGCACCGTGAGAGATTGCGTCTTTGGGAAAGCAGAGATTCCCAGTGCGGTTGTGCCTGTGAGTAGGCTGCCCGGGGAAGGTGAAGACCAGCAACAGCTTTCAGGGCTGCCACCTTCCGTGTGGGACAAGGAGCCGGACGTTTGCCTTTTCGGGAACAGGCTCTGCCGAGGATGCGCACCGTGAGAGATTGCGTCTTTGGGAAAGCAGAGATTCCCAGTGCGGTTGTGCCTGTGAGTAGGCTGCCCGGGGAAGGTGAAGACCAGCAACAGCTTTCAGGGCTGCCACCTTCCGTGTGGGACAAGGAGCCGGACGTTTGCCTTTTCGGGAACAGGCTCTGCCGAGGATGCGCACCGTGAGCTGTTCCTTCTCTGGGCAAGCACAGATCCCAAAAGCTGTTGTGCCTGTGAGTAGGCTGCCCGGGGAAGGTGAAGACCAGCAACAGCTTTCAGGGCTGCCACCTTCCGTGTGGGACAAGGAGCCGGACGTTTGCCTTTTCGGGAACAGGCTCTGCCGAGGATGCGCACCGTGAGCTGTTCCTTCTCTGGGCAAGCACAGATCCCAAAAGCTGTTGTGCCTGTGAGTAGGCTGCCCGGGGAAGGTGAAGACCAGCAACAGCTTTCAGGGCTGCCACCTTCCGTGTGGGACAAGGAGCCGGACGTTTGCCTTTTCGGGAACAGGCTCTGCCGAGGATGCGCACCGTGAGCTGTTCCTTCTCTGGGCAAGCACAGATCCCAAAAGCTGTTGTGCCTGTGAGTAGGCTGCCCGGGGAAGGTGAAGACCAGCAACAGCTTTCAGGGCTGCCACCTTCCGTGTGGGACAAGGAGCCGGACGTTTGCCTTTTCGGGAACAGGCTCTGCCGAGGATGCGCACCGTGAGAGATTGCGTCTTTGGGAAAGCAGAGATTCCCAGTGCGGTTGTGCCTGTGAGTAGGCTGCCCGGGGAAGGTGAAGACCAGCAACAGCTTTCAGGGCTGCCACCTTCCGTGTGGGACAAGGAGCCGGACGTTTGCCTTTTCGGGAACAGGCTCTGCCGAGGATGCGCACCGTGAGCTGTTCCTTCTCTGGGCAAGCACAGATCCCAAAAGCTGTTGTGCCTGTGAGTAGGCTGCCCGGGGAAGGTGAAGACCAGCAACAGCTTTCAGGGCTGCCACCTTCCGTGTGGGACAAGGAGCCGGACGTTTGCCTTTTCGGGAACAGGCTCTGCCGAGGATGCGCACCGTGAGAGATTGCGTCTTTGGGAAAGCAGAGATTCCCAGTGCGGTTGTGCCTGTGAGTAGGCTGCCCGGGGAAGGTGAAGACCAGCAACAGCTTTCAGGGCTGCCACCTTCCGTGTGGGACAAGGAGCCGGACGTTTGCCTTTTCGGGAACAGGCTCTGCCGAGGATGCGCACCGTGAGAGATTGCGTCTTTGGGAAAGCAGAGATTCCCAGTGCGGTTGTGCCTGTGAGTAGGCTGCCCGGGGAAGGTGAAGACCAGCAACAGCTTTCAGGGCTGCCACCTTCCGTGTGGGACAAGGAGCCGGACGTTTGCCTTTTCGGGAACAGGCTCTGCCGAGGATGCGCACCGTGAGCTGTTCCTTCTCTGGGCAAGCACAGATCCCAAAACCTGTTGTGCCTGTGAATAGGCTGCCCGGGGAAGGTGAAGACCAGCAACAGCTTTCAGGGCTGCCACCTTCCGTGTGGGACAAGGAGCCGGACGCTTGCCTTTTCGGGAACAGGCTCTGCCGAGGATGCGCACCGTGAGAGATTGCGCCTTGGGAAAGCACAGATCCCAAAACCCTTTGTTCCTGTGAGTAGGCTGCCCGGGGAAGGTGAAGACCAGCAACAGCTTTCAGGGCTGCCACCTTCCGTGTGGGACAAGGAGCCGGACGTTTGCCTTTTCGGGAACAGGCTCTGCCGAGGATGCGCACCGTGAGCTGTTCCTTCTCTGGGCAAGCACAGATCCGAATACCTGTTGTGCCTATGACTAGGCTGCCCGGGGAAGGTGAAGACCAGCAACAGCTTTCAGGGCTGCCACCTTCCGTGTGGGACAAGGAGCCGGACGTTTGCCTTTTCGGGAACAGGCTCTGCCGAGGATGCGCACCGTGAGAGATTGCATCTTTGGGAAAGCACAGATTCCCAGTGCGGTTGTGCCTGTGAGTAGGCTGCCCGGGGAAGGTGAAGACCAGCAACAGCTTTCAGGGCTGCCACCTTCCGTGTGGGACAAGGAGCCGGACGTTTGCCTTTTCGGGAACAGGCTCTGCCGAGGATGCGCACCGTGAGAGATTACGTCTTTGGGAAAGCAGAGATTCCCAGTGCGGTTGTGCCTGTGAGTAGGCTGCCCGGGGAAGGTGAAGACCAGCAACAGCTTTCAGGGCTGCCACCTTCCGTGTGGGACAAGGAGCCGGACGTTTGCCTTTTCGGGAACAGGCTCTGCCGAGGATGCGCACCGTGAGCTGTTCCTTCTCTGGGCAAGCACAGATCCGAATACCTGTTGTGCCTATGACTAGGCTGCCCGGGGAAGGTGAAGACCAGCAACAGCTTTCAGGGCTGCCACCTTCCGTGTGGGACAAGGAGCCGGACGTTTGCCTTTTCGGGAACAGGCTCTGCCGAGGATGCGCACCGTGAGAGATTGCGTCTTTGGGAAAGCAGAGATTCCCAGTGCGGTTGTGCCTGTGAGTAGGCTGCCCGGGGAAGGTGAAGACCAGCAACAGCTTTCAGGGCTGCCACCTTCCGTGTGGGACAAGGAGCCGGACGTTTGCCTTTTCGGGAACAGGCTCTGCCGAGGATGCGCACCGTGAGCTGTTCCTTCTCTGGGCAAGCACAGATCCCAAAAGCTGTTGTGCCTGTGAGTAGGCTGCCCGGGGAAGGTGAAGACCAGCAACAGCTTTCAGGGCTGCCACCTTCCGTGTGGGACAAGGAGCCGGACGTTTGCCTTTTCGGGAACAGGCTCTGCCGAGGATGCGCACCGTGAGAGATTGCGTCTTTGGGAAAGCAGAGATTCCCAGTGCGGTTGTGCCTGTGAGTAGGCTGCCCGGGGAAGGTGAAGACCAGCAACAGCTTTCAGGGCTGCCACCTTCCGTGTGGGACAAGGAGCCGGACGTTTGCCTTTTCGGGAACAGGCTCTGCCGAGGATGCGCACCGTGAGAGATTGCGTCTTTGGGAAAGCAGAGATTCCCAGTGCGGTTGTGCCTGTGAGTAGGCTGCCCGGGGAAGGTGAAGACCAGCAACAGCTTTCAGGGCTGCCACCTTCCGTGTGGGACAAGGAGCCGGACGTTTGCCTTTTCGGGAACAGGCTCTGCCGAGGATGCGCACCGTGAGAGATTGCGTCTTTGGGAAAGCAGAGATTCCCAGTGCGGTTGTGCCTGTGAGTAGGCTGCCCGGGGAAGGTGAAGACCAGCAACAGCTTTCAGGGCTGCCACCTTCCGTGTGGGACAAGGAGCCGGACGTTTGCCTTTTCGGGAACAGGCTCTGCCGAGGATGCGCACCGTGAGAGATTGCGTCTTTGGGAAAGCAGAGATTCCCAGTGCGGTTGTGCCTGTGAACAGGCTGCCCGGGGAAGGTGAAGACCAGCAACAGCTTTCAGGGCTGCCACCTTCCGTGTGGGACAAGGAGCCGGACGTTTGCCTTTTCGGGAACAGGCTCTGCCGAGGATGCGCACCGTGAGCTGTTCCTTCTCTGGGCAAGCACAGATCCCAAAAGCTGTTGTGCCTGTGAGTAGGCTGCCCGGGGAAGGTGAAGACCAGCAACAGCTTTCAGGGCTGCCACCTTCCGTGTGGGACAAGGAGCCGGACGTTTGCCTTTTCGGGAACAGGCTCTGCCGAGGATGCGCACCGTGAGAGATTGCGTCTTTGGGAAAGCAGAGATTCCCAGTGCGGTTGTGCCTGTGAGTAGGCTGCCCGGGGAAGGTGAAGACCAGCAACAGCTTTCAAGGCTGCCACCTTCCGTGTGGGACAAGGAGCCGGACGTTTGCCTTTTCGGGAACAGGCTCTGCCGAGGATGCGCACCGTGAGAGATTGCGTCTTTGGGAAAGCAGAGATTCCCAGTGCGGTTGTGCCTGTGAGTAGGCTGCCCGGGGAAGGTGAAGACCAGCAACAGCTTTCAGGGCTGCCACCTTCCGTGTGGGACAAGGAGCCGGACGTTTGCCTTTTCGGGAACAGGCTCTGCCGAGGATGCGCACCGTGAGCTGTTCCTTCTCTGGGCAAGCACAGATCCCAAAAGCTGTTGTGCCTGTCAGTAGGCTGCCCGGGGAAGGTGAAGACCAGCAACAGCTTTCAGGGCTGCCACCTTCCGTGTGGGACAAGGAGCCGGACGTTTGCCTTTTCGGGAACAGGCTCTGCCGAGGATGCGCACCGTGAGAGATTGCGTCTTTGGGAAAGCAGAGATTCCCAGTGCGGTTGTGCCTGTGAGTAGGCTGCCCGGGGAAGGTGAAGACCAGCAACAGCTTTCAGGGCTGCCACCTTCCGTGTGGGACAAGGAGCCGGACGTTTGCCTTTTCGGGAACAGGCTCTGCCGAGGATGCGCACCGTGAGCTGTTCCTTCTCTGGGCAAGCACAGATCCGAATACCTGTTGTGCCTATGACTAGGCTGCCCGGGGAAGGTGAAGACCAGCAACAGCTTTCAGGGCTGCCACCTTCCGTGTGGGACAAGGAGCCGGACGTTTGCCTTTTCGGGAACAGGCTCTGCCGAGGATGCGCACCGTGAGAGATTGCGTCTTTGGGAAAGCAGAGATTCCCAGTGCGGTTGTGCCTGTGAGTAGGCTGCCCGGGGAAGGTGAAGACCAGCAACAGCTTTCAGGGCTGCCACCTTCCGTGTGGGACAAGGAGCCGGACGTTTGCCTTTTCGGGAACAGGCTCTGCCGAGGATGCGCACCGTGAGCTGTTCCTTCTCTGGGCAAGCACAGATCCCAAAAGCTGTTGTGCCTATGACTAGGCTGCCCGGGGAAGGTGAAGACCAGCAACAGCTTTCAGGGCTGCCACCTTCCGTGTGGGACAAGGAGCCGGACGTTTGCCTTTTCGGGAACAGGCTCTGCCGAGGATGCGCACCGTGAGAGATTGCGTCTTTGGGAAAGCAGAGATTCCCAGTTCGGTTGTGCCTGTGAGTAGGCTGCCCGGGGAAGGTGAAGACCAGCAACAGCTTTCAGGGCTGCCACCTTCCGTGTGGGACAAGGAGCCGGACGTTTGCCTTTTCGGGAACAGGCTCTGCCGAGGATGCGCACCGTGAGAGATTGCGTCTTTGGGCAAGCACAGATCCGAATACCTGTTGTGCCTATGACTAGGCTGCCCGGGGAAGGTGAAGACCAGCAACAGCTTTCAGGGCTGCCACCTTCCGTGTGGGACAAGGAGCCGGACGTTTGCCTTTTCGGGAACAGGCTCTGCCGAGGATGCGCACCGTGAGAGATTGCGTCTTTGGGAAAGCAGAGATTCCCAGTGCGGTTGTGCCTGTGACTAGGCTGCCCGGGGAAGGTGAAGACCAGCAACAGCTTTCAGGGCTGCCACCTTCCGTGTGGGACAAGGAGCCGGACGTTTGCCTTTTCGGGAACAGGCTCTGCCGAGGATGCGCACCGTGAGCTGTTCCTTCTCTGGGCAAGCACAGATCCGAATACCTGTTGTGCCTATGACTAGGCTGCCCGGGGAAGGTGAAGACCAGCAACAGCTTTCAGGGCTGCCACCTTCCGTGTGGGACAAGGAGCCGGACGTTTGCCTTTTCGGGAACAGGCTCTGCCGAGGATGCGCACCGTGAGAGATTGCGTCTTTGGGAAAGCAGAGATTCCCAGTGCGGTTGTGCCTGTGAGTAGGCTGCCCGGGGAAGGTGAAGACCAGCAACAGCTTTCAGGGCTGCCACCTTCCGTGTGGGACAAGGAGCCGGACGTTTGCCTTTTCGGGAACAGGCTCTGCCGAGGATGCGCACCGTGAGCTGTTCCTTCTCTGGGCAAGCACAGATCCGAATACCTGTTGTGCCTATGAATAGGCTGCCCGGGGAAGGTGAAGACCAGCAACAGCTTTCAGGGCTGCCACCTTCCGTGTGGGACAAGGAGCCGGACGTTTGCCTTTTCGCGAACAGGCTCTGCCGAGGATGCGCACCGTGAGCTGTTCCTTCTCTGGGCAAGCACAGATCCGAATACCTGTTGTGCCTGTGAGTAGGCTGCCCGGGGAAGGTGAAGACCAGCAACAGCTTTCAGGGCTGCCACCTTCCGTGTGGGACAAGGAGCCGGACGTTTGCCTTTTCGGGAACAGGCTCTGCCGAGGATGCGCACCGTGAGAGATTGCGTCTTTGGGAAAGCACAGATCCCAAAACCCTTTGTGCCTGTGAGTAGGCTGCCCGGGGAAGGTGAAGACCAGCAACAGCTTTCAGGGCTGCCACCTTCCGTGTGGGACAAGGAGCCGGACGTTTGCCTTTTCGGGAACAGGCTCTGCCGAGGATGCGCACCGTGAGAGATTGCGTCTTTGGGAAAGCAGAGATTCCCAGTGCGGTTGTGCCTGTGACTAGGCTGCCCGGGGAAGGTGAAGACCAGCAACAGCTTTCAGGGCTGCCACCTTCCGTGTGGGACAAGGAGCCGGACGTTTGCCTTTTCGGGAACAGGCTCTGCCGAGGATGCGCACCGTGAGAGATTGCGTCTTTGGGAAAGCAGAGATTCCCAGTGCGGTTGTGCCTGTGACTAGGCTGCCCGGGGAAGGTGAAGACCAGCAACAGCTTTCAGGGCTGCCACCTTCCGTGTGGGACAAGGAGCCGGACGTTTGCCTTTTCGGGAACAGGCTCTGCCGAGGATGCGCACCGTGAGCTGTTCCTTCTCTGGGCAAGGACAGATCCCAAAAGCTGTTGTGCCTGTGAGTAGGCTGCCCGGGGAAGGTGAAGACCAGCAACAGCTTTCAGGGCTGCCACCTTCCGTGTGGGACAAGGAGCCGGACGTTTGCCTTTTCGGGAACAGGCTCTGCCGAGGATGCGCACCGTGAGCTGTTCCTTCTCTGGGCAAGCACAGATCCGAATACCTGTTGTGCCTATGACTAGGCTGCCCGGGGAAGGTGAAGACCAGCAACAGCTTTCAGGGCTGCCACCTTCCGTGTGGGACAAGGAGCCGGACGTTTGCCTTTTCGGGAACAGGCTCTGCCGAGGATGCGCACCGTGAGAGATTGCGTCTTTGGGAAAGCAGAGATTCCCAGTGCGGTTGTGCCTGTGAGTAGGCTGCCCGGGGAAGGTGAAGACCAGCAACAGCTTTCAGGGCTGCCACCTTCCGTGTGGGACAAGGAGCCGGACGTTTGCCTTTTCGGGAACAGGCTCTGCCGAGGATGCGCACCGTGAGCTGTTCCTTCTCTGGGCAAGCACAGATCCGAATACCTGTTGTGCCTATGACTAGGCTGCCCGGGGAAGGTGAAGACCAGCAACAGCTTTCAGGGCTGCCACCTTCCGTGTGGGACAAGGAGCCGGACGTTTGCCTTTTCGGGAACAGGCTCTGCCGAGGATGCGCACCGTGAGCTGTTCCTTCTCTGGGCAAGCACAGATCCGAATACCTGTTGTGCCTGTGAGTAGGCTGCCCGGGGAAGGTGAAGACCAGCAACAGCTTTCAGGGCTGCCACCTTCCGTGTGGGACAAGGAGCCGGACGTTTGCCTTTTCGGGAACAGGCTCTGCCGAGGATGCGCACCGTGAGAGATTGCATCTTTGGGAAAGCACAGATTCCCAGTGCGGTTGTGCCTGTGAGTAGGCTGCCCGGGGAAGGTGAAGACCAGCAACAGCTTTCAGGGCTGCCACCTTCCGTGTGGGACAAGGAGCCGGACGTTTGCCTTTTCGGGAACAGGCTCTGCCGAGGATGCGCACCGTGAGAGATTACGTCTTTGGGAAAGCAGAGATTCCCAGTGCGGTTGTGCCTGTGAGTAGGCTGCCCGGGGAAGGTGAAGACCAGCAACAGCTTTCAGGGCTGCCACCTTCCGTGTGGGACAAGGAGCCGGACGTTTGCCTTTTCGGGAACAGGCTCTGCCGAGGATGCGCACCGTGAGCTGTTCCTTCTCTGGGCAAGCACAGATCCGAATACCTGTTGTGCCTATGAATAGGCTGCCCGGGGAAGGTGAAGACCAGCAACAGCTTTCAGGGCTGCCACCTTCCGTGTGGGACAAGGAGCCGGACGTTTGCCTTTTCGGGAACAGGCTCTGCCGAGGATGCGCACCGTGAGAGATTGCGTCTTTGGGAAAGCAGAGATTCCCAGTGCGGTTGTGCCTGTGAGTAGGCTGCCCGGGGAAGGTGAAGACCAGCAACAGCTTTCAGGGCTGCCACCTTCCGTGTGGGACAAGGAGCCGGATGTTTGCCTTTTCGGGAACAGGCTCTGCCGAGGATGCGCACCGTGAGCTGTTCCTTCTCTGGGCAAGCACAGATCCCAAAAGCTGTTGTGCCTGTGAGTAGGCTGCCCGGGGAAGGTGAAGACCAGCAACAGCTTTCAGGGCTGCCACCTTCCGTGTGGGACAAGGAGCCGGACGTTTGCCTTTTCGGGAACAGGCTCTGCCGAGGATGCGCACCGTGAGAGATTGCGTCTTTGGGAAAGCAGAGATTCCCAGTGCGGTTGTGCCTGTGAGTAGGCTGCCCGGGGAAGGTGAAGACCAGCAACAGCTTTCAGGGCTGCCACCTTCCGTGTGGGACAAGGAGCCGGACGTTTGCCTTTTCGGGAACAGGCTCTGCCGAGGATGCGCACCGTGAGAGATTGCGTCTTTGGGCAAGCACAGATCCGAATACCTGTTGTGCCTATGACTAGGCTGCCCGGGGAAGGTGAAGACCAGCAACAGCTTTCAGGGCTGCCACCTTCCGTGTGGGACAAGGAGCCGGACGTTTGCCTTTTCGGGAACAGGCTCTGCCGAGGATGCGCACCGTGAGAGATTGCGTCTTTGGGAAAGCAGAGATTCCCAGTGCGGTTGTGCCTGTGAGTAGGCTGCCCGGGGAAGGTGAAGACCAGCAACAGCTTTCAGGGCTGCCACCTTCCGTGTGGGACAAGGAGCCGGACGTTTGCCTTTTCGGGAACAGGCTCTGCCGAGGATGCGCACCGTGAGAGATTGCGTCTTTGGGAAAGCAGAGATTCCCAGTGCGGTTGTGCCTGTGAACAGGCTGCCCGGGGAAGGTGAAGACCAGCAACAGCTTTCAGGGCTGCCACCTTCCGTGTGGGACAAGGAGCCGGACGTTTGCCTTTTCGGGAACAGGCTCTGCCGAGGATGCGCACCGTGAGCTGTTCCTTCTCTGGGCAAGCACAGATCCCAAAAGCTGTTGTGCCTGTCAGTAGGCTGCCCGGGGAAGGTGAAGACCAGCAACAGCTTTCAGGGCTGCCACCTTCCGTGTGGGACAAGGAGCCGGACGTTTGCCTTTTCGGGAACAGGCTCTGCCGAGGATGCGCACCGTGAGAGATTGCGTCTTTGGGAAAGCAGAGATTCCCAGTGCGGTTGTGCCTGTGAGTAGGCTGCCCGGGGAAGGTGAAGACCAGCAACAGCTTTCAGGGCTGCCACCTTCCGTGTGGGACAAGGAGCCGGACGTTTGCCTTTTCGGGAACAGGCTCTGCCGAGGATGCGCACCGTGAGAGATTGCGTCTTTGGGAAAGCAGAGATTCCCAGTGCGGTTGTGCCTGTGAACAGGCTGCCCGGGGAAGGTGAAGACCAGCAACAGCTTTCAGGGCTGCCACCTTCCGTGTGGGACAAGGAGCCGGACGTTTGCCTTTTCGGGAACAGGCTCTGCCGAGGATGCGCACCGTGAGCTGTTCCTTCTCTGGGCAAGCACAGATCCCAAAAGCTGTTGTGCCTGTGAGTAGGCTGCCCGGGGAAGGTGAAGACCAGCAACAGCTTTCAGGGCTGCCACCTTCCGTGTGGGACAAGGAGCCGGACGTTTGCCTTTTCGGGAACAGGCTCTGCCGAGGATGCGCACCGTGAGAGATTGCGTCTTTGGGAAAGCAGAGATTCCCAGTGCGGTTGTGCCTGTGAGTAGGCTGCCCGGGGAAGGTGAAGACCAGCAACAGCTTTCAAGGCTGCCACCTTCCGTGTGGGACAAGGAGCCGGACGTTTGCCTTTTCGGGAACAGGCTCTGCCGAGGATGCGCACCGTGAGAGATTGCGTCTTTGGGAAAGCAGAGATTCCCAGTGCGGTTGTGCCTGTGAGTAGGCTGCCCGGGGAAGGTGAAGACCAGCAACAGCTTTCAGGGCTGCCACCTTCCGTGTGGGACAAGGAGCCGGACGTTTGCCTTTTCGGGAACAGGCTCTGCCGAGGATGCGCACCGTGAGCTGTTCCTTCTCTGGGCAAGCACAGATCCCAAAAGCTGTTGTGCCTGTGAGTAGGCTGCCCGGGGAAGGTGAAGACCAGCAACAGCTTTCAGGGCTGCCACCTTCCGTGTGGGACAAGGAGCCGGACGTTTGCCTTTTCGGGAACAGGCTCTGCCGAGGATGCGCACCGTGAGAGATTGCGTCTTTGGGAAAGCAGAGATTCCCAGTGCGGTTGTGCCTGTGAGTAGGCTGCCCGGGGAAGGTGAAGACCAGCAACAGCTTTCAGGGCTGCCACCTTCCGTGTGGGACAAGGAGCCGGACGTTTGCCTTTTCGGGAACAGGCTCTGCCGAGGATGCGCACCGTGAGCTGTTCCTTCTCTGGGCAAGCACAGATCCGAATACCTGTTGTGCCTATGACTAGGCTGCCCGGGGAAGGTGAAGACCAGCAACAGCTTTCAGGGCTGCCACCTTCCGTGTGGGACAAGGAGCCGGACGTTTGCCTTTTCGGGAACAGGCTCTGCCGAGGATGCGCACCGTGAGAGATTGCGTCTTTGGGAAAGCAGAGATTCCCAGTGCGGTTGTGCCTGTGAGTAGGCTGCCCGGGGAAGGTGAAGACCAGCAACAGCTTTCAGGGCTGCCACCTTCCGTGTGGGACAAGGAGCCGGACGTTTGCCTTTTCGGGAACAGGCTCTGCCGAGGATGCGCACCGTGAGCTGTTCCTTCTCTGGGCAAGCACAGATCCCAAAAGCTGTTGTGCCTATGACTAGGCTGCCCGGGGAAGGTGAAGACCAGCAACAGCTTTCAGGGCTGCCACCTTCCGTGTGGGACAAGGAGCCGGACGTTTGCCTTTTCGGGAACAGGCTCTGCCGAGGATGCGCACCGTGAGAGATTGCGTCTTTGGGAAAGCAGAGATTCCCAGTTCGGTTGTGCCTGTGAGTAGGCTGCCCGGGGAAGGTGAAGACCAGCAACAGCTTTCAGGGCTGCCACCTTCCGTGTGGGACAAGGAGCCGGACGTTTGCCTTTTCGGGAACAGGCTCTGCCGAGGATGCGCACCGTGAGAGATTGCGTCTTTGGGCAAGCACAGATCCGAATACCTGTTGTGCCTATGACTAGGCTGCCCGGGGAAGGTGAAGACCAGCAACAGCTTTCAGGGCTGCCACCTTCCGTGTGGGACAAGGAGCCGGACGTTTGCCTTTTCGGGAACAGGCTCTGCCGAGGATGCGCACCGTGAGAGATTGCGTCTTTGGGAAAGCAGAGATTCCCAGTGCGGTTGTGCCTGTGACTAGGCTGCCCGGGGAAGGTGAAGACCAGCAACAGCTTTCAGGGCTGCCACCTTCCGTGTGGGACAAGGAGCCGGACGTTTGCCTTTTCGGGAACAGGCTCTGCCGAGGATGCGCACCGTGAGCTGTTCCTTCTCTGGGCAAGCACAGATCCGAATACCTGTTGTGCCTATGACTAGGCTGCCCGGGGAAGGTGAAGACCAGCAACAGCTTTCAGGGCTGCCACCTTCCGTGTGGGACAAGGAGCCGGACGTTTGCCTTTTCGGGAACAGGCTCTGCCGAGGATGCGCACCGTGAGAGATTGCGTCTTTGGGAAAGCAGAGATTCCCAGTGCGGTTGTGCCTGTGAGTAGGCTGCCCGGGGAAGGTGAAGACCAGCAACAGCTTTCAGGGCTGCCACCTTCCGTGTGGGACAAGGAGCCGGACGTTTGCCTTTTCGGGAACAGGCTCTGCCGAGGATGCGCACCGTGAGCTGTTCCTTCTCTGGGCAAGCACAGATCCGAATACCTGTTGTGCCTATGAATAGGCTGCCCGGGGAAGGTGAAGACCAGCAACAGCTTTCAGGGCTGCCACCTTCCGTGTGGGACAAGGAGCCGGACGTTTGCCTTTTCGCGAACAGGCTCTGCCGAGGATGCGCACCGTGAGCTGTTCCTTCTCTGGGCAAGCACAGATCCGAATACCTGTTGTGCCTGTGAGTAGGCTGCCCGGGGAAGGTGAAGACCAGCAACAGCTTTCAGGGCTGCCACCTTCCGTGTGGGACAAGGAGCCGGACGTTTGCCTTTTCGGGAACAGGCTCTGCCGAGGATGCGCACCGTGAGAGATTGCGTCTTTGGGAAAGCACAGATCCCAAAACCCTTTGTGCCTGTGAGTAGGCTGCCCGGGGAAGGTGAAGACCAGCAACAGCTTTCAGGGCTGCCACCTTCCGTGTGGGACAAGGAGCCGGACGTTTGCCTTTTCGGGAACAGGCTCTGCCGAGGATGCGCACCGTGAGAGATTGCGTCTTTGGGAAAGCAGAGATTCCCAGTGCGGTTGTGCCTGTGACTAGGCTGCCCGGGGAAGGTGAAGACCAGCAACAGCTTTCAGGGCTGCCACCTTCCGTGTGGGACAAGGAGCCGGACGTTTGCCTTTTCGGGAACAGGCTCTGCCGAGGATGCGCACCGTGAGAGATTGCGTCTTTGGGAAAGCAGAGATTCCCAGTGCGGTTGTGCCTGTGACTAGGCTGCCCGGGGAAGGTGAAGACCAGCAACAGCTTTCAGGGCTGCCACCTTCCGTGTGGGACAAGGAGCCGGACGTTTGCCTTTTCGGGAACAGGCTCTGCCGAGGATGCGCACCGTGAGCTGTTCCTTCTCTGGGCAAGGACAGATCCCAAAAGCTGTTGTGCCTGTGAGTAGGCTGCCCGGGGAAGGTGAAGACCAGCAACAGCTTTCAGGGCTGCCACCTTCCGTGTGGGACAAGGAGCCGGACGTTTGCCTTTTCGGGAACAGGCTCTGCCGAGGATGCGCACCGTGAGCTGTTCCTTCTCTGGGCAAGCACAGATCCGAATACCTGTTGTGCCTATGACTAGGCTGCCCGGGGAAGGTGAAGACCAGCAACAGCTTTCAGGGCTGCCACCTTCCGTGTGGGACAAGGAGCCGGACGTTTGCCTTTTCGGGAACAGGCTCTGCCGAGGATGCGCACCGTGAGAGATTGCGTCTTTGGGAAAGCAGAGATTCCCAGTGCGGTTGTGCCTGTGAGTAGGCTGCCCGGGGAAGGTGAAGACCAGCAACAGCTTTCAGGGCTGCCACCTTCCGTGTGGGACAAGGAGCCGGACGTTTGCCTTTTCGGGAACAGGCTCTGCCGAGGATGCGCACCGTGAGCTGTTCCTTCTCTGGGCAAGCACAGATCCGAATACCTGTTGTGCCTATGACTAGGCTGCCCGGGGAAGGTGAAGACCAGCAACAGCTTTCAGGGCTGCCACCTTCCGTGTGGGACAAGGAGCCGGACGTTTGCCTTTTCGGGAACAGGCTCTGCCGAGGATGCGCACCGTGAGCTGTTCCTTCTCTGGGCAAGCACAGATCCGAATACCTGTTGTGCCTGTGAGTAGGCTGCCCGGGGAAGGTGAAGACCAGCAACAGCTTTCAGGGCTGCCACCTTCCGTGTGGGACAAGGAGCCGGACGTTTGCCTTTTCGGGAACAGGCTCTGCCGAGGATGCGCACCGTGAGAGATTGCATCTTTGGGAAAGCACAGATTCCCAGTGCGGTTGTGCCTGTGAGTAGGCTGCCCGGGGAAGGTGAAGACCAGCAACAGCTTTCAGGGCTGCCACCTTCCGTGTGGGACAAGGAGCCGGACGTTTGCCTTTTCGGGAACAGGCTCTGCCGAGGATGCGCACCGTGAGAGATTACGTCTTTGGGAAAGCAGAGATTCCCAGTGCGGTTGTGCCTGTGAGTAGGCTGCCCGGGGAAGGTGAAGACCAGCAACAGCTTTCAGGGCTGCCACCTTCCGTGTGGGACAAGGAGCCGGACGTTTGCCTTTTCGGGAACAGGCTCTGCCGAGGATGCGCACCGTGAGCTGTTCCTTCTCTGGGCAAGCACAGATCCGAATACCTGTTGTGCCTATGAATAGGCTGCCCGGGGAAGGTGAAGACCAGCAACAGCTTTCAGGGCTGCCACCTTCCGTGTGGGACAAGGAGCCGGACGTTTGCCTTTTCGGGAACAGGCTCTGCCGAGGATGCGCACCGTGAGAGATTGCGTCTTTGGGAAAGCAGAGATTCCCAGTGCGGTTGTGCCTGTGAGTAGGCTGCCCGGGGAAGGTGAAGACCAGCAACAGCTTTCAGGGCTGCCACCTTCCGTGTGGGACAAGGAGCCGGATGTTTGCCTTTTCGGGAACAGGCTCTGCCGAGGATGCGCACCGTGAGCTGTTCCTTCTCTGGGCAAGCACAGATCCCAAAAGCTGTTGTGCCTGTGAGTAGGCTGCCCGGGGAAGGTGAAGACCAGCAACAGCTTTCAGGGCTGCCACCTTCCGTGTGGGACAAGGAGCCGGACGTTTGCCTTTTCGGGAACAGGCTCTGCCGAGGATGCGCACCGTGAGAGATTGCGTCTTTGGGAAAGCAGAGATTCCCAGTGCGGTTGTGCCTGTGAGTAGGCTGCCCGGGGAAGGTGAAGACCAGCAACAGCTTTCAGGGCTGCCACCTTCCGTGTGGGACAAGGAGCCGGACGTTTGCCTTTTCGGGAACAGGCTCTGCCGAGGATGCGCACCGTGAGAGATTGCGTCTTTGGGCAAGCACAGATCCGAATACCTGTTGTGCCTATGACTAGGCTGCCCGGGGAAGGTGAAGACCAGCAACAGCTTTCAGGGCTGCCACCTTCCGTGTGGGACAAGGAGCCGGACGTTTGCCTTTTCGGGAACAGGCTCTGCCGAGGATGCGCACCGTGAGAGATTGCGTCTTTGGGAAAGCAGAGATTCCCAGTGCGGTTGTGCCTGTGAGTAGGCTGCCCGGGGAAGGTGAAGACCAGCAACAGCTTTCAGGGCTGCCACCTTCCGTGTGGGACAAGGAGCCGGACGTTTGCCTTTTCGGGAACAGGCTCTGCCGAGGATGCGCACCGTGAGAGATTGCGTCTTTGGGAAAGCAGAGATTCCCAGTGCGGTTGTGCCTGTGAACAGGCTGCCCGGGGAAGGTGAAGACCAGCAACAGCTTTCAGGGCTGCCACCTTCCGTGTGGGACAAGGAGCCGGACGTTTGCCTTTTCGGGAACAGGCTCTGCCGAGGATGCGCACCGTGAGCTGTTCCTTCTCTGGGCAAGCACAGATCCCAAAAGCTGTTGTGCCTGTCAGTAGGCTGCCCGGGGAAGGTGAAGACCAGCAAGAGCTTTCAGGGCTGCCACCTTCCGTGTGGGACAAGGAGCCGGACGTTTGCCTTTTCGGGAACAGGCTCTGCCGAGGATGCGCACCGTGAGAGATTGCATCTTTGGGAAAGCACAGATTCCCAGTGCGGTTGTGCCTGTGAGTAGGCTGCCCGGGGAAGGTGAAGACCAGCAACAGCTTTCAGGGCTGCCACCTTCCGTGTGGGACAAGGAGCCGGACGTTTGCCTTTTCGGGAACAGGCTCTGCCGAGGATGCGCACCGTGAGAGATTACGTCTTTGGGAAAGCAGAGATTCCCAGTGCGGTTGTGCCTGTGAGTAGGCTGCCCGGGGAAGGTGAAGACCAGCAACAGCTTTCAGGGCTGCCACCTTCCGTGTGGGACAAGGAGCCGGACGTTTGCCTTTTCGGGAACAGGCTCTGCCGAGGATGCGCACCGTGAGCTGTTCCTTCTCTGGGCAAGGACAGATCCCAAAAGCTGTTGTGCCTGTGACTAGGCTGCCCGGGGAAGGTGAAGACCAGCAACAGCTTTCAGGGCTGCCACCTTCCGTGTGGGACAAGGAGCCGGACGTTTGCCTTTTCGGGAACAGGCTCTGCCGAGGATGCGCACCGTGAGAGATTACGTCTTTGGGAAAGCAGAGATTCCCAGTGCGGTTGTGCCTGTGAGTAGGCTGCCCGGGGAAGGTGAAGACCAGCAACAGCTTTCAGGGCTGCCACCTTCCGTGTGGGACAAGGAGCCGGACGTTTGCCTTTTCGGGAACAGGCTCTGCCGAGGATGCGCACCGTGAGCTGTTCCTTCTCTGGGCAAGCACAGATCCGAATACCTGTTGTGCCTATGACTAGGCTGCCCGGGGAAGGTGAAGACCAGCAACAGCTTTCAGGGCTGCCACCTTCCGTGTGGGACAGGGAGCCGGACGTTTGCCTTTTCGGGAACAGGCTCTGCCGAGGATGCGCACCGTGAGAGATTGCGTCTTTGGGAAAGCAGAGATTCCCAGTGCGGTTGTGCCTGTGAGTAGGCTGCCCGGGGAAGGTGAAGACCAGCAACAGCTTTCAGGGCTGCCACCTTCCGTGTGGGACAAGGAGCCGGACGTTTGCCTTTTCGGGAACAGGCTCTGCCGAGGATGCGCACCGTGAGAGATTGCGTCTTTGGGCAAGCACAGATCCGAATACCTGTTGTGCCTGTGAGTAGGCTGCCCGGGGAAGGTGAAGACCAGCAACAGCTTTCAGGGCTGCCACCTTCCGTGTGGGACAAGGAGCCGGACGTTTGCCTTTTCGGGAACAGGCTCTGCCGAGGATGCGCACCGTGAGAGATTGCGTCTTTGGGAAAGCAGAGATTCCCAGTGCGGTTGTGCCTGTGAGTAGGCTGCCCGGGGAAGGTGAAGACCAGCAACAGCTTTCAGGGCTGCCACCTTCCGTGTGGGACAAGGAGCCGGACGTTTGCCTTTTCGGGAACAGGCTCTGCCGAGGATGCGCACCGTGAGCTGTTCCTTCTCTGGGCAAGCACAGATCCGAATACCTGTTGTGCCTATGACTAGGCTGCCCGGGGAAGGTGAAGACCAGCAACAGCTTTCAGGGCTGCCACCTTCCGTGTGGGACAAGGAGCCGGACGTTTGCCTTTTCGGGAACAGGCTCTGCCGAGGATGCGCACCGTGAGAGATTGCGTCTTTGGGAAAGCAGAGATTCCCAGTGCGGTTGTGCCTGTGAGTAGGCTGCCCGGGGAAGGTGAAGACCAGCAACAGCTTTCAGGGCTGCCACCTTCCGTGTGGGACAAGGAGCCGGACGTTTGCCTTTTCGGGAACAGGCTCTGCCGAGGATGCGCACCGTGAGCTGTTCCTTCTCTGGGCAAGCACAGATCCGAATACCTGTTGTGCCTATGAATAGGCTGCCCGGGGAAGGTGAAGACCAGCAACAGCTTTCAGGGCTGCCACCTTCCGTGTGGGACAAGGAGCCGGACGTTTGCCTTTTCGGGAACAGGCTCTGCCGAGGATGCGCACCGTGAGAGATTGCGTCTTTGGGAAAGCAGAGATTCCCAGTGCGGTTGTGCCTGTGAGTAGGCTGCCCGGGGAAGGTGAAGACCAGCAACAGCTTTCAGGGCTGCCACCTTCCGTGTGGGACAAGGAGCCGGACGTTTGCCTTTTCGGGAACAGGCTCTGCCGAGGATGCGCACCGTGAGAGATTGCGTCTTTGGGCAAGCACAGATCCGAATACCTGTTGTGCCTATGACTAGGCTGCCCGGGGAAGGTGAAGACCAGCAACAGCTTTCAGGGCTGCCACCTTCCGTGTGGGACAAGGAGCCGGACGTTTGCCTTTTCGGGAACAGGCTCTGCCGAGGATGCGCACCGTGAGAGATTGCGTCTTTGGGAAAGCAGAGATTCCCAGTGCGGTTGTGCCTGTGAGTAGGCTGCCCGGGGAAGGTGAAGACCAGCAACAGCTTTCAGGGCTGCCACCTTCCGTGTGGGACAAGGAGCCGGACGTTTGCCTTTTCGGGAACAGGCTCTGCCGAGGATGCGCACCGTGAGCTGTTCCTTCTCTGGGCAAGCACAGATCCGAATACCTGTTGTGCCTATGACTAGGCTGCCCGGGGAAGGTGAAGACCAGCAACAGCTTTCAGGGCTGCCACCTTCCGTGTGGGACAAGGAGCCGGACGTTTGCCTTTTCGGGAACAGGCTCTGCCGAGGATGCGCACCGTGAGAGATTGCGTCTTTGGGAAAGCAGAGATTCCCAGTGCGGTTGTGCCTGTGAGTAGGCTGCCCGGGGAAGGTGAAGACCAGCAACAGCTTTCAGGGCTGCCACCTTCCGTGTGGGACAAGGAGCCGGACGTTTGCCTTTTCGGGAACAGGCTCTGCCGAGGATGCGCACCGTGAGAGATTGCGTCTTTGGGAAAGCAGAGATTCCCAGTGTGGTTGTGCCTGTGAGTAGGCTGCCCGGGGAAGGTGAAGACCAGCAACAGCTTTCAGGGCTGCCACCTTCCGTGTGGGACAAGGAGCCGGACGTTTGCCTTTTCGGGAACAGGCTCTGCCGAGGATGCGCACCGTGAGAGATTGCGTCTTTGGGAAAGCAGAGATTCCCAGTGCGGTTGTGCCTGTGAGTAGGCTGCCCGGGGAAGGTGAAGACCAGCAACAGCTTTCAGGGCTGCCACCTTCCGTGTGGGACAAGGAGCCGGACGTTTGCCTTTTCGGGAACAGGCTCTGCCGAGGATGCGCACCGTGAGAGATTGCGTCTTTGGGAAAGCAGAGATTCCCAGTGCGGTTGTGCCTGTGAGTAGGCTGCCCGGGGAAGGTGAAGACCAGCAACAGCTTTCAGGGCTGCCACCTTCCGTGTGGGACAAGGAGCCGGACGTTTGCCTTTTCGGGAACAGGCTCTGCCGAGGATGCGCACCGTGAGCTGTTCCTTCTCTGGGCAAGCACAGATCCGAATACCTGTTGTGCCTATGAATAGGCTGCCCGGGGAAGGTGAAGACCAGCAACAGCTTTCAGGGCTGCCACCTTCCGTGTGGGACAAGGAGCCGGACGTTTGCCTTTTCGGGAACAGGCTCTGCCGAGGATGCGCACCGTGAGCTGTTCCTTCTCTGGGCAAGCACAGATCCGAATACCTGTTGTGCCTGTGAGTAGGCTGCCCGGGGAAGGTGAAGACCAGCAACAGCTTTCAGGGCTGCCACCTTCCGTGTGGGACAAGGAGCCGGACGTTTGCCTTTTCGGGAACAGGCTCTGCCGAGGATGCGCACCGTGAGAGATTGCGTCTTTGGGAAAGCAGAGATTCCCAGTGCGGTTGTGCCTGTGACTAGGCTGCCCGGGGAAGGTGAAGACCAGCAACAGCTTTCAGGGCTGCCACCTTCCGTGTGGGACAAGGAGCCGGACGTTTGCCTTTTCGGGAACAGGCTCTGCCGAGGATGCGCACCGTGAGAGATTGCGTCTTTGGGAAAGCAGAGATTCCCAGTGCGGTTGTGCCTGTGAGTAGGCTGCCCGGGGAAGGTGAAGACCAGCAACAGCTTTCAGGGCTGCCACCTTCCGTGTGGGACAAGGAGCCGGACGTTTGCCTTTTCGGGAACAGGCTCTGCCGAGGATGCGCACCGTGAGAGATTACGTCTTTGGGAAAGCAGAGATTCCCAGTGCGGTTGTGCCTGTGAGTAGGCTGCCCGGGGAAGGTGAAGACCAGCAACAGCTTTCAGGGCTGCCACCTTCCGTGTGGGACAAGGAGCCGGACGTTTGCCTTTTCGGGAACAGGCTCTGCCGAGGATGCGCACCGTGAGCTGTTCCTTCTCTGGGCAAGCACAGATCCGAATACCTGTTGTGCCTATGACTAGGCTGCCCGGGGAAGGTGAAGACCAGCAACAGCTTTCAGGGCTGCCACCTTCCGTGTGGGACAAGGAGCCGGACGTTTGCCTTTTCGGGAACAGGCTCTGCCGAGGATGCGCACCGTGAGAGATTGCGTCTTTGGGAAAGCAGAGATTCCCAGTGCGGTTGTGCCTGTGAGTAGGCTGCCCGGGGAAGGTGAAGACCAGCAACAGCTTTCAGGGCTGCCACCTTCCGTGTGGGACAAGGAGCCGGACGTTTGCGTTTTCGGGAACAGGCTCTGCCGAGGATGCGCACCGTGAGCTGTTCCTTCTCTGGGCAAGCACAGATCCCAAAAGCTGTTGTGCCTGTGAGTAGGCTGCCCGGGGAAGGTGAAGACCAGCAACAGCTTTCAGGGCTGCCACCTTCCGTGTGGGACAAGGAGCCGGACGTTTGCCTTTTCGGGAACAGGCTCTGCCGAGGATGCGCACCGTGAGAGATTGCGTCTTTGGGAAAGCAGAGATTCCCAGTGCGGTTGTGCCTGTGAGTAGGCTGCCCGGGGAAGGTGAAGACCAGCAACAGCTTTCAGGGCTGCCACCTTCCGTGTGGGACAAGGAGCCGGACGTTTGCCTTTTCGGGAACAGGCTCTGCCGAGGATGCGCACCGTGAGAGATTGCGTCTTTGGGCAAGCACAGATCCGAATACCTGTTGTGCCTATGACTAGGCTGCCCGGGGAAGGTGAAGACCAGCAACAGCTTTCAGGGCTGCCACCTTCCGTGTGGGACAAGGAGCCGGACGTTTGCCTTTTCGGGAACAGGCTCTGCCGAGGATGCGCACCGTGAGAGATTGCGTCTTTGGGAAAGCAGAGATTCCCAGTGCGGTTGTGCCTGTGAGTAGGCTGCCCGGGGAAGGTGAAGACCAGCAACAGCTTTCAGGGCTGCCACCTTCCGTGTGGGACAAGGAGCCGGACGTTTGCCTTTTCGGGAACAGGCTCTGCCGAGGATGCGCACCGTGAGAGATTGCGTCTTTGGGAAAGCAGAGATTCCCAGTGCGGTTGTGCCTGTGAACAGGCTGCCCGGGGAAGGTGAAGACCAGCAACAGCTTTCAGGGCTGCCACCTTCCGTGTGGGACAAGGAGCCGGACGTTTGCCTTTTCGGGAACAGGCTCTGCCGAGGATGCGCACCGTGAGCTGTTCCTTCTCTGGGCAAGGACAGATCCCAAAAGCTGTTGTGCCTGTGAGTAGGCTGCCCGGGGAAGGTGAAGACCAGCAACAGCTTTCAGGGCTGCCACCTTCCGTGTGGGACAAGGAGCCGGACGTTTGCCTTTTCGGGAACAGGCTCTGCCGAGGATGCGCACCGTGAGCTGTTCCTTCTCTGGGCAAGCACAGATCCGAATACCTGTTGTGCCTGTGAGTAGGCTGCCCGGGGAAGGTGAAGACCAGCAACAGCTTTCAGGGCTGCCACCTTCCGTGTGGGACAAGGAGCCGGACGTTTGCCTTTTCGGGAACAGGCTCTGCCGAGGATGCGCACCGTGAGAGATTGCGTCTTTGGGAAAGCAGAGATTCCCAGTGCGGTTGTGCCTGTGAGTAGGCTGCCCGGGGAAGGTGAAGACCAGCAACAGCTTTCAGGGCTGCCACCTTCCGTGTGGGACAAGGAGCCGGACGTTTGCCTTTTCGGGAACAGGCTCTGCCGAGGATGCGCACCGTGAGAGATTGCATCTTTGGGAAAGCACAGATTCCCAGTGCGGTTGTGCCTGTGAGTAGGCTGCCCGGGGAAGGTGAAGACCAGCAACAGCTTTCAGGGCTGCCACCTTCCGTGTGGGACAAGGAGCCGGACGTTTGCCTTTTCGGGAACAGGCTCTGCCGAGGATGCGCACCGTGAGCTGTTCCTTCTCTGGGCAAGCACAGATCCCAAAAGCTGTTGTGCCTGTGAGTAGGCTGCCCGGGGAAGGTGAAGACCAGCAACAGCTTTCAGGGCTGCCACCTTCCGTGTGGGACAAGGAGCCGGACGTTTGCCTTTTCGGGAACAGGCTCTGCCGAGGATGCGCACCGTGAGCTGTTCCTTCTCTGGGCAAGCACAGATCCGAATACCTGTTGTGCCTATGAATAGGCTGCCCGGGGAAGGTGAAGACCAGCAACAGCTTTCAGGGCTGCCACCTTCCGTGTGGGACAAGGAGCCGGACGTTTGCCTTTTCGGGAACAGGCTCTGCCGAGGATGCGCACCGTGAGCTGTTCCTTCTCTGGGCAAGCACAGATCCGAATACCTGTTGTGCCTATGACTAGGCTGCCCGGGGAAGGTGAAGACCAGCAACAGCTTTCAGGGCTGCCACCTTCCGTGTGGGACAAGGAGCCGGACGTTTGCCTTTTCGGGAACAGGCTCTGCCGAGGATGCGCACCGTGAGAGATTGCGTCTTTGGGAAAGCAGAGATTCCCAGTGCGGTTGTGCCTGTGAGTAGGCTGCCCGGGGAAGGTGAAGACCAGCAACAGCTTTCAGGGCTGCCACCTTCCGTGTGGGACAAGGAGCCGGACGTTTGCCTTTTCGGGAACAGGCTCTGCCGAGGATGCGCACCGTGAGCTGTTCCTTCTCTGGGCAAGCACAGATCCCAAAAGCTGTTGTGCCTGTGAGTAGGCTGCCCGGGGAAGGTGAAGACCAGCAACAGCTTTCAGGGCTGTCACCTTCCGTGTGGGACAAGGAGCCGGACGTTTGCCTTTTCGGGAACAGGCTCTGCCGAGGATGCGCACCGTGAGAGATTGCGTCTTTGGGCAAGCACAGATCCGAATACCTGTTGTGCCTATGACTAGGCTGCCCGGGGAAGGTGAAGACCAGCAACAGCTTTCAGGGCTGCCACCTTCCGTGTGGGACAAGGAGCCGGACGTTTGCCTTTTCGGGAACAGGCTCTGCCGAGGATGCGCACCGTGAGAGATTGCGTCTTTGGGAAAGCAGAGATTCCCAGTGCGGTTGTGCCTGTGAGTAGGCTGCCCGGGGAAGGTGAAGACCAGCAACAGCTTTCAGGGCTGCCACCTTCCGTGTGGGACAAGGAGCCGGACGTTTGCCTTTTCGGGAACAGGCTCTGCCGAGGATGCGCACCGTGAGAGATTGCGTCTTTGGGAAAGCAGAGATTCCCAGTGCGGTTGTGCCTGTGAACAGGCTGCCCGGGGAAGGTGAAGACCAGCAACAGCTTTCAGGGCTGCCACCTTCCGTGTGGGACAAGGAGCCGGACGTTTGCCTTTTCGGGAACAGGCTCTGCCGAGGATGCGCACCGTGAGCTGTTCCTTCTCTGGGCAAGCACAGATCCCAAAAGCTGTTGTGCCTGTGAGTAGGCTGCCCGGGGAAGGTGAAGACCAGCAACAGCTTTCAGGGCTGCCACCTTCCGTGTGGGACAAGGAGCCGGACGTTTGCCTTTTCGGGAACAGGCTCTGCCGAGGATGCGCACCGTGAGAGATTGCGTCTTTGGGAAAGCAGAGATTCCCAGTGCGGTTGTGCCTGTGAGTAGGCTGCCCGGGGAAGGTGAAGACCAGCAACAGCTTTCAGGGCTGCCACCTTCCGTGTGGGACAAGGAGCCGGACGTTTGCCTTTTCGGGAACAGGCTCTGCCGAGGATGCGCACCGTGAGAGATTGCGTCTTTGGGCAAGCACAGATCCGAATACCTGTTGTGCCTATGACTAGGCTGCCCGGGGAAGGTGAAGACCAGCAACAGCTTTCAGGGCTGCCACCTTCCGTGTGGGACAAGGAGCCGGACGTTTGCCTTTTCGGGAACAGGCTCTGCCGAGGATGCGCACCGTGAGAGATTGCGTCTTTGGGAAAGCAGAGATTCCCAGTGCGGTTGTGCCTGTGAGTAGGCTGCCCGGGGAAGGTGAAGACCAGCAACAGCTTTCAGGGCTGCCACCTTCCGTGTGGGACAAGGAGCCGGACGTTTGCCTTTTCGGGAACAGGCTCTGCCGAGGATGCGCACCGTGAGAGATTGCGTCTTTGGGCAAGCACAGATCCGAATACCTGTTGTGCCTATGACTAGGCTGCCCGGGGAAGGTGAAGACCAGCAACAGCTTTCAGGGCTGCCACCTTCCGTGTGGGACAAGGAGCCGGACGTTTGCCTTTTCGGGAACAGGCTCTGCCGAGGATGCGCACCGTGAGAGATTGCGTCTTTGGGAAAGCAGAGATTCCCAGTGCGGTTGTGCCTGTGAGTAGGCTGCCCGGGGAAGGTGAAGACCAGCAACAGCTTTCAGGGCTGCCACCTTCCGTGTGGGACAAGGAGCCGGACGTTTGCCTTTTCGGGAACAGGCTCTGCCGAGGATGCGCACCGTGAGAGATTGCGTCTTTGGGAAAGCAGAGATTCCCAGTGCGGTTGTGCCTGTGAACAGGCTGCCCGGGGAAGGTGAAGACCAGCAACAGCTTTCAGGGCTGCCACCTTCCGTGTGGGACAAGGAGCCGGACGTTTGCCTTTTCGGGAACAGGCTCTGCCGAGGATGCGCACCGTGAGCTGTTCCTTCTCTGGGCAAGCACAGATCCCAAAAGCTGTTGTGCCTGTGAGTAGGCTGCCCGGGGAAGGTGAAGACCAGCAACAGCTTTCAGGGCTGCCACCTTCCGTGTGGGACAAGGAGCCGGACGTTTGCCTTTTCGGGAACAGGCTCTGCCGAGGATGCGCACCGTGAGAGATTGCATCTTTGGGAAAGCACAGATTCCCAGTGCGGTTGTGCCTGTGAGTAGGCTGCCCGGGGAAGGTGAAGACCAGCAACAGCTTTCAGGGCTGCCACCTTCCGTGTGGGACAAGGAGCCGGACGTTTGCCTTTTCGGGAACAGGCTCTGCCGAGGATGCGCACCGTGAGAGATTGCGTCTTTGGGAAAGCAGAGATTCCCAGTGCGGTTGTGCCTGTGAGTAGGCTGCCCGGGGAAGGTGAAGACCAGCAACAGCTTTCAGGGCTGCCACCTTCCGTGTGGGACAAGGAGCCGGACGTTTGCCTTTTCGGGAACAGGCTCTGCCGAGGATGCGCACCGTGAGAGATTGCGTCTTTGGGAAAGCAGAGATTCCCAGTGCGGTTGTGCCTGTGAGTAGGCTGCCCGGGGAAGGTGAAGACCAGCAACAGCTTTCAGGGCTGCCACCTTCCGTGTGGGACAAGGAGCCGGACGTTTGCCTTTTCGGGAACAGGCTCTGCCGAGGATGCGCACCGTGAGAGATTACGTCTTTGGGAAAGCAGAGATTCCCAGTGCGGTTGTGCCTGTGAGTAGGCTGCCCGGGGAAGGTGAAGACCAGCAACAGCTTTCAGGGCTGCCACCTTCCGTGTGGGACAAGGAGCCGGACGTTTGCCTTTTCGGGAACAGGCTCTGCCGAGGATGCGCACCGTGAGCTGTTCCTTCTCTGGGCAAGGACAGATCCCAAAAGCTGTTGTGCCTGTGAGTAGGCTGCCCGGGGAAGGTGAAGACCAGCAACAGCTTTCAGGGCTGCCACCTTCCGTGTGGGACAAGGAGCCGGACGTTTGCCTTTTCGGGAACAGGCTCTGCCGAGGATGCGCACCGTGAGCTGTTCCTTCTCTGGGCAAGCACAGATCCGAATACCTGTTGTGCCTATGACTAGGCTGCCCGGGGAAGGTGAAGACCAGCAACAGCTTTCAGGGCTGCCACCTTCCGTGTGGGACAAGGAGCCGGACGTTTGCCTTTTCGGGAACAGGCTCTGCCGAGGATGCGCACCGTGAGAGATTGCGTCTTTGGGAAAGCAGAGATTCCCAGTGCGGTTGTGCCTGTGAGTAGGCTGCCCGGGGAAGGTGAAGACCAGCAACAGCTTTCAGGGCTGCCACCTTCCGTGTGGGACAAGGAGCCGGACGTTTGCGTTTTCGGGAACAGGCTCTGCCGAGGATGCGCACCGTGAGCTGTTCCTTCTCTGGGCAAGCACAGATCCCAAAAGCTGTTGTGCCTGTGAGTAGGCTGCCCGGGGAAGGTGAAGACCAGCAACAGCTTTCAGGGCTGCCACCTTCCGTGTGGGACAAGGAGCCGGACGTTTGCCTTTTCGGGAACAGGCTCTGCCGAGGATGCGCACCGTGAGAGATTGCGTCTTTGGGAAAGCAGAGATTCCCAGTGCGGTTGTGCCTGTGAGTAGGCTGCCCGGGGAAGGTGAAGACCAGCAACAGCTTTCAGGGCTGCCACCTTCCGTGTGGGACAAGGAGCCGGACGTTTGCCTTTTCGGGAACAGGCTCTGCCGAGGATGCGCACCGTGAGAGATTGCGTCTTTGGGCAAGCACAGATCCGAATACCTGTTGTGCCTATGACTAGGCTGCCCGGGGAAGGTGAAGACCAGCAACAGCTTTCAGGGCTGCCACCTTCCGTGTGGGACAAGGAGCCGGACGTTTGCCTTTTCGGGAACAGGCTCTGCCGAGGATGCGCACCGTGAGAGATTGCGTCTTTGGGAAAGCAGAGATTCCCAGTGCGGTTGTGCCTGTGAGTAGGCTGCCCGGGGAAGGTGAAGACCAGCAACAGCTTTCAGGGCTGCCACCTTCCGTGTGGGACAAGGAGCCGGACGTTTGCCTTTTCGGGAACAGGCTCTGCCGAGGATGCGCACCGTGAGAGATTGCGTCTTTGGGAAAGCAGAGATTCCCAGTGCGGTTGTGCCTGTGAACAGGCTGCCCGGGGAAGGTGAAGACCAGCAACAGCTTTCAGGGCTGCCACCTTCCGTGTGGGACAAGGAGCCGGACGTTTGCCTTTTCGGGAACAGGCTCTGCCGAGGATGCGCACCGTGAGCTGTTCCTTCTCTGGGCAAGCACAGATCCCAAAAGCTGTTGTGCCTGTGAGTAGGCTGCCCGGGGAAGGTGAAGACCAGCAACAGCTTTCAGGGCTGCCACCTTCCGTGTGGGACAAGGAGCCGGACGTTTGCCTTTTCGGGAACAGGCTCTGCCGAGGATGCGCACCGTGAGCTGTTCCTTCTCTGGGCAAGCACAGATCCCAAAAGCTGTTGTGCCTGTGAGTAGGCTGCCCGGGGAAGGTGAAGACCAGCAACAGCTTTCAGGGCTGCCACCTTCCGTGTGGGACAAGGAGCCGGACGTTTGCCTTTTCGGGAACAGGCTCTGCCGAGGATGCGCACCGTGAGCTGTTCCTTCTCTGGGCAAGCACAGATCCGAATACCTGTTGTGCCTGTGAGTAGGCTGCCCGGGGAAGGTGAAGACCAGCAACAGCTTTCAGGGCTGCCACCTTCCGTGTGGGACAAGGAGCCGGACGTTTGCCTTTTCGGGAACAGGCTCTGCCGAGGATGCGCACCGTGAGAGATTGCGTCTTTGGGAAAGCAGAGATTCCCAGTGCGGTTGTGCCTGTGAGTAGGCTGCCCGGGGAAGGTGAAGACCAGCAACAGCTTTCAGGGCTGCCACCTTCCGTGTGGGACAAGGAGCCGGACGTTTGCCTTTTCGGGAACAGGCTCTGCCGAGGATGCGCACCGTGAGAGATTGCATCTTTGGGAAAGCACAGATTCCCAGTGCGGTTGTGCCTGTGAGTAGGCTGCCCGGGGAAGGTGAAGACCAGCAACAGCTTTCAGGGCTGCCACCTTCCGTGTGGGACAAGGAGCCGGACGTTTGCCTTTTCGGGAACAGGCTCTGCCGAGGATGCGCACCGTGAGCTGTTCCTTCTCTGGGCAAGCACAGATCCCAAAAGCTGTTGTGCCTGTGAGTAGGCTGCCCGGGGAAGGTGAAGACCAGCAACAGCTTTCAGGGCTGCCACCTTCCGTGTGGGACAAGGAGCCGGACGTTTGCCTTTTCGGGAACAGGCTCTGCCGAGGATGCGCACCGTGAGCTGTTCCTTCTCTGGGCAAGCACAGATCCGAATACCTGTTGTGCCTATGAATAGGCTGCCCGGGGAAGGTGAAGACCAGCAACAGCTTTCAGGGCTGCCACCTTCCGTGTGGGACAAGGAGCCGGACGTTTGCCTTTTCGGGAACAGGCTCTGCCGAGGATGCGCACCGTGAGCTGTTCCTTCTCTGGGCAAGCACAGATCCGAATACCTGTTGTGCCTATGACTAGGCTGCCCGGGGAAGGTGAAGACCAGCAACAGCTTTCAGGGCTGCCACCTTCCGTGTGGGACAAGGAGCCGGACGTTTGCCTTTTCGGGAACAGGCTCTGCCGAGGATGCGCACCGTGAGAGATTGCGTCTTTGGGAAAGCAGAGATTCCCAGTGCGGTTGTGCCTGTGAGTAGGCTGCCCGGGGAAGGTGAAGACCAGCAACAGCTTTCAGGGCTGCCACCTTCCGTGTGGGACAAGGAGCCGGACGTTTGCCTTTTCGGGAACAGGCTCTGCCGAGGATGCGCACCGTGAGCTGTTCCTTCTCTGGGCAAGCACAGATCCCAAAAGCTGTTGTGCCTGTGAGTAGGCTGCCCGGGGAAGGTGAAGACCAGCAACAGCTTTCAGGGCTGCCACCTTCCGTGTGGGACAAGGAGCCGGACGTTTGCCTTTTCGGGAACAGGCTCTGCCGAGGATGCGCACCGTGAGAGATTGCGTCTTTGGGAAAGCAGAGATTCCCAGTGCGGTTGTGCCTGTGAGTAGGCTGCCCGGGGAAGGTGAAGACCAGCAACAGCTTTCAGGGCTGTCACCTTCCGTGTGGGACAAGGAGCCGGACGTTTGCCTTTTCGGGAACAGGCTCTGCCGAGGATGCGCACCGTGAGAGATTGCGTCTTTGGGCAAGCACAGATCCGAATACCTGTTGTGCCTATGACTAGGCTGCCCGGGGAAGGTGAAGACCAGCAACAGCTTTCAGGGCTGCCACCTTCCGTGTGGGACAAGGAGCCGGACGTTTGCCTTTTCGGGAACAGGCTCTGCCGAGGATGCGCACCGTGAGAGATTGCGTCTTTGGGAAAGCAGAGATTCCCAGTGCGGTTGTGCCTGTGAGTAGGCTGCCCGGGGAAGGTGAAGACCAGCAACAGCTTTCAGGGCTGCCACCTTCCGTGTGGGACAAGGAGCCGGACGTTTGCCTTTTCGGGAACAGGCTCTGCCGAGGATGCGCACCGTGAGAGATTGCGTCTTTGGGAAAGCAGAGATTCCCAGTGCGGTTGTGCCTGTGAACAGGCTGCCCGGGGAAGGTGAAGACCAGCAACAGCTTTCAGGGCTGCCACCTTCCGTGTGGGACAAGGAGCCGGACGTTTGCCTTTTCGGGAACAGGCTCTGCCGAGGATGCGCACCGTGAGCTGTTCCTTCTCTGGGCAAGCACAGATCCCAAAAGCTGTTGTGCCTGTGAGTAGGCTGCCCGGGGAAGGTGAAGACCAGCAACAGCTTTCAGGGCTGCCACCTTCCGTGTGGGACAAGGAGCCGGACGTTTGCCTTTTCGGGAACAGGCTCTGCCGAGGATGCGCACCGTGAGAGATTGCGTCTTTGGGAAAGCACAGATTCCCAGTGCGGTTGTGCCTGTGAGTAGGCTGCCCGGGGAAGGTGAAGACCAGCAACAGCTTTCAGGGCTGCCACCTTCCGTGTGGGACAAGGAGCCGGACGTTTGCCTTTTCGGGAACAGGCTCTGCCGAGGATGCGCACCGTGAGAGATTGCGTCTTTGGGCAAGCACAGATCCGAATACCTGTTGTGCCTATGACTAGGCTGCCCGGGGAAGGTGAAGACCAGCAACAGCTTTCAGGGCTGCCACCTTCCGTGTGGGACAAGGAGCCGGACGTTTGCCTTTTCGGGAACAGGCTCTGCCGAGGATGCGCACCGTGAGAGATTGCGTCTTTGGGAAAGCAGAGATTCCCAGTGCGGTTGTGCCTGTGAGTAGGCTGCCCGGGGAAGGTGAAGACCAGCAACAGCTTTCAGGGCTGCCACCTTCCGTGTGGGACAAGGAGCCGGACGTTTGCCTTTTCGGGAACAGGCTCTGCCGAGGATGCGCACCGTGAGAGATTGCGTCTTTGGGCAAGCACAGATCCGAATACCTGTTGTGCCTATGACTAGGCTGCCCGGGGAAGGTGAAGACCAGCAACAGCTTTCAGGGCTGCCACCTTCCGTGTGGGACAAGGAGCCGGACGTTTGCCTTTTCGGGAACAGGCTCTGCCGAGGATGCGCACCGTGAGAGATTGCGTCTTTGGGAAAGCAGAGATTCCCAGTGCGGTTGTGCCTGTGAGTAGGCTGCCCGGGGAAGGTGAAGACCAGCAACAGCTTTCAGGGCTGCCACCTTCCGTGTGGGACAAGGAGCCGGACGTTTGCCTTTTCGGGAACAGGCTCTGCCGAGGATGCGCACCGTGAGAGATTGCGTCTTTGGGAAAGCAGAGATTCCCAGTGCGGTTGTGCCTGTGAACAGGCTGCCCGGGGAAGGTGAAGACCAGCAACAGCTTTCAGGGCTGCCACCTTCCGTGTGGGACAAGGAGCCGGACGTTTGCCTTTTCGGGAACAGGCTCTGCCGAGGATGCGCACCGTGAGCTGTTCCTTCTCTGGGCAAGCACAGATCCCAAAAGCTGTTGTGCCTGTGAGTAGGCTGCCCGGGGAAGGTGAAGACCAGCAACAGCTTTCAGGGCTGCCACCTTCCGTGTGGGACAAGGAGCCGGACGTTTGCCTTTTCGGGAACAGGCTCTGCCGAGGATGCGCACCGTGAGAGATTGCATCTTTGGGAAAGCACAGATTCCCAGTGCGGTTGTGCCTGTGAGTAGGCTGCCCGGGGAAGGTGAAGACCAGCAACAGCTTTCAGGGCTGCCACCTTCCGTGTGGGACAAGGAGCCGGACGTTTGCCTTTTCGGGAACAGGCTCTGCCGAGGATGCGCACCGTGAGAGATTGCGTCTTTGGGAAAGCAGAGATTCCCAGTGCGGTTGTGCCTGTGAGTAGGCTGCCCGGGGAAGGTGAAGACCAGCAACAGCTTTCAGGGCTGCCACCTTCCGTGTGGGACAAGGAGCCGGACGTTTGCCTTTTCGGGAACAGGCTCTGCCGAGGATGCGCACCGTGAGCTGTTCCTTCTCTGGGCAAGCACAGATCCGAATACCTGTTGTGCCTATGACTAGGCTGCCCGGGGAAGGTGAAGACCAGCAACAGCTTTCAGGGCTGCCACCTTCCGTGTGGGACAAGGAGCCGGACGTTTGCCTTTTCGGGAACAGGCTCTGCCGAGGATGCGCACCGTGAGAGATTGCGTCTTTGGGAAAGCAGAGATTCCCAGTGCGGTTGTGCCTGTGAGTAGGCTGCCCGGGGAAGGTGAAGACCAGCAACAGCTTTCAGGGCTGCCACCTTCCGTGTGGGACAAGGAGCCGGACGTTTGCCTTTTCGGGAACAGGCTCTGCCGAGGATGCGCACCGTGAGCTGTTCCTTCTCTGGGCAAGCACAGATCCGAATACCTGTTGTGCCTATGACTAGGCTGCCCGGGGAAGGTGAAGACCAGCAACAGCTTTCAGGGCTGCCACCTTCCGTGTGGGACAAGGAGCCGGACGTTTGCCTTTTCGGGAACAGGCTCTGCCGAGGATGCGCACCGTGAGCTGTTCCTTCTCTGGGCAAGCACAGATCCGAATACCTGTTGTGCCTGTGAGTAGGCTGCCCGGGGAAGGTGAAGACCAGCAACAGCTTTCAGGGCTGCCACCTTCCGTGTGGGACAAGGAGCCGGACGTTTGCCTTTTCGGGAACAGGCTCTGCCGAGGATGCGCACCGTGAGAGATTGCGTCTTTGGGAAAGCAGAGATTCCCAGTGCGGTTGTGCCTGTGAGTAGGCTGCCCGGGGAAGGTGAAGACCAGCAACAGCTTTCAGGGCTGCCACCTTCCGTGTGGGACAAGGAGCCGGACGTTTGCCTTTTCGGGAACAGGCTCTGCCGAGGATGCGCACCGTGAGAGATTACGTCTTTGGGAAAGCAGAGATTCCCAGTGCGGTTGTGCCTGTGAGTAGGCTGCCCGGGGAAGGTGAAGACCAGCAACAGCTTTCAGGGCTGCCACCTTCCGTGTGGGACAAGGAGCCGGACGTTTGCCTTTTCGGGAACAGGCTCTGCCGAGGATGCGCACCGTGAGCTGTTCCTTCTCTGGGCAAGGACAGATCCCAAAAGCTGTTGTGCCTGTGAGTAGGCTGCCCGGGGAAGGTGAAGACCAGCAACAGCTTTCAGGGCTGCCACCTTCCGTGTGGGACAAGGAGCCGGACGTTTGCCTTTTCGGGAACAGGCTCTGCCGAGGATGCGCACCGTGAGCTGTTCCTTCTCTGGGCAAGCACAGATCCGAATACCTGTTGTGCCTATGACTAGGCTGCCCGGGGAAGGTGAAGACCAGCAACAGCTTTCAGGGCTGCCACCTTCCGTGTGGGACAAGGAGCCGGACGTTTGCCTTTTCGGGAACAGGCTCTGCCGAGGATGCGCACCGTGAGAGATTGCGTCTTTGGGAAAGCAGAGATTCCCAGTGCGGTTGTGCCTGTGAGTAGGCTGCCCGGGGAAGGTGAAGACCAGCAACAGCTTTCAGGGCTGCCACCTTCCGTGTGGGACAAGGAGCCGGACGTTTGCGTTTTCGGGAACAGGCTCTGCCGAGGATGCGCACCGTGAGCTGTTCCTTCTCTGGGCAAGGACAGATCCCAAAAGCTGTTGTGCCTGTGAGTAGGCTGCCCGGGGAAGGTGAAGACCAGCAACAGCTTTCAGGGCTGCCACCTTCCGTGTGGGACAAGGAGCCGGACGTTTGCCTTTTCGGGAACAGGCTCTGCCGAGGATGCGCACCGTGAGAGATTGCGTCTTTGGGAAAGCACAGATTCCCAGTGCGGTTGTGCCTGTGAGTAGGCTGCCCGGGGAAGGTGAAGACCAGCAACAGCTTTCAGGGCTGCCACCTTCCGTGTGGGACAAGGAGCCGGACGTTTGCCTTTTCGGGAACAGGCTCTGCCGAGGATGCGCACCGTGAGAGATTGCGTCTTTGGGCAAGCACAGATCCGAATACCTGTTGTGCCTATGACTAGGCTGCCCGGGGAAGGTGAAGACCAGCAACAGCTTTCAGGGCTGCCACCTTCCGTGTGGGACAAGGAGCCGGACGTTTGCCTTTTCGGGAACAGGCTCTGCCGAGGATGCGCACCGTGAGAGATTGCGTCTTTGGGAAAGCAGAGATTCCCAGTGCGGTTGTGCCTGTGAGTAGGCTGCCCGGGGAAGGTGAAGACCAGCAACAGCTTTCAGGGCTGCCACCTTCCGTGTGGGACAAGGAGCCGGACGTTTGCCTTTTCGGGAACAGGCTCTGCCGAGGATGCGCACCGTGAGAGATTGCGTCTTTGGGAAAGCAGAGAGTCCCAGTGCGGTTGTGCCTGTGAGTAGGCTGCCCGGGGAAGGTGAAGACCAGCAACAGCTTTCAGGGCTGCCACCTTCCGTGTGGGACAAGGAGCCGGACGTTTGCCTTTTCGGGAACAGGCTCTGCCGAGGATGCGCACCGTGAGCTGTTCCTTCTCTGGGCAAGCACAGATCCGAATACCTGTTGTGCCTATGACTAGGCTGCCCGGGGAAGGTGAAGACCAGCAACAGCTTTCAGGGCTGCCACCTTCCGTGTGGGACAAGGAGCCGGACGTTTGCCTTTTCGGGAACAGGCTCTGCCGAGGATGCGCACCGTGAGCTGTTCCTTCTCTGGGCAAGCACAGATCCGAATACCTGTTGTGCCTATGAATAGGCTGCCCGGGGAAGGTGAAGACCAGCAACAGCTTTCAGGGCTGCCACCTTCCGTGTGGGACAAGGAGCCGGACGTTTGCCTTTTCGGGAACAGGCTCTGCCGAGGATGCGCACCGTGAGAGATTGCGTCTTTGGGAAAGCAGAGATTCCCAGTGCGGTTGTGCCTGTGAGTAGGCTGCCCGGGGAAGGTGAAGACCAGCAACAGCTTTCAGGGCTGCCACCTTCCGTGTGGGACAAGGAGCCGGACGTTTGCCTTTTCGGGAACAGGCTCTGCCGAGGATGCGCACCGTGAGAGATTGCATCTTTGGGAAAGCACAGATTCCCAGTGCGGTTGTGCCTGTGAGTAGGCTGCCCGGGGAAGGTGAAGACCAGCAACAGCTTTCAGGGCTGCCACCTTCCGTGTGGGACAAGGAGCCGGACGTTTGCCTTTTCGGGAACAGGCTCTGCCGAGGATGCGCACCGTGAGCTGTTCCTTCTCTGGGCAAGCACAGATCCCAAAAGCTGTTGTGCCTGTGAGTAGGCTGCCCGGGGAAGGTGAAGACCAGCAACAGCTTTCAGGGCTGCCACCTTCCGTGTGGGACAAGGAGCCGGACGTTTGCCTTTTCGGGAACAGGCTCTGCCGAGGATGCGCACCGTGAGCTGTTCCTTCTCTGGGCAAGGACAGATCCCAAAAGCTGTTGTGCCTGTGAGTAGGCTGCCCGGGGAAGGTGAAGACCAGCAACAGCTTTCAGGGCTGCCACCTTCCGTGTGGGACAAGGAGCCGGACGTTTGCCTTTTCGGGAACAGGCTCTGCCGAGGATGCGCACCGTGAGCTGTTCCTTCTCTGGGCAAGCACAGATCCGAATACCTGTTGTGCCTATGACTAGGCTGCCCGGGGAAGGTGAAGACCAGCAACAGCTTTCAGGGCTGCCACCTTCCGTGTGGGACAAGGAGCCGGACGTTTGCCTTTTCGGGAACAGGCTCTGCCGAGGATGCGCACCGTGAGAGATTGCGTCTTTGGGAAAGCAGAGATTCCCAGTGCGGTTGTGCCTGTGAGTAGGCTGCCCGGGGAAGGTGAAGACCAGCAACAGCTTTCAGGGCTGCCACCTTCCGTGTGGGACAAGGAGCCGGACGTTTGCCTTTTCGGGAACAGGCTCTGCCGAGGATGCGCACCGTGAGCTGTTCCTTCTCTGGGCAAGCACAGATCCGAATACCTGTTGTGCCTGTGAGTAGGCTGCCCGGGGAAGGTGAAGACCAGCAACAGCTTTCAGGGCTGCCACCTTCCGTGTGGGACAAGGAGCCGGACGTTTGCCTTTTCGGGAACAGGCTCTGCCGAGGATGCGCACCGTGAGAGATTGCGTCTTTGGGAAAGCAGAGATTCCCAGTGCGGTTGTGCCTGTGAGTAGGCTGCCCGGGGAAGGTGAAGACCAGCAACAGCTTTCAGGGCTGCCACCTTCCGTGTGGGACAAGGAGCCGGACGTTTGCCTTTTCGGGAACAGGCTCTGCCGAGGATGCGCACCGTGAGAGATTGCGTCTTTGGGCAAGCACAGATCCGAATACCTGTTGTGCCTATGACTAGGCTGCCCGGGGAAGGTGAAGACCAGCAACAGCTTTCAGGGCTGCCACCTTCCGTGTGGGACAAGGAGCCGGACGTTTGCCTTTTCGGGAACAGGCTCTGCCGAGGATGCGCACCGTGAGAGATTGCGTCTTTGGGAAAGCAGAGATTCCCAGTGCGGTTGTGCCTGTGAGTAGGCTGCCCGGGGAAGGTGAAGACCAGCAACAGCTTTCAGGGCTGCCACCTTCCGTGTGGGACAAGGAGCCGGACGTTTGCCTTTTCGGGAACAGGCTCTGCCGAGGATGCGCACCGTGAGAGATTGCGTCTTTGGGAAAGCAGAGATTCCCAGTGCGGTTGTGCCTGTGAGTAGGCTGCCCGGGGAAGGTGAAGACCAGCAACAGCTTTCAGGGCTGCCACCTTCCGTGTGGGACAAGGAGCCGGACGTTTGCCTTTTCGGGAACAGGCTCTGCCGAGGATGCGCACCGTGAGCTGTTCCTTCTCTGGGCAAGCACAGATCCGAATACCTGTTGTGCCTATGACTAGGCTGCCCGGGGAAGGTGAAGACCAGCAACAGCTTTCAGGGCTGCCACCTTCCGTGTGGGACAAGGAGCCGGACGTTTGCCTTTTCGGGAACAGGCTCTGCCGAGGATGCGCACCGTGAGAGATTGCGTCTTTGGGAAAGCAGAGATTCCCAGTGCGGTTGTGCCTGTGAGTAGGCTGCCCGGGGAAGGTGAAGACCAGCAACAGCTTTCAGGGCTGCCACCTTCCGTGTGGGACAAGGAGCCGGACGTTTGCGTTTTCGGGAACAGGCTCTGCCGAGGATGCGCACCGTGAGCTGTTCCTTCTCTGGGCAAGCACAGATCCGAATACCTGTTGTGCCTATGAATAGGCTGCCCGGGGAAGGTGAAGACCAGCAACAGCTTTCAGGGCTGCCACCTTCCGTGTGGGACAAGGAGCCGGACGTTTGCCTTTTCGGGAACAGGCTCTGCCGAGGATGCGCACCGTGAGAGATTGCGTCTTTGGGAAAGCAGAGATTCCCAGTGCGGTTGTGCCTGTGAGTAGGCTGCCCGGGGAAGGTGAAGACCAGCAACAGCTTTCAGGGCTGCCACCTTCCGTGTGGGACAAGGAGCCGGACGTTTGCCTTTTCGGGAACAGGCTCTGCCGAGGATGCGCACCGTGAGCTGTTCCTTCTCTGGGCAAGCACAGATCCCAAAAGCTGTTGTGCCTGTGAGTAGGCTGCCCGGGGAAGGTGAAGACCAGCAACAGCTTTCAGGGCTGCCACCTTCCGTGTGGGACAAGGAGCCGGACGTTTGCCTTTTCGGGAACAGGCTCTGCCGAGGATGCGCACCGTGAGAGATTGCGTCTTTGGGAAAGCAGAGATTCCCAGTGCGGTTGTGCCTGTGAGTAGGCTGCCCGGGGAAGGTGAAGACCAGCAACAGCTTTCAGGGCTGCCACCTTCCGTGTGGGACAAGGAGCCGGACGTTTGCCTTTTCGGGAACAGGCTCTGCCGAGGATGCGCACCGTGAGAGATTGCGTCTTTGGGCAAGCACAGATCCGAATACCTGTTGTGCCTATGACTAGGCTGCCCGGGGAAGGTGAAGACCAGCAACAGCTTTCAGGGCTGCCACCTTCCGTGTGGGACAAGGAGCCGGACGTTTGCCTTTTCGGGAACAGGCTCTGCCGAGGATGCGCACCGTGAGAGATTGCGTCTTTGGGAAAGCAGAGATTCCCAGTGCGGTTGTGCCTGTGAGTAGGCTGCCCGGGGAAGGTGAAGACCAGCAACAGCTTTCAGGGCTGCCACCTTCCGTGTGGGACAAGGAGCCGGACGTTTGCCTTTTCGGGAACAGGCTCTGCCGAGGATGCGCACCGTGAGAGATTGCGTCTTTGGGAAAGCAGAGATTCCCAGTGCGGTTGTGCCTGTGAGTAGGCTGCCCGGGGAAGGTGAAGACCAGCAACAGCTTTCAGGGCTGCCACCTTCCGTGTGGGACAAGGAGCCGGACGTTTGCGTTTTCGGGAACAGGCTCTGCCGAGGATGCGCACCGTGAGCTGTTCCTTCTCTGGGCAAGGACAGATCCCAAAAGCTGTTGTGCCTGTGAGTAGGCTGCCCGGGGAAGGTGAAGACCAGCAACAGCTTTCAGGGCTGCCACCTTCCGTGTGGGACAAGGAGCCGGACGTTTGCCTTTTCGGGAACAGGCTCTGCCGAGGATGCGCACCGTGAGAGATTGCGTCTTTGGGAAAGCACAGATTCCCAGTGCGGTTGTGCCTGTGAGTAGGCTGCCCGGGGAAGGTGAAGACCAGCAACAGCTTTCAGGGCTGCCACCTTCCGTGTGGGACAAGGAGCCGGACGTTTGCCTTTTCGGGAACAGGCTCTGCCGAGGATGCGCACCGTGAGAGATTGCGTCTTTGGGCAAGCACAGATCCGAATACCTGTTGTGCCTATGACTAGGCTGCCCGGGGAAGGTGAAGACCAGCAACAGCTTTCAGGGCTGCCACCTTCCGTGTGGGACAAGGAGCCGGACGTTTGCCTTTTCGGGAACAGGCTCTGCCGAGGATGCGCACCGTGAGAGATTGCGTCTTTGGGAAAGCAGAGATTCCCAGTGCGGTTGTGCCTGTGAGTAGGCTGCCCGGGGAAGGTGAAGACCAGCAACAGCTTTCAGGGCTGCCACCTTCCGTGTGGGACAAGGAGCCGGACGTTTGCCTTTTCGGGAACAGGCTCTGCCGAGGATGCGCACCGTGAGAGATTGCGTCTTTGGGAAAGCAGAGAGTCCCAGTGCGGTTGTGCCTGTGAGTAGGCTGCCCGGGGAAGGTGAAGACCAGCAACAGCTTTCAGGGCTGCCACCTTCCGTGTGGGACAAGGAGCCGGACGTTTGCCTTTTCGGGAACAGGCTCTGCCGAGGATGCGCACCGTGAGCTGTTCCTTCTCTGGGCAAGCACAGATCCGAATACCTGTTGTGCCTATGACTAGGCTGCCCGGGGAAGGTGAAGACCAGCAACAGCTTTCAGGGCTGCCACCTTCCGTGTGGGACAAGGAGCCGGACGTTTGCCTTTTCGGGAACAGGCTCTGCCGAGGATGCGCACCGTGAGAGATTGCGTCTTTGGGAAAGCAGAGATTCCCAGTGCGGTTGTGCCTGTGAGTAGGCTGCCCGGGGAAGGTGAAGACCAGCAACAGCTTTCAGGGCTGCCACCTTCCGTGTGGGACAAGGAGCCGGACGTTTGCCTTTTCGGGAACAGGCTCTGCCGAGGATGCGCACCGTGAGAGATTGCATCTTTGGGAAAGCACAGATTCCCAGTGCGGTTGTGCCTGTGAGTAGGCTGCCCGGGGAAGGTGAAGACCAGCAACAGCTTTCAGGGCTGCCACCTTCCGTGTGGGACAAGGAGCCGGACGTTTGCCTTTTCGGGAACAGGCTCTGCCGAGGATGCGCACCGTGAGCTGTTCCTTCTCTGGGCAAGCACAGATCCCAAAAGCTGTTGTGCCTGTGAGTAGGCTGCCCGGGGAAGGTGAAGACCAGCAACAGCTTTCAGGGCTGCCACCTTCCGTGTGGGACAAGGAGCCGGACGTTTGCCTTTTCGGGAACAGGCTCTGCCGAGGATGCGCACCGTGAGCTGTTCCTTCTCTGGGCAAGGACAGATCCCAAAAGCTGTTGTGCCTGTGAGTAGGCTGCCCGGGGAAGGTGAAGACCAGCAACAGCTTTCAGGGCTGCCACCTTCCGTGTGGGACAAGGAGCCGGACGTTTGCCTTTTCGGGAACAGGCTCTGCCGAGGATGCGCACCGTGAGCTGTTCCTTCTCTGGGCAAGCACAGATCCGAATACCTGTTGTGCCTATGACTAGGCTGCCCGGGGAAGGTGAAGACCAGCAACAGCTTTCAGGGCTGCCACCTTCCGTGTGGGACAAGGAGCCGGACGTTTGCCTTTTCGGGAACAGGCTCTGCCGAGGATGCGCACCGTGAGAGATTGCGTCTTTGGGAAAGCAGAGATTCCCAGTGCGGTTGTGCCTGTGAGTAGGCTGCCCGGGGAAGGTGAAGACCAGCAACAGCTTTCAGGGCTGCCACCTTCCGTGTGGGACAAGGAGCCGGACGTTTGCCTTTTCGGGAACAGGCTCTGCCGAGGATGCGCACCGTGAGCTGTTCCTTCTCTGGGCAAGCACAGATCCCAAAAGCTGTTGTGCCTGTGAGTAGGCTGCCCGGGGAAGGTGAAGACCAGCAACAGCTTTCAGGGCTGCCACCTTCCGTGTGGGACAAGGAGCCGGACGTTTGCCTTTTCGGGAACAGGCTCTGCCGAGGATGCGCACCGTGAGAGATTGCGTCTTTGGGAAAGCAGAGATTCCCAGTGCGGTTGTGCCTGTGAGTAGGCTGCCCGGGGAAGGTGAAGACCAGCAACAGCTTTCAGGGCTGCCACCTTCCGTGTGGGACAAGGAGCCGGACGTTTGCCTTTTCGGGAACAGGCTCTGCCGAGGATGCGCACCGTGAGAGATTGCGTCTTTGGGCAAGCACAGATCCGAATACCTGTTGTGCCTATGACTAGGCTGCCCGGGGAAGGTGAAGACCAGCAACAGCTTTCAGGGCTGCCACCTTCCGTGTGGGACAAGGAGCCGGACGTTTGCCTTTTCGGGAACAGGCTCTGCCGAGGATGCGCACCGTGAGAGATTGCGTCTTTGGGAAAGCAGAGATTCCCAGTGCGGTTGTGCCTGTGAGTAGGCTGCCCGGGGAAGGTGAAGACCAGCAACAGCTTTCAGGGCTGCCACCTTCCGTGTGGGACAAGGAGCCGGACGTTTGCCTTTTCGGGAACAGGCTCTGCCGAGGATGCGCACCGTGAGAGATTGCGTCTTTGGGAAAGCAGAGATTCCCAGTGCGGTTGTGCCTGTGAGTAGGCTGCCCGGGGAAGGTGAAGACCAGCAACAGCTTTCAGGGCTGCCACCTTCCGTGTGGGACAAGGAGCCGGACGTTTGCCTTTTCGGGAACAGGCTCTGCCGAGGATGCGCACCGTGAGCTGTTCCTTCTCTGGGCAAGCACAGATCCCAAAACCCTTTGTGCCTGTGAGTAGGCTGCCCGGGGAAGGTGAAGACCAGCAACAGCTTTCAGGGCTGCCACCTTCCGTGTGGGACAAGGAGCCGGACGTTTGCCTTTTCGGGAACAGGCTCTGCCGAGGATGCGCACCGTGAGCTGTTCCTTCTCTGGGCAAGCACAGATCCGAATACCTGTTGTGCCTATGACTAGGCTGCCCGGGGAAGGTGAAGACCAGCAACAGCTTTCAGGGCTGCCACCTTCCGTGTGGGACAAGGAGCCGGACGTTTGCCTTTTCGGGAACAGGCTCTGCCGAGGATGCGCACCGTGAGAGATTGCGTCTTTGGGAAAGCAGAGATTCCCAGTGCGGTTGTGCCTGTGAGTAGGCTGCCCGGGGAAGGTGAAGACCAGCAACAGCTTTCAGGGCTGCCACCTTCCGTGTGGGACAAGGAGCCGGACGTTTGCGTTTTCGGGAACAGGCTCTGCCGAGGATGCGCACCGTGAGCTGTTCCTTCTCTGGGCAAGCACAGATCCCAAAAGCTGTTGTGCCTGTGAGTAGGCTGCCCGGGGAAGGTGAAGACCAGCAACAGCTTTCAGGGCTGCCACCTTCCGTGTGGGACAAGGAGCCGGACGTTTGCCTTTTCGGGAACAGGCTCTGCCGAGGATGCGCACCGTGAGAGATTGCGTCTTTGGGAAAGCAGAGATTCCCAGTGCGGTTGTGCCTGTGAGTAGGCTGCCCGGGGAAGGTGAAGACCAGCAACAGCTTTCAGGGCTGCCACCTTCCGTGTGGGACAAGGAGCCGGACGTTTGCCTTTTCGGGAACAGGCTCTGCCGAGGATGCGCACCGTGAGAGATTGCGTCTTTGGGCAAGCACAGATCCGAATACCTGTTGTGCCTATGACTAGGCTGCCCGGGGAAGGTGAAGACCAGCAACAGCTTTCAGGGCTGCCACCTTCCGTGTGGGACAAGGAGCCGGACGTTTGCCTTTTCGGGAACAGGCTCTGCCGAGGATGCGCACCGTGAGAGATTGCGTCTTTGGGAAAGCAGAGATTCCCAGTGCGGTTGTGCCTGTGAGTAGGCTGCCCGGGGAAGGTGAAGACCAGCAACAGCTTTCAGGGCTGCCACCTTCCGTGTGGGACAAGGAGCCGGACGTTTGCCTTTTCGGGAACAGGCTCTGCCGAGGATGCGCACCGTGAGAGATTGCGTCTTTGGGAAAGCAGAGATTCCCAGTGCGGTTGTGCCTGTGAGTAGGCTGCCCGGGGAAGGTGAAGACCAGCAACAGCTTTCAGGGCTGCCACCTTCCGTGTGGGACAAGGAGCCGGACGTTTGCCTTTTCGGGAACAGGCTCTGCCGAGGATGCGCACCGTGAGAGATTGCGTCTTTGGGAAAGCAGAGATTCCCAGTGCGGTTGTGCCTGTGAGTAGGCTGCCCGGGGAAGGTGAAGACCAGCAACAGCTTTCAGGGCTGCCACCTTCCGTGTGGGACAAGGAGCCGGACGTTTGCCTTTTCGGGAACAGGCTCTGCCGAGGATGCGCACCGTGAGCTGTTCCTTCTCTGGGCAAGCACAGATCCCAAAAGCTGTTGTGCCTGTGAGTAGGCTGCCCGGGGAAGGTGAAGACCAGCAACAGCTTTCAGGGCTGCCACCTTCCGTGTGGGACAAGGAGCCGGACGTTTGCCTTTTCGGGAACAGGCTCTGCCGAGGATGCGCACCGTGAGAGATTGCGTCTTTGGGAAAGCACAGATCTCAAAACCCTTTGTGCCTGTGAGTAGGCTGCCCGGGGAAGGTGAAGACCAGCAACAGCTTTCAGGGCTGCCACCTTCCGTGTGGGACAAGGAGCCGGACGTTTGCCTTTTCGGGAACAGGCTCTGCCGAGGATGCGCACCGTGAGAGATTGCGTCTTTGGGAAAGCAGAGATTCCCAGTGCGGTTGTGCCTGTGAGTAGGCTGCCCGGGGAAGGTGAAGACCAGCAACAGCTTTCAGGGCTGCCACCTTCCGTGTGGGACAAGGAGCCGGACGTTTGCCTTTTCGGGAACAGGCTCTGCCGAGGATGCGCACCGTGAGAGATTGCGTCTTTGGGAAAGCAGAGATTGCCAGTGCGGTTGTGCCTGTGAGTAGGCTGCCCGGGGAAGGTGAAGACCAGCAACAGCTTTCAGGGCTGCCACCTTCCGTGTGGGACAAGGAGCCGGACGTTTGCCTTTTCGGGAACAGGCTCTGCCGAGGATGCGCACCGTGAGCTGTTCCTTCTCTGGGCAAGCACAGATCCGAATACCTGTTGTGCCTATGACTAGGCTGCCCGGGGAAGGTGAAGACCAGCAACAGCTTTCAGGGCTGCCACCTTCCGTGTGGGACAAGGAGCCGGACGTTTGCCTTTTCGGGAACAGGCTCTGCCGAGGATGCGCACCGTGAGAGATTGCGTCTTTGGGAAAGCAGAGATTCCCAGTGCGGTTGTGCCTGTGAGTAGGCTGCCCGGGGAAGGTGAAGACCAGCAACAGCTTTCAGGGCTGCCACCTTCCGTGTGGGACAAGGAGCCGGACGTTTGCCTTTTCGGGAACAGGCTCTGCCGAGGATGCGCACCGTGAGAGATTGCGTCTTTGGGAAAGCAGAGATTCCCAGTGCGGTTGTGCCTGTGAGTAGGCTGCCCGGGGAAGGTGAAGACCAGCAACAGCTTTCAGGGCTGCCACCTTCCGTGTGGGACAAGGAGCCGGACGTTTGCCTTTTCGGGAACAGGCTCTGCCGAGGATGCGCACCGTGAGAGATTACGTCTTTGGGAAAGCAGAGATTCCCAGTGCGGTTGTGCCTGTGAGTAGGCTGCCCGGGGAAGGTGAAGACCAGCAACAGCTTTCAGGGCTGCCACCTTCCGTGTGGGACAAGGAGCCGGACGTTTGCCTTTTCGGGAACAGGCTCTGCCGAGGATGCGCACCGTGAGCTGTTCCTTCTCTGGGCAAGCACAGATCCGAATACCTGTTGTGCCTATGACTAGGCTGCCCGGGGAAGGTGAAGACCAGCAACAGCTTTCAGGGCTGCCACCTTCCGTGTGGGACAAGGAGCCGGACGTTTGCCTTTTCGGGAACAGGCTCTGCCGAGGATGCGCACCGTGAGAGATTGCGTCTTTGGGAAAGCAGAGATTCCCAGTGCGGTTGTGCCTGTGAGTAGGCTGCCCGGGGAAGGTGAAGACCAGCAACAGCTTTCAGGGCTGCCACCTTCCGTGTGGGACAAGGAGCCGGACGTTTGCCTTTTCGGGAACAGGCTCTGCCGAGGATGCGCACCGTGAGAGATTGCGTCTTTGGGAAAGCACAGATTCCCAGTGCGGTTGTGCCTGTGAGTAGGCTGCCCGGGGAAGGTGAAGACCAGCAACAGCTTTCAGGGCTGCCACCTTCCGTGTGGGACAAGGAGCCGGACGTTTGCCTTTTCGGGAACAGGCTCTGCCGAGGATGCGCACCGTGAGAGATTGCGTCTTTGGGAAAGCAGAGATTCCCAGTGCGGTTGTGCCTGTGAGCAGGCTGCCCGGGGAAGGTGAAGACCAGCAACAGCTTTCAGGGCTGCCACCTTCCGTGTGGGACAAGGAGCCGGACGTTTGCCTTTTCGGGAACAGGCTCTGCCGAGGATGCGCACCGTGAGCTGTTCCTTCTCTGGGCAAGCACAGATCCGAATACCTGTTGTGCCTATGACTAGGCTGCCCGGGGAAGGTGAAGACCAGCAACAGCTTTCAGGGCTGCCACCTTCCGTGTGGGACAAGGAGCCGGACGTTTGCCTTTTCGGGAACAGGCTCTGCCGAGGATGCGCACCGTGAGAGATTGCGTCTTTGGGAAAGCAGAGATTCCCAGTGCGGTTGTGCCTGTGAGTAGGCTGCCCGGGGAAGGTGAAGACCAGCAACAGCTTTCAGGGCTGCCACCTTCCGTGTGGGACAAGGAGCCGGACGTTTGCCTTTTCGGGAACAGGCTCTGCCGAGGATGCGCACCGTGAGCTGTTCCTTCTCTGGGCAAGCACAGATCCGAATACCTGTTGTGCCTATGACTAGGCTGCCCGGGGAAGGTGAAGACCAGCAACAGCTTTCAGGGCTGCCACCTTCCGTGTGGGACAAGGAGCCGGACGTTTGCCTTTTCGGGAACAGGCTCTGCCGAGGATGCGCACCGTGAGAGATTGCGTCTTTGGGAAAGCAGAGATTCCCAGTGCGGTTGTGCCTGTGAGTAGGCTGCCCGGGGAAGGTGAAGACCAGCAACAGCTTTCAGGGCTGCCACCTTCCGTGTGGGACAAGGAGCCGGACGTTTGCCTTTTCGGGAACAGGCTCTGCCGAGGATGCGCACCGTGAGCTGTTCCTTCTCTGGGCAAGCACAGATCCCAAAAGCTGTTGTGCCTGTGAGTAGGCTGCCCGGGGAAGGTGAAGACCAGCAACAGCTTTCAGGGCTGCCACCTTCCGTGTGGGACAAGGAGCCGGACGTTTGCCTTTTCGGGAACAGGCTCTGCCGAGGATGCGCACCGTGAGCTGTTCCTTCTCTGGGCAAGCACAGATCCGAATACCTGTTGTGCCTATGACTAGGCTGCCCGGGGAAGGTGAAGACCAGCAACAGCTTTCAGGGCTGCCACCTTCCGTGTGGGACAAGGAGCCGGACGTTTGCCTTTTCGGGAACAGGCTCTGCCGAGGATGCGCACCGTGAGAGATTGCGTCTTTGGGAAAGCAGAGATTCCCAGTGCGGTTGTGCCTGTGAGTAGGCTGCCCGGGGAAGGTGAAGACCAGCAACAGCTTTCAGGGCTGCCACCTTCCGTGTGGGACAAGGAGCCGGACGTTTGCCTTTTCGGGAACAGGCTCTGCCGAGGATGCGCACCGTGAGAGATTGCGTCTTTGGGAAAGCAGAGATTCCCAGTGCGGTTGTGCCTGTGAGTAGGCTGCCCGGGGAAGGTGAAGACCAGCAACAGCTTTCAGGGCTGCCACCTTCCGTGTGGGACAAGGAGCCGGACGTTTGCCTTTTCGGGAACAGGCTCTGCCGAGGATGCGCACCGTGAGCTGTTCCTTCTCTGGGCAAGCACAGATCCGAATACCTGTTGTGCCTATGACTAGGCTGCCCGGGGAAGGTGAAGACCAGCAAGAGCTTTCAGGGCTGCCACCTTCCGTGTGGGACAAGGAGCCGGACGTTTGCCTTTTCGGGAACAGGCTCTGCCGAGGATGCGCACCGTGAGAGATTGCGTCTTTGGGAAAGCAGAGATTCCCAGTGCGGTTGTGCCTGTGAGTAGGCTGCCCGGGGAAGGTGAAGACCAGCAACAGCTTTCAGGGCTGCCACCTTCCGTGTGGGACAAGGAGCCGGACGTTTGCCTTTTCGGGAACAGGCTCTGCCGAGGATGCGCACCGTGAGAGATTGCGTCTTTGGGAAAGCAGAGATTCCCAGTGCGGTTGTGCCTGTGAGTAGGCTGCCCGGGGAAGGTGAAGACCAGCAACAGCTTTCAGGGCTGCCACCTTCCGTGTGGGACAAGGAGCCGGACGTTTGCCTTTTCGGGAACAGGCTCTGCCGAGGATGCGCACCGTGAGAGATTGCGTCTTTGGGCAAGCACAGATCCGAATACCTGTTGTGCCTATGACTAGGCTGCCCGGGGAAGGTGAAGACCAGCAACAGCTTTCAGGGCTGCCACCTTCCGTGTGGGACAAGGAGCCGGACGTTTGCCTTTTCGGGAACAGGCTCTGCCGAGGATGCGCACCGTGAGAGATTGCGTCTTTGGGAAAGCAGAGATTCCCAGTGCGGTTGTGCCTGTGAGTAGGCTGCCCGGGGAAGGTGAAGACCAGCAACAGCTTTCAGGGCTGCCACCTTCCGTGTGGGACAAGGAGCCGGACGTTTGCCTTTTCGGGAACAGGCTCTGCCGAGGATGCGCACCGTGAGAGATTGCGTCTTTGGGAAAGCAGAGATTCCCAGTGCGGTTGTGCCTGTGAGTAGGCTGCCCGGGGAAGGTGAAGACCAGCAACAGCTTTCAGGGCTGCCACCTTCCGTGTGGGACAAGGAGCCGGACGTTTGCCTTTTCGGGAACAGGCTCTGCCGAGGATGCGCACCGTGAGCTGTTCCTTCTCTGGGCAAGCACAGATCCGAATACCTGTTGTGCCTATGACTAGGCTGCCCGGGGAAGGTGAAGACCAGCAACAGCTTTCAGGGCTGCCACCTTCCGTGTGGGACAAGGAGCCGGACGTTTGCCTTTTCGGGAACAGGCTCTGCCGAGGATGCGCACCGTGAGAGATTGCGTCTTTGGGAAAGCAGAGATTCCCAGTGCGGTTGTGCCTGTGAGTAGGCTGCCCGGGGAAGGTGAAGACCAGCAACAGCTTTCAGGGCTGCCACCTTCCGTGTGGGACAAGGAGCCGGACGTTTGCCTTTTCGGGAACAGGCTCTGCCGAGGATGCGCACCGTGAGCTGTTCCTTCTCTGGGCAAGCACAGATCCGAATACCTGTTGTGCCTATGACTAGGCTGCCCGGGGAAGGTGAAGACCAGCAACAGCTTTCAGGGCTGCCACCTTCCGTGTGGGACAAGGAGCCGGACGTTTGCCTTTTCGGGAACAGGCTCTGCCGAGGATGCGCACCGTGAGAGATTGCGTCTTTGGGAAAGCAGAGATTCCCAGTGCGGTTGTGCCTGTGAGTAGGCTGCCCGGGGAAGGTGAAGACCAGCAACAGCTTTCAGGGCTGCCACCTTCCGTGTGGGACAAGGAGCCGGACGTTTGCCTTTTCGGGAACAGGCTCTGCCGAGGATGCGCACCGTGAGAGATTGCGTCTTTGGGAAAGCACAGATTCCCAGTGCGGTTGTGCCTGTGAGTAGGCTGCCCGGGGAAGGTGAAGACCAGCAAGAGCTTTCAGGGCTGCCACCTTCCGTGTGGGACAAGGAGCCGGACGTTTGCCTTTTCGGGAACAGGCTCTGCCGAGGATGCGCACCGTGAGCTGTTCCTTCTCTGGGCAAGCACAGATCCGAATACCTGTTGTGCCTATGACTAGGCTGCCCGGGGAAGGTGAAGACCAGCAACAGCTTTCAGGGCTGCCACCTTCCGTGTGGGACAAGGAGCCGGACGTTTGCCTTTTCGGGAACAGGCTCTGCCGAGGATGCGCACCGTGAGAGATTGCGTCTTTGGGAAAGCAGAGATTCCCAGTGCGGTTGTGCCTGTGAGTAGGCTGCCCGGGGAAGGTGAAGACCAGCAACAGCTTTCAGGGCTGCCACCTTCCGTGTGGGACAAGGAGCCGGACGTTTGCCTTTTCGGGAACAGGCTCTGCCGAGGATGCGCACCGTGAGAGATTGCGTCTTTGGGAAAGCAGAGATTCCCAGTGCGGTTGTGCCTGTGAGTAGGCTGCCCGGGGAAGGTGAAGACCAGCAACAGCTTTCAGGGCTGCCACCTTCCGTGTGGGACAAGGAGCCGGACGTTTGCCTTTTCGGGAACAGGCTCTGCCGAGGATGCGCACCGTGAGAGATTGCGTCTTTGGGAAAGCAGAGATTCCCAGTGCGGTTGTGCCTGTGAGTAGGCTGCCCGGGGAAGGTGAAGACCAGCAACAGCTTTCAGGGCTGCCACCTTCCGTGTGGGACAAGGAGCCGGACGTTTGCCTTTTCGGGAACAGGCTCTGCCGAGGATGCGCACCGTGAGAGATTGCGTCTTTGGGAAAGCAGAGATTCCCAGTGCGGTTGTGCCTGTGAGTAGGCTGCCCGGGGAAGGTGAAGACCAGCAACAGCTTTCAGGGCTGCCACCTTCCGTGTGGGACAAGGAGCCGGACGTTTGCCTTTTCGGGAACAGGCTCTGCCGAGGATGCGCACCGTGAGAGATTGCGTCTTTGGGCAAGCACAGATCCGAATACCTGTTGTGCCTATGACTAGGCTGCCCGGGGAAGGTGAAGACCAGCAACAGCTTTCAGGGCTGCCACCTTCCGTGTGGGACAAGGAGCCGGACGTTTGCCTTTTCGGGAACAGGCTCTGCCGAGGATGCGCACCGTGAGCTGTTCCTTCTCTGGGCAAGCACAGATCCCAAAAGCTGTTGTGCCTGTGAGTAGGCTGCCCGGGGAAGGTGAAGACCAGCAACAGCTTTCAGGGCTGCCACCTTCCGTGTGGGACAAGGAGCCGGACGTTTGCCTTTTCGGGAACAGGCTCTGCCGAGGATGCGCACCGTGAGAGATTGCGTCTTTGGGAAAGCACAGATCCCAAAAACCTTTGTGCCTGTGAGTAGGCTGCCCGGGGAAGGTGAAGACCAGCAACAGCTTTCAGGGCTGCCACCTTCCGTGTGGGACAAGGAGCCGGACGTTTGCCTTTTCGGGAACAGGCTCTGCCGAGGATGCGCACCGTGAGCTGTTCCTTCTCTGGGCAAGGACAGATCCCAAAAGCTGTTGTGCCTGTGAGTAGGCTGCCCGGGGAAGGTGAAGACCAGCAACAGCTTTCAGGGCTGCCACCTTCCGTGTGGGACAAGGAGCCGGACGTTTGCCTTTTCGGGAACAGGCTCTGCCGAGGATGCGCACCGTGAGCTGTTCCTTCTCTGGGCAAGCACAGATCCGAATACCTGTTGTGCCTATGAATAGGCTGCCCGGGGAAGGTGAAGACCAGCAACAGCTTTCAGGGCTGCCACCTTCCGTGTGGGACAAGGAGCCGGACGTTTGCCTTTTCGGGAACAGGCTCTGCCGAGGATGCGCACCGTGAGAGATTGCGTCTTTGGGAAAGCAGAGATTCCCAGTGCGGTTGTGCCTGTGAGTAGGCTGCCCGGGGAAGGTGAAGACCAGCAACAGCTTTCAGGGCTGCCACCTTCCGTGTGGGACAAGGAGCCGGACGTTTGCGTTTTCGGGAACAGGCTCTGCCGAGGATGCGCACCGTGAGCTGTTCCTTCTCTGGGCAAGCACAGATCCCAAAAGCTGTTGTGCCTGTGAGTAGGCTGCCCGGGGAAGGTGAAGACCAGCAACAGCTTTCAGGGCTGCCACCTTCCGTGTGGGACAAGGAGCCGGACGTTTGCCTTTTCGGGAACAGGCTCTGCCGAGGATGCGCACCGTGAGAGATTGCGTCTTTGGGAAAGCAGAGATTCCCAGTGCGGTTGTGCCTGTGAGTAGGCTGCCCGGGGAAGGTGAAGACCAGCAACAGCTTTCAGGGCTGCCACCTTCCGTGTGGGACAAGGAGCCGGACGTTTGCCTTTTCGGGAACAGGCTCTGCCGAGGATGCGCACCGTGAGAGATTACGTCTTTGGGAAAGCAGAGATTCCCAGTGCGGTTGTGCCTGTGAGTAGGCTGCCCGGGGAAGGTGAAGACCAGCAACAGCTTTCAGGGCTGCCACCTTCCGTGTGGGACAAGGAGCCGGACGTTTGCCTTTTCGGGAACAGGCTCTGCCGAGGATGCGCACCGTGAGCTGTTCCTTCTCTGGGCAAGCACAGATCCCAAAAGCTGTTGTGCCTGTGAGTAGGCTGCCCGGGGAAGGTGAAGACCAGCAACAGCTTTCAGGGCTGCCACCTTCCGTGTGGGACAAGGAGCCGGACGTTTGCCTTTTCGGGAACAGGCTCTGCCGAGGATGCGCACCGTGAGCTGTTCCTTCTCTGGGCAAGCACAGATCCGAATACCTGTTGTGCCTATGACTAGGCTGCCCGGGGAAGGTGAAGACCAGCAACAGCTTTCAGGGCTGCCACCTTCCGTGTGGGACAAGGAGCCGGACGTTTGCCTTTTCGGGAACAGGCTCTGCCGAGGATGCGCACCGTGAGAGATTGCGTCTTTGGGAAAGCAGAGATTCCCAGTGCGGTTGTGCCTGTGAGTAGGCTGCCCGGGGAAGGTGAAGACCAGCAACAGCTTTCAGGGCTGCCACCTTCCGTGTGGGACAAGGAGCCGGACGTTTGCCTTTTCGGGAACAGGCTCTGCCGAGGATGCGCACCGTGAGCTGTTCCTTCTCTGGGCAAGCACAGATCCGAATACCTGTTGTGCCTATGAATAGGCTGCCCGGGGAAGGTGAAGACCAGCAACAGCTTTCAGGGCTGCCACCTTCCGTGTGGGACAAGGAGCCGGACGTTTGCCTTTTCGGGAACAGGCTCTGCCGAGGATGCGCACCGTGAGAGATTGCGTCTTTGGGAAAGCAGAGATTCCCAGTGCGGTTGTGCCTGTGAGTAGGCTGCCCGGGGAAGGTGAAGACCAGCAACAGCTTTCAGGGCTGCCACCTTCCGTGTGGGACAAGGAGCCGGACGTTTGCCTTTTCGGGAACAGGCTCTGCCGAGGATGCGCACCGTGAGCTGTTCCTTCTCTGGGCAAGCACAGATCCCAAAAGCTGTTGTGCCTGTGAGTAGGCTGCCCGGGGAAGGTGAAGACCAGCAACAGCTTTCAGGGCTGCCACCTTCCGTGTGGGACAAGGAGCCGGACGTTTGCCTTTTCGGGAACAGGCTCTGCCGAGGATGCGCACCGTGAGAGATTGCGTCTTTGGGAAAGCAGAGATTCCCAGTGCGGTTGTGCCTGTGAGTAGGCTGCCCGGGGAAGGTGAAGACCAGCAACAGCTTTCAGGGCTGCCACCTTCCGTGTGGGACAAGGAGCCGGACGTTTGCCTTTTCGGGAACAGGCTCTGCCGAGGATGCGCACCGTGAGAGATTGCGTCTTTGGGAAAGCACAGATTCCCAGTGCGGTTGTGCCTGTGAGTAGGCTGCCCGGGGAAGGTGAAGACCAGCAACAGCTTTCAGGGCTGCCACCTTCCGTGTGGGACAAGGAGCCGGACGTTTGCCTTTTCGGGAACAGGCTCTGCCGAGGATGCGCACCGTGAGAGATTGCGTCTTTGGGAAAGCAGAGATTCCCAGTGCGGTTGTGCCTGTGAGTAGGCTGCCCGGGGAAGGTGAAGACCAGCAACAGCTTTCAGGGCTGCCACCTTCCGTGTGGGACAAGGAGCCGGACGTTTGCCTTTTCGGGAACAGGCTCTGCCGAGGATGCGCACCGTGAGAGATTGCGTCTTTGGGAAAGCAGAGATTCCCAGTGCGGTTGTGCCTGTGAGTAGGCTGCCCGGGGAAGGTGAAGACCAGCAACAGCTTTCAGGGCTGCCACCTTCCGTGTGGGACAAGGAGCCGGACGTTTGCCTTTTCGGGAACAGGCTCTGCCGAGGATGCGCACCGTGAGCTGTTCCTTCTCTGGGCAAGCACAGATCCCAAAAGCTGTTGTGCCTGTGAGTAGGCTGCCCGGGGAAGGTGAAGACCAGCAACAGCTTTCAGGGCTGCCACCTTCCGTGTGGGACAAGGAGCCGGACGTTTGCCTTTTCGGGAACAGGCTCTGCCGAGGATGCGCACCGTGAGAGATTGCGTCTTTGGGAAAGCACAGATCTCAAAACCCTTTGTGCCTGTGAGTAGGCTGCCCGGGGAAGGTGAAGACCAGCAACAGCTTTCAGGGCTGCCACCTTCCGTGTGGGACAAGGAGCCGGACGTTTGCCTTTTCGGGAACAGGCTCTGCCGAGGATGCGCACCGTGAGAGATTGCGTCTTTGGGAAAGCAGAGATTCCCAGTGCGGTTGTGCCTGTGAGTAGGCTGCCCGGGGAAGGTGAAGACCAGCAACAGCTTTCAGGGCTGCCACCTTCCGTGTGGGACAAGGAGCCGGACGTTTGCCTTTTCGGGAACAGGCTCTGCCGAGGATGCGCACCGTGAGAGATTGCGTCTTTGGGAAAGCAGAGATTCCCAGTGCGGTTGTGCCTGTGAGTAGGCTGCCCGGGGAAGGTGAAGACCAGCAACAGCTTTCAGGGCTGCCACCTTCCGTGTGGGACAAGGAGCCGGACGTTTGCCTTTTCGGGAACAGGCTCTGCCGAGGATGCGCACCGTGAGAGATTGCGTCTTTGGGCAAGCACAGATCCGAATACCTGTTGTGCCTATGACTAGGCTGCCCGGGGAAGGTGAAGACCAGCAACAGCTTTCAGGGCTGCCACCTTCCGTGTGGGACAAGGAGCCGGACGTTTGCCTTTTCGGGAACAGGCTCTGCCGAGGATGCGCACCGTGAGCTGTTCCTTCTCTGGGCAAGCACAGATCCGAATACCTGTTGTGCCTATGACTAGGCTGCCCGGGGAAGGTGAAGACCAGCAACAGCTTTCAGGGCTGCCACCTTCCGTGTGGGACAAGGAGCCGGACGTTTGCCTTTTCGGGAACAGGCTCTGCCGAGGATGCGCACCGTGAGAGATTGCGTCTTTGGGAAAGCAGAGATTCCCAGTGCGGTTGTGCCTGTGAGTAGGCTGCCCGGGGAAGGTGAAGACCAGCAACAGCTTTCAGGGCTGCCACCTTCCGTGTGGGACAAGGAGCCGGACGTTTGCCTTTTCGGGAACAGGCTCTGCCGAGGATGCGCACCGTGAGAGATTGCGTCTTTGGGCAAGCACAGATCCGAATACCTGTTGTGCCTATGAATAGGCTGCCCGGGGAAGGTGAAGACCAGCAACAGCTTTCAGGGCTGCCACCTTCCGTGTGGGACAAGGAGCCGGACGTTTGCCTTTTCGGGAACAGGCTCTGCCGAGGATGCGCACCGTGAGCTGTTCCTTCTCTGGGCAAGCACAGATCCGAATACCTGTTGTGCCTATGACTAGGCTGCCCGGGGAAGGTGAAGACCAGCAACAGCTTTCAGGGCTGCCACCTTCCGTGTGGGACAAGGAGCCGGACGTTTGCCTTTTCGGGAACAGGCTCTGCCGAGGATGCGCACCGTGAGAGATTGCGTCTTTGGGAAAGCAGAGATTCCCAGTGCGGTTGTGCCTGTGAGTAGGCTGCCCGGGGAAGGTGAAGACCAGCAACAGCTTTCAGGGCTGCCACCTTCCGTGTGGGACAAGGAGCCGGACGTTTGCCTTTTCGGGAACAGGCTCTGCCGAGGATGCGCACCGTGAGCTGTTCCTTCTCTGGGCAAGCACAGATCCGAATACCTGTTGTGCCTATGACTAGGCTGCCCGGGGAAGGTGAAGACCAGCAAGAGCTTTCAGGGCTGCCACCTTCCGTGTGGGACAAGGAGCCGGACGTTTGCCTTTTCGGGAACAGGCTCTGCCGAGGATGCGCACCGTGAGAGATTGCGTCTTTGGGAAAGCAGAGATTCCCAGTGCGGTTGTGCCTGTGAGTAGGCTGCCCGGGGAAGGTGAAGACCAGCAACAGCTTTCAGGGCTGCCACCTTCCGTGTGGGACAAGGAGCCGGACGTTTGCCTTTTCGGGAACAGGCTCTGCCGAGGATGCGCACCGTGAGAGATTACGTCTTTGGGAAAGCAGAGATTCCCAGTGCGGTTGTGCCTGTGAGTAGGCTGCCCGGGGAAGGTGAAGACCAGCAACAGCTTTCAGGGCTGCCACCTTCCGTGTGGGACAAGGAGCCGGACGTTTGCCTTTTCGGGAACAGGCTCTGCCGAGGATGCGCACCGTGAGAGATTGCGTCTTTGGGCAAGCACAGATCCGAATACCTGTTGTGCCTATGAATAGGCTGCCCGGGGAAGGTGAAGACCAGCAACAGCTTTCAGGGCTGCCACCTTCCGTGTGGGACAAGGAGCCGGACGTTTGCCTTTTCGGGAACAGGCTCTGCCGAGGATGCGCACCGTGAGCTGTTCCTTCTCTGGGCAAGCACAGATCCGAATACCTGTTGTGCCTATGACTAGGCTGCCCGGGGAAGGTGAAGACCAGCAACAGCTTTCAGGGCTGCCACCTTCCGTGTGGGACAAGGAGCCGGACGTTTGCCTTTTCGGGAACAGGCTCTGCCGAGGATGCGCACCGTGAGAGATTGCGTCTTTGGGAAAGCAGAGATTCCCAGTGCGGTTGTGCCTGTGAGTAGGCTGCCCGGGGAAGGTGAAGACCAGCAACAGCTTTCAGGGCTGCCACCTTCCGTGTGGGACAAGGAGCCGGACGTTTGCCTTTTCGGGAACAGGCTCTGCCGAGGATGCGCACCGTGAGCTGTTCCTTCTCTGGGCAAGCACAGATCCGAATACCTGTTGTGCCTATGACTAGGCTGCCCGGGGAAGGTGAAGACCAGCAACAGCTTTCAGGGCTGCCACCTTCCGTGTGGGACAAGGAGCCGGACGTTTGCCTTTTCGGGAACAGGCTCTGCCGAGGATGCGCACCGTGAGAGATTGCGTCTTTGGGAAAGCAGAGATTCCCAGTGCGGTTGTGCCTGTGAGTAGGCTGCCCGGGGAAGGTGAAGACCAGCAACAGCTTTCAGGGCTGCCACCTTCCGTGTGGGACAAGGAGCCGGACGTTTGCCTTTTCGGGAACAGGCTCTGCCGAGGATGCGCACCGTGAGCTGTTCCTTCTCTGGGCAAGCACAGATCCGAATACCTGTTGTGCCTATGACTAGGCTGCCCGGGGAAGGTGGAGACCAGCAACAGCTTTCAGGGCTGCCACCTTCCGTGTGGGACAAGGAGCCGGACGTTTGCCTTTTCGGGAACAGGCTCTGCCGAGGATGCGCACCGTGAGCTGTTCCTTCTCTGGGCAAGCACAGATCCGAATACCTGTTGTGCCTATGACTAGGCTGCCCGGGGAAGGTGAAGACCAGCAACAGCTTTCAGGGCTGCCACCTTCCGTGTGGGACAAGGAGCCGGACGTTTGCCTTTTCGGGAACAGGCTCTGCCGAGGATGCGCACCGTGAGAGATTGCGTCTTTGGGAAAGCAGAGATTCCCAGTGCGGTTGTGCCTGTGAGTAGGCTGCCCGGGGAAGGTGAAGACCAGCAACAGCTTTCAGGGCTGCCACCTTCCGTGTGGGACAAGGAGCCGGACGTTTGCCTTTTCGGGAACAGGCTCTGCCGAGGATGCGCACCGTGAGCTGTTCCTTCTCTGGGCAAGCACAGATCCCAAAAGCTGTTGTGCCTGTGAGTAGGCTGCCCGGGGAAGGTGAAGACCAGCAACAGCTTTCAGGGCTGCCACCTTCCGTGTGGGACAAGGAGCCGGACGTTTGCCTTTTCGGGAACAGGCTCTGCCGAGGATGCGCACCGTGAGCTGTTCCTTCTCTGGGCAAGCACAGATCCGAATACCTGTTGTGCCTATGACTAGGCTGCCCGGGGAAGGTGAAGACCAGCAACAGCTTTCAGGGCTGCCACCTTCCGTGTGGGACAAGGAGCCGGACGTTTGCCTTTTCGGGAACAGGCTCTGCCGAGGATGCGCACCGTGAGAGATTGCGTCTTTGGGAAAGCAGAGATTCCCAGTGCGGTTGTGCCTGTGAGTAGGCTGCCCGGGGAAGGTGAAGACCAGCAACAGCTTTCAGGGCTGCCACCTTCCGTGTGGGACAAGGAGCCGGACGTTTGCCTTTTCGGGAACAGGCTCTGCCGAGGATGCGCACCGTGAGAGATTACGTCTTTGGGAAAGCAGAGATTCCCAGTGCGGTTGTGCCTGTGAGTAGGCTGCCCGGGGAAGGTGAAGACCAGCAACAGCTTTCAGGGCTGCCACCTTCCGTGTGGGACAAGGAGCCGGACGTTTGCCTTTTCGGGAACAGGCTCTGCCGAGGATGCGCACCGTGAGCTGTTCCTTCTCTGGGCAAGCACAGATCCGAATACCTGTTGTGCCTATGACTAGGCTGCCCGGGGAAGGTGAAGACCAGCAAGAGCTTTCAGGGCTGCCACCTTCCGTGTGGGACAAGGAGCCGGACGTTTGCCTTTTCGGGAACAGGCTCTGCCGAGGATGCGCACCGTGAGAGATTGCGTCTTTGGGAAAGCAGAGATTCCCAGTGCGGTTGTGCCTGTGAGTAGGCTGCCCGGGGAAGGTGAAGACCAGCAACAGCTTTCAGGGCTGCCACCTTCCGTGTGGGACAAGGAGCCGGACGTTTGCCTTTTCGGGAACAGGCTCTGCCGAGGATGCGCACCGTGAGAGATTGCGTCTTTGGGAAAGCAGAGATTCCCAGTGCGGTTGTGCCTGTGAGTAGGCTGCCCGGGGAAGGTGAAGACCAGCAACAGCTTTCAGGGCTGCCACCTTCCGTGTGGGACAAGGAGCCGGACGTTTGCCTTTTCGGGAACAGGCTCTGCCGAGGATGCGCACCGTGAGAGATTGCGTCTTTGGGAAAGCAGAGATTCCCAGTGCGGTTGTGCCTGTGAGTAGGCTGCCCGGGGAAGGTGAAGACCAGCAACAGCTTTCAGGGCTGCCACCTTCCGTGTGGGACAAGGAGCCGGACGTTTGCCTTTTCGGGAACAGGCTCTGCCGAGGATGCGCACCGTGAGAGATTGCGTCTTTGGGCAAGCACAGATCCGAATACCTGTTGTGCCTATGACTAGGCTGCCCGGGGAAGGTGAAGACCAGCAACAGCTTTCAGGGCTGCCACCTTCCGTGTGGGACAAGGAGCCGGACGTTTGCCTTTTCGGGAACAGGCTCTGCCGAGGATGCGCACCGTGAGAGATTGCGTCTTTGGGAAAGCAGAGATTCCCAGTGCGGTTGTGCCTGTGAGTAGGCTGCCCGGGGAAGGTGAAGACCAGCAACAGCTTTCAGGGCTGCCACCTTCCGTGTGGGACAAGGAGCCGGACGTTTGCCTTTTCGGGAACAGGCTCTGCCGAGGATGCGCACCGTGAGCTGTTCCTTCTCTGGGCAAGCACAGATCCGAATACCTGTTGTGCCTATGACTAGGCTGCCCGGGGAAGGTGAAGACCAGCAACAGCTTTCAGGGCTGCCACCTTCCGTGTGGGACAAGGAGCCGGACGTTTGCCTTTTCGGGAACAGGCTCTGCCGAGGATGCGCACCGTGAGAGATTGCGTCTTTGGGAAAGCACAGATTCCCAGTGCGGTTGTGCCTGTGAGTAGGCTGCCCGGGGAAGGTGAAGACCAGCAACAGCTTTCAGGGCTGCCACCTTCCGTGTGGGACAAGGAGCCGGACGTTTGCCTTTTCGGGAACAGGCTCTGCCGAGGATGCGCACCGTGAGAGATTGCGTCTTTGGGAAAGCAGAGATTCCCAGTGCGGTTGTGCCTGTGAGTAGGCTGCCCGGGGAAGGTGAAGACCAGCAACAGCTTTCAGGGCTGCCACCTTCCGTGTGGGACAAGGAGCCGGACGTTTGCCTTTTCGGGAACAGGCTCTGCCGAGGATGCGCACCGTGAGCTGTTCCTTCTCTGGGCAAGCACAGATCCGAATACCTGTTGTGCCTATGACTAGGCTGCCCGGGGAAGGTGAAGACCAGCAACAGCTTTCAGGGCTGCCACCTTCCGTGTGGGACAAGGAGCCGGACGTTTGCCTTTTCGGGAACAGGCTCTGCCGAGGATGCGCACCGTGAGAGATTGCGTCTTTGGGAAAGCAGAGATTCCCAGTGCGGTTGTGCCTGTGAGTAGGCTGCCCGGGGAAGGTGAAGACCAGCAACAGCTTTCAGGGCTGCCACCTTCCGTGTGGGACAAGGAGCCGGACGTTTGCCTTTTCGGGAACAGGCTCTGCCGAGGATGCGCACCGTGAGCTGTTCCTTCTCTGGGCAAGCACAGATCCGAATACCTGTTGTGCCTATGACTAGGCTGCCCGGGGAAGGTGAAGACCAGCAACAGCTTTCAGGGCTGCCACCTTCCGTGTGGGACAAGGAGCCGGACGTTTGCCTTTTCGGGAACAGGCTCTGCCGAGGATGCGCACCGTGAGAGATTGCGTCTTTGGGAAAGCAGAGATTCCCAGTGCGGTTGTGCCTGTGAGTAGGCTGCCCGGGGAAGGTGAAGACCAGCAACAGCTTTCAGGGCTGCCACCTTCCGTGTGGGACAAGGAGCCGGACGTTTGCCTTTTCGGGAACAGGCTCTGCCGAGGATGCGCACCGTGAGAGATTGCGTCTTTGGGAAAGCAGAGATTCCCAGTGCGGTTGTGCCTGTGAGTAGGCTGCCCGGGGAAGGTGAAGACCAGCAACAGCTTTCAGGGCTGCCACCTTCCGTGTGGGACAAGGAGCCGGACGTTTGCCTTTTCGGGAACAGGCTCTGCCGAGGATGCGCACCGTGAGAGATTGCGTCTTTGGGCAAGCACAGATCCGAATACCTGTTGTGCCTATGACTAGGCTGCCCGGGGAAGGTGAAGACCAGCAACAGCTTTCAGGGCTGCCACCTTCCGTGTGGGACAAGGAGCCGGACGTTTGCCTTTTCGGGAACAGGCTCTGCCGAGGATGCGCACCGTGAGAGATTGCGTCTTTGGGAAAGCAGAGATTCCCAGTGCGGTTGTGCCTGTGAGTAGGCTGCCCGGGGAAGGTGAAGACCAGCAACAGCTTTCAGGGCTGCCACCTTCCGTGTGGGACAAGGAGCCGGACGTTTGCCTTTTCGGGAACAGGCTCTGCCGAGGATGCGCACCGTGAGCTGTTCCTTCTCTGGGCAAGCACAGATCCGAATACCTGTTGTGCCTATGACTAGGCTGCCCGGGGAAGGTGAAGACCAGCAACAGCTTTCAGGGCTGCCACCTTCCGTGTGGGACAAGGAGCCGGACGTTTGCCTTTTCGGGAACAGGCTCTGCCGAGGATGCGCACCGTGAGAGATTGCGTCTTTGGGAAAGCACAGATTCCCAGTGCGGTTGTGCCTGTGAGTAGGCTGCCCGGGGAAGGTGAAGACCAGCAACAGCTTTCAGGGCTGCCACCTTCCGTGTGGGACAAGGAGCCGGACGTTTGCCTTTTCGGGAACAGGCTCTGCCGAGGATGCGCACCGTGAGAGATTGCGTCTTTGGGAAAGCAGAGATTCCCAGTGCGGTTGTGCCTGTGAGTAGGCTGCCCGGGGAAGGTGAAGACCAGCAACAGCTTTCAGGGCTGCCACCTTCCGTGTGGGACAAGGAGCCGGACGTTTGCCTTTTCGGGAACAGGCTCTGCCGAGGATGCGCACCGTGAGCTGTTCCTTCTCTGGGCAAGCACAGATCCGAATACCTGTTGTGCCTATGACTAGGCTGCCCGGGGAAGGTGAAGACCAGCAACAGCTTTCAGGGCTGCCACCTTCCGTGTGGGACAAGGAGCCGGACGTTTGCCTTTTCGGGAACAGGCTCTGCCGAGGATGCGCACCGTGAGAGATTGCGTCTTTGGGAAAGCAGAGATTCCCAGTGCGGTTGTGCCTGTGAGTAGGCTGCCCGGGGAAGGTGAAGACCAGCAACAGCTTTCAGGGCTGCCACCTTCCGTGTGGGACAAGGAGCCGGACGTTTGCCTTTTCGGGAACAGGCTCTGCCGAGGATGCGCACCGTGAGCTGTTCCTTCTCTGGGCAAGCACAGATCCGAATACCTGTTGTGCCTATGACTAGGCTGCCCGGGGAAGGTGAAGACCAGCAACAGCTTTCAGGGCTGCCACCTTCCGTGTGGGACAAGGAGCCGGACGTTTGCCTTTTCGGGAACAGGCTCTGCCGAGGATGCGCACCGTGAGAGATTGCGTCTTTGGGAAAGCAGAGATTCCCAGTGCGGTTGTGCCTGTGAGTAGGCTGCCCGGGGAAGGTGAAGACCAGCAACAGCTTTCAGGGCTGCCACCTTCCGTGTGGGACAAGGAGCCGGACGTTTGCCTTTTCGGGAACAGGCTCTGCCGAGGATGCGCACCGTGAGAGATTGCGTCTTTGGGCAAGCACAGATCCGAATACCTGTTGTGCCTATGACTAGGCTGCCCGGGGAAGGTGAAGACCAGCAACAGCTTTCAGGGCTGCCACCTTCCGTGTGGGACAAGGAGCCGGACGTTTGCCTTTTCGGGAACAGGCTCTGCCGAGGATGCGCACCGTGAGAGATTGCGTCTTTGGGAAAACAGAGATTCCCAGTGCGGTTGTGCCTGTGAGTAGGCTGCCCGGGGAAGGTGAAGACCAGCAACAGCTTTCAGGGCTGCCACCTTCCGTGTGGGACAAGGAGCCGGACGTTTGCCTTTTCGGGAACAGGCTCTGCCGAGGATGCGCACCGTGAGAGATTGCGTCTTTGGGCAAGCACAGATCCGAATACCTGTTGTGCCTATGACTAGGCTGCCCGGGGAAGGTGAAGACCAGCAACAGCTTTCAGGGCTGCCACCTTCCGTGTGGGACAAGGAGCCGGACGTTTGCCTTTTCGGGAACAGGCTCTGCCGAGGATGCGCACCGTGAGCTGTTCCTTCTCTGGGCAAGCACAGATCCCAAAAGCTGTTGTGCCTGTGAGTAGGCTGCCCGGGGAAGGTGAAGACCAGCAACAGCTTTCAGGGCTGCCACCTTCCGTGTGGGACAAGGAGCCGGACGTTTGCCTTTTCGGGAACAGGCTCTGCCGAGGATGCGCACCGTGAGAGATTGCGTCTTTGGGAAAGCACAGATCCCAAAAACCTTTGTGCCTGTGAGTAGGCTGCCCGGGGAAGGTGAAGACCAGCAACAGCTTTCAGGGCTGCCACCTTCCGTGTGGGACAAGGAGCCGGACGTTTGCCTTTTCGGGAACAGGCTCTGCCGAGGATGCGCACCGTGAGAGATTGCGTCTTTGGGAAAGCAGAGATTCCCAGTGCGGTTGTGCCTGTGAGTAGGCTGCCCGGGGAAGGTGAAGACCAGCAACAGCTTTCAGGGCTGCCACCTTCCGTGTGGGACAAGGAGCCGGACGTTTGCCTTTTCGGGAACAGGCTCTGCCGAGGATGCGCACCGTGAGAGATTGCGTCTTTGGGAAAGCAGAGATTCCCAGTGCGGTTGTGCCTGTGAGTAGGCTGCCCGGGGAAGGTGAAGACCAGCAACAGCTTTCAGGGCTGCCACCTTCCGTGTGGGACAAGGAGCCGGACGTTTGCCTTTTCGGGAACAGGCTCTGCCGAGGATGCGCACCGTGAGAGATTGCGTCTTTGGGAAAGCAGAGATTCCCAGTGCGGTTGTGCCTGTGAGTAGGCTGCCCGGGGAAGGTGAAGACCAGCAACAGCTTTCAGGGCTGCCACCTTCCGTGTGGGACAAGGAGCCGGACGTTTGCCTTTTCGGGAACAGGCTCTGCCGAGGATGCGCACCGTGAGCTGTTCCTTCTCTGGGCAAGCACAGATCCGAATACCTGTTGTGCCTATGAATAGGCTGCCCGGGGAAGGTGAAGACCAGCAACAGCTTTCAGGGCTGCCACCTTCCGTGTGGGACAAGGAGCCGGACGTTTGCCTTTTCGGGAACAGGCTCTGCCGAGGATGCGCACCGTGAGAGATTGCGTCTTTGGGAAAGCAGAGATTCCCAGTGCGGTTGTGCCTGTGAGTAGGCTGCCCGGGGAAGGTGAAGACCAGCAACAGCTTTCAGGGCTGCCACCTTCTGTGTGGGACAAGGAGCCGGACGTTTGCCTTTTCGGGAACAGGCTCTGCCGAGGATGCGCACCGTGAGAGATTGCGTCTTTGGGCAAGCACAGATCCGAATACCTGTTGTGCCTATGACTAGGCTGCCCGGGGAAGGTGAAGACCAGCAACAGCTTTCAGGGCTGCCACCTTCCGTGTGGGACAAGGAGCCGGACGTTTGCCTTTTCGGGAACAGGCTCTGCCGAGGATGCGCACCGTGAGAGATTGCGTCTTTGGGAAAGCAGAGATTCCCAGTGCGGTTGTGCCTGTGAGTAGGCTGCCCGGGGAAGGTGAAGACCAGCAACAGCTTTCAGGGCTGCCACCTTCCGTGTGGGACAAGGAGCCGGACGTTTGCCTTTTCGGGAACAGGCTCTGCCGAGGATGCGCACCGTGAGCTGTTCCTTCTCTGGGCAAGCACAGATCCGAATACCTGTTGTGCCTATGACTAGGCTGCCCGGGGAAGGTGAAGACCAGCAACAGCTTTCAGGGCTGCCACCTTCCGTGTGGGACAAGGAGCCGGACGTTTGCCTTTTCGGGAACAGGCTCTGCCGAGGATGCGCACCGTGAGAGATTGCGTCTTTGGGAAAGCAGAGATTCCCAGTGCGGTTGTGCCTGTGAGTAGGCTGCCCGGGGAAGGTGAAGACCAGCAACAGCTTTCAGGGCTGCCACCTTCCGTGTGGGACAAGGAGCCGGACGTTTGCCTTTTCGGGAACAGGCTCTGCCGAGGATGCGCACCGTGAGAGATTGCGTCTTTGGGAAAGCAGAGATTCCCAGTGCGGTTCTGCCTGTGAACAGGCTGCCCGGGGAAGGTGAAGACCAGCAACAGCTTTCAGGGCTGCCACCTTCCGTGTGGGACAAGGAGCCGGACGTTTGCCTTTTCGGGAACAGGCTCTGCCGAGGATGCGCACCGTGAGAGATTGCGTCTTTGGGAAAGCAGAGATTCCCAGTGCGGTTGTGCCTGTGACTAGGCTGCCCGGGGAAGGTGAAGACCAGCAACAGCTTTCAGGGCTGCCACCTTCCGTGTGGGACAAGGAGCCGGACGTTTGCCTTTTCGGGAACAGGCTCTGCCGAGGATGCGCACCGTGAGAGATTGCGTCTTTGGGCAAGCACAGATCCGAATACCTGTTGTGCCTATGACTAGGCTGCCCGGGGAAGGTGAAGACCAGCAACAGCTTTCAGGGCTGCCACCTTCCGTGTGGGACAAGGAGCCGGACGTTTGCCTTTTCGGGAACAGGCTCTGCCGAGGATGCGCACCGTGAGCTGTTCCTTCTCTGGGCAAGCACAGATCCCAAAAGCTGTTGTGCCTGTGAGTAGGCTGCCCGGGGAAGGTGAAGACCAGCAACAGCTTTCAGGGCTGCCACCTTCCGTGTGGGACAAGGAGCCGGACGTTTGCCTTTTCGGGAACAGGCTCTGCCGAGGATGCGCACCGTGAGAGATTGCGTCTTTGGGAAAGCACAGATCCCAAAAACCTTTGTGCCTGTGACTAGGCTGCCCGGGGAAGGTGAAGACCAGCAACAGCTTTCAGGGCTGCCACCTTCCGTGTGGGACAAGGAGCCGGACGTTTGCCTTTTCGGGAACAGGCTCTGCCGAGGATGCGCACCGTGAGAGATTACGTCTTTGGGAAAGCAGAGATTCCCAGTGCGGTTGTGCCTGTGAGTAGGCTGCCCGGGGAAGGTGAAGACCAGCAACAGCTTTCAGGGCTGCCACCTTCCGTGTGGGACAAGGAGCCGGACGTTTGCCTTTTCGGGAACAGGCTCTGCCGAGGATGCGCACCGTGAGAGATTGCGTCTTTGGGAAAGCAGAGATTCCCAGTGCGGTTGTGCCTGTGAGTAGGCTGCCCGGGGAAGGTGAAGACCAGCAACAGCTTTCAGGGCTGCCACCTTCCGTGTGGGACAAGGAGCCGGACGTTTGCCTTTTCGGGAACAGGCTCTGCCGAGGATGCGCACCGTGAGAGATTGCGTCTTTGGGAAAGCAGAGATTCCCAGTGCGGTTGTGCCTGTGAGTAGGCTGCCCGGGGAAGGTGAAGACCAGCAACAGCTTTCAGGGCTGCCACCTTCCGTGTGGGACAAGGAGCCGGACGTTTGCCTTTTCGGGAACAGGCTCTGCCGAGGATGCGCACCGTGAGCTGTTCCTTCTCTGGGCAAGCACAGATCCGAATACCTGTTGTGCCTATGAATAGGCTGCCCGGGGAAGGTGAAGACCAGCAACAGCTTTCAGGGCTGCCACCTTCCGTGTGGGACAAGGAGCCGGACGTTTGCCTTTTCGGGAACAGGCTCTGCCGAGGATGCGCACCGTGAGAGATTGCGTCTTTGGGAAAGCAGAGATTCCCAGTGCGGTTGTGCCTGTGAGTAGGCTGCCCGGGGAAGGTGAAGACCAGCAACAGCTTTCAGGGCTGCCACCTTCTGTGTGGGACAAGGAGCCGGACGTTTGCCTTTTCGGGAACAGGCTCTGCCGAGGATGCGCACCGTGAGAGATTGCGTCTTTGGGCAAGCACAGATCCGAATACCTGTTGTGCCTGTGAGTAGGCTGCCCGGGGAAGGTGAAGACCAGCAACAGCTTTCAGGGCTGCCACCTTCCGTGTGGGACAAGGAGCCGGACGTTTGCCTTTTCGGGAACAGGCTCTGCCGAGGATGCGCACCGTGAGAGATTGCGTCTTTGGGAAAGCAGAGATTCCCAGTGCGGTTGTGCCTGTGAGTAGGCTGCCCGGGGAAGGTGAAGACCAGCAACAGCTTTCAGGGCTGCCACCTTCCGTGTGGGACAAGGAGCCGGACGTTTGCCTTTTCGGGAACAGGCTCTGCCGAGGATGCGCACCGTGAGCTGTTCCTTCTCTGGGCAAGCACAGATCCGAATACCTGTTGTGCCTATGACTAGGCTGCCCGGGGAAGGTGAAGACCAGCAACAGCTTTCAGGGCTGCCACCTTCCGTGTGGGACAAGGAGCCGGACGTTTGCCTTTTCGGGAACAGGCTCTGCCGAGGATGCGCACCGTGAGAGATTGCGTCTTTGGGAAAGCAGAGATTCCCAGTGCGGTTGTGCCTGTGAGTAGGCTGCCCGGGGAAGGTGAAGACCAGCAACAGCTTTCAGGGCTGCCACCTTCCGTGTGGGACAAGGAGCCGGACGTTTGCCTTTTCGGGAACAGGCTCTGCCGAGGATGCGCACCGTGAGAGATTGCGTCTTTGGGAAAGCAGAGATTCCCAGTGCGGTTCTGCCTGTGAACAGGCTGCCCGGGGAAGGTGAAGACCAGCAACAGCTTTCAGGGCTGCCACCTTCCGTGTGGGACAAGGAGCCGGACGTTTGCCTTTTCGGGAACAGGCTCTGCCGAGGATGCGCACCGTGAGAGATTGCGTCTTTGGGAAAGCAGAGATTCCCAGTGCGGTTGTGCCTGTGACTAGGCTGCCCGGGGAAGGTGAAGACCAGCAACAGCTTTCAGGGCTGCCACCTTCCGTGTGGGACAAGGAGCCGGACGTTTGCCTTTTCGGGAACAGGCTCTGCCGAGGATGCGCACCGTGAGAGATTGCGTCTTTGGGCAAGCAGAGATTCCCAGTGCGGTTGTGCCTGTGAGTAGGCTGCCCGGGGAAGGTGAAGACCAGCAACAGCTTTCAGGGCTGCCACCTTCCGTGTGGGACAAGGAGCCGGACGTTTGCCTTTTCGGGAACAGGCTCTGCCGAGGATGCGCACCGTGAGAGATTGCGTCTTTGGGAAAGCAGAGATTCCCAGTGCGGTTGTGCCTGTGAGTAGGCTGCCCGGGGAAGGTGAAGACCAGCAACAGCTTTCAGGGCTGCCACCTTCCGTGTGGGACAAGGAGCCGGACGTTTGCCTTTTCGGGAACAGGCTCTGCCGAGGATGCGCACCGTGAGCTGTTCCTTCTCTGGGCAAGCACAGATCCGAATACCTGTTGTGCCTATGACTAGGCTGCCCGGGGAAGGTGAAGACCAGCAACAGCTTTCAGGGCTGCCACCTTCCGTGTGGGACAAGGAGCCGGACGTTTGCCTTTTCGGGAACAGGCTCTGCCGAGGATGCGCACCGTGAGAGATTGCGTCTTTGGGAAAGCAGAGATTCCCAGTGCGGTTGTGCCTGTGAGTAGGCTGCCCGGGGAAGGTGAAGACCAGCAACAGCTTTCAGGGCTGCCACCTTCCGTGTGGGACAAGGAGCCGGACGTTTGCCTTTTCGGGAACAGGCTCTGCCGAGGATGCGCACCGTGAGCTGTTCCTTCTCTGGGCAAGCACAGATCCGAATACCTGTTGTGCCTATGAATAGGCTGCCCGGGGAAGGTGAAGACCAGCAACAGCTTTCAGGGCTGCCACCTTCCGTGTGGGACAAGGAGCCGGACGTTTGCCTTTTCGGGAACAGGCTCTGCCGAGGATGCGCACCGTGAGAGATTGCGTCTTTGGGAAAGCAGAGATTCCCAGTGCGGTTGTGCCTGTGAACAGGCTGCCCGGGGAAGGTGAAGACCAGCAACAGCTTTCAGGGCTGCCACCTTCCGTGTGGGACAAGGAGCCGGACGTTTGCCTTTTCGGGAACAGGCTCTGCCGAGGATGCGCACCGTGAGCTGTTCCTTCTCTGGGCAAGCACAGATCCGAATACCTGTTGTGCCTGTGAGTAGGCTGCCCGGGGAAGGTGAAGACCAGCAACAGCTTTCAGGGCTGCCACCTTCCGTGTGGGACAAGGAGCCGGACGTTTGCCTTTTCGGGAACAGGCTCTGCCGAGGATGCGCACCGTGAGAGATTGCGTCTTTGGGAAAGCAGAGATTCCCAGTGCGGTTGTGCCTGTGAGTAGGCTGCCCGGGGAAGGTGAAGACCAGCAACAGCTTTCAGGGCTGCCACCTTCCGTGTGGGACAAGGAGCCGGACGTTTGCCTTTTCGGGAACAGGCTCTGCCGAGGATGCGCACCGTGAGCTGTTCCTTCTCTGGGCAAGCACAGATCCGAATACCTGTTGTGCCTATGAATAGGCTGCCCGGGGAAGGTGAAGACCAGCAACAGCTTTCAGGGCTGCCACCTTCCGTGTGGGACAAGGAGCCGGACGTTTGCCTTTTCGGGAACAGGCTCTGCCGAGGATGCGCACCGTGAGAGATTGCGTCTTTGGGAAAGCAGAGATTCCCAGTGCGGTTGTGCCTGTGAGTAGGCTGCCCGGGGAAGGTGAAGACCAGCAACAGCTTTCAGGGCTGCCACCTTCTGTGTGGGACAAGGAGCCGGACGTTTGCCTTTTCGGGAACAGGCTCTGCCGAGGATGCGCACCGTGAGAGATTGCGTCTTTGGGCAAGCACAGATCCGAATACCTGTTGTGCCTATGACTAGGCTGCCCGGGGAAGGTGAAGACCAGCAACAGCTTTCAGGGCTGCCACCTTCCGTGTGGGACAAGGAGCCGGACGTTTGCCTTTTCGGGAACAGGCTCTGCCGAGGATGCGCACCGTGAGAGATTGCGTCTTTGGGAAAGCAGAGATTCCCAGTGCGGTTGTGCCTGTGAGTAGGCTGCCCGGGGAAGGTGAAGACCAGCAACAGCTTTCAGGGCTGCCACCTTCCGTGTGGGACAAGGAGCCGGACGTTTGCCTTTTCGGGAACAGGCTCTGCCGAGGATGCGCACCGTGAGCTGTTCCTTCTCTGGGCAAGCACAGATCCGAATACCTGTTGTGCCTATGACTAGGCTGCCCGGGGAAGGTGAAGACCAGCAACAGCTTTCAGGGCTGCCACCTTCCGTGTGGGACAAGGAGCCGGACGTTTGCCTTTTCGGGAACAGGCTCTGCCGAGGATGCGCACCGTGAGAGATTGCGTCTTTGGGAAAGCAGAGATTCCCAGTGCGGTTGTGCCTGTGAGTAGGCTGCCCGGGGAAGGTGAAGACCAGCAACAGCTTTCAGGGCTGCCACCTTCCGTGTGGGACAAGGAGCCGGACGTTTGCCTTTTCGGGAACAGGCTCTGCCGAGGATGCGCACCGTGAGAGATTGCGTCTTTGGGAAAGCAGAGATTCCCAGTGCGGTTCTGCCTGTGAACAGGCTGCCCGGGGAAGGTGAAGACCAGCAACAGCTTTCAGGGCTGCCACCTTCCGTGTGGGACAAGGAGCCGGACGTTTGCCTTTTCGGGAACAGGCTCTGCCGAGGATGCGCACCGTGAGAGATTGCGTCTTTGGGAAAGCAGAGATTCCCAGTGCGGTTGTGCCTGTGACTAGGCTGCCCGGGGAAGGTGAAGACCAGCAACAGCTTTCAGGGCTGCCACCTTCCGTGTGGGACAAGGAGCCGGACGTTTGCCTTTTCGGGAACAGGCTCTGCCGAGGATGCGCACCGTGAGAGATTGCGTCTTTGGGCAAGCACAGATCCGAATACCTGTTGTGCCTATGACTAGGCTGCCCGGGGAAGGTGAAGACCAGCAACAGCTTTCAGGGCTGCCACCTTCCGTGTGGGACAAGGAGCCGGACGTTTGCCTTTTCGGGAACAGGCTCTGCCGAGGATGCGCACCGTGAGCTGTTCCTTCTCTGGGCAAGCACAGATCCCAAAAGCTGTTGTGCCTGTGAGTAGGCTGCCCGGGGAAGGTGAAGACCAGCAACAGCTTTCAGGGCTGCCACCTTCCGTGTGGGACAAGGAGCCGGACGTTTGCCTTTTCGGGAACAGGCTCTGCCGAGGATGCGCACCGTGAGAGATTGCGTCTTTGGGAAAGCACAGATCCCAAAAACCTTTGTGCCTGTGACTAGGCTGCCCGGGGAAGGTGAAGACCAGCAACAGCTTTCAGGGCTGCCACCTTCCGTGTGGGACAAGGAGCCGGACGTTTGCCTTTTCGGGAACAGGCTCTGCCGAGGATGCGCACCGTGAGAGATTACGTCTTTGGGAAAGCAGAGATTCCCAGTGCGGTTGTGCCTGTGAGTAGGCTGCCCGGGGAAGGTGAAGACCAGCAACAGCTTTCAGGGCTGCCACCTTCCGTGTGGGACAAGGAGCCGGACGTTTGCCTTTTCGGGAACAGGCTCTGCCGAGGATGCGCACCGTGAGAGATTGCGTCTTTGGGAAAGCAGAGATTCCCAGTGCGGTTGTGCCTGTGAGTAGGCTGCCCGGGGAAGGTGAAGACCAGCAACAGCTTTCAGGGCTGCCACCTTCCGTGTGGGACAAGGAGCCGGACGTTTGCCTTTTCGGGAACAGGCTCTGCCGAGGATGCGCACCGTGAGAGATTGCGTCTTTGGGAAAGCAGAGATTCCCAGTGCGGTTGTGCCTGTGAGTAGGCTGCCCGGGGAAGGTGAAGACCAGCAACAGCTTTCAGGGCTGCCACCTTCCGTGTGGGACAAGGAGCCGGACGTTTGCCTTTTCGGGAACAGGCTCTGCCGAGGATGCGCACCGTGAGCTGTTCCTTCTCTGGGCAAGCACAGATCCGAATACCTGTTGTGCCTATGAATAGGCTGCCCGGGGAAGGTGAAGACCAGCAACAGCTTTCAGGGCTGCCACCTTCCGTGTGGGACAAGGAGCCGGACGTTTGCCTTTTCGGGAACAGGCTCTGCCGAGGATGCGCACCGTGAGAGATTGCGTCTTTGGGAAAGCAGAGATTCCCAGTGCGGTTGTGCCTGTGAGTAGGCTGCCCGGGGAAGGTGAAGACCAGCAACAGCTTTCAGGGCTGCCACCTTCTGTGTGGGACAAGGAGCCGGACGTTTGCCTTTTCGGGAACAGGCTCTGCCGAGGATGCGCACCGTGAGAGATTGCGTCTTTGGGCAAGCACAGATCCGAATACCTGTTGTGCCTGTGAGTAGGCTGCCCGGGGAAGGTGAAGACCAGCAACAGCTTTCAGGGCTGCCACCTTCCGTGTGGGACAAGGAGCCGGACGTTTGCCTTTTCGGGAACAGGCTCTGCCGAGGATGCGCACCGTGAGAGATTGCGTCTTTGGGAAAGCAGAGATTCCCAGTGCGGTTGTGCCTGTGAGTAGGCTGCCCGGGGAAGGTGAAGACCAGCAACAGCTTTCAGGGCTGCCACCTTCCGTGTGGGACAAGGAGCCGGACGTTTGCCTTTTCGGGAACAGGCTCTGCCGAGGATGCGCACCGTGAGCTGTTCCTTCTCTGGGCAAGCACAGATCCGAATACCTGTTGTGCCTATGACTAGGCTGCCCGGGGAAGGTGAAGACCAGCAACAGCTTTCAGGGCTGCCACCTTCCGTGTGGGACAAGGAGCCGGACGTTTGCCTTTTCGGGAACAGGCTCTGCCGAGGATGCGCACCGTGAGAGATTGCGTCTTTGGGAAAGCAGAGATTCCCAGTGCGGTTGTGCCTGTGAGTAGGCTGCCCGGGGAAGGTGAAGACCAGCAACAGCTTTCAGGGCTGCCACCTTCCGTGTGGGACAAGGAGCCGGACGTTTGCCTTTTCGGGAACAGGCTCTGCCGAGGATGCGCACCGTGAGAGATTGCGTCTTTGGGAAAGCAGAGATTCCCAGTGCGGTTCTGCCTGTGAACAGGCTGCCCGGGGAAGGTGAAGACCAGCAACAGCTTTCAGGGCTGCCACCTTCCGTGTGGGACAAGGAGCCGGACGTTTGCCTTTTCGGGAACAGGCTCTGCCGAGGATGCGCACCGTGAGAGATTGCGTCTTTGGGAAAGCAGAGATTCCCAGTGCGGTTGTGCCTGTGACTAGGCTGCCCGGGGAAGGTGAAGACCAGCAACAGCTTTCAGGGCTGCCACCTTCCGTGTGGGACAAGGAGCCGGACGTTTGCCTTTTCGGGAACAGGCTCTGCCGAGGATGCGCACCGTGAGAGATTGCGTCTTTGGGCAAGCAGAGATTCCCAGTGCGGTTGTGCCTGTGAGTAGGCTGCCCGGGGAAGGTGAAGACCAGCAACAGCTTTCAGGGCTGCCACCTTCCGTGTGGGACAAGGAGCCGGACGTTTGCCTTTTCGGGAACAGGCTCTGCCGAGGATGCGCACCGTGAGAGATTGCGTCTTTGGGAAAGCAGAGATTCCCAGTGCGGTTGTGCCTGTGAGTAGGCTGCCCGGGGAAGGTGAAGACCAGCAACAGCTTTCAGGGCTGCCACCTTCCGTGTGGGACAAGGAGCCGGACGTTTGCCTTTTCGGGAACAGGCTCTGCCGAGGATGCGCACCGTGAGCTGTTCCTTCTCTGGGCAAGCACAGATCCGAATACCTGTTGTGCCTATGACTAGGCTGCCCGGGGAAGGTGAAGACCAGCAACAGCTTTCAGGGCTGCCACCTTCCGTGTGGGACAAGGAGCCGGACGTTTGCCTTTTCGGGAACAGGCTCTGCCGAGGATGCGCACCGTGAGAGATTGCGTCTTTGGGAAAGCAGAGATTCCCAGTGCGGTTGTGCCTGTGAGTAGGCTGCCCGGGGAAGGTGAAGACCAGCAACAGCTTTCAGGGCTGCCACCTTCCGTGTGGGACAAGGAGCCGGACGTTTGCCTTTTCGGGAACAGGCTCTGCCGAGGATGCGCACCGTGAGCTGTTCCTTCTCTGGGCAAGCACAGATCCGAATACCTGTTGTGCCTATGAATAGGCTGCCCGGGGAAGGTGAAGACCAGCAACAGCTTTCAGGGCTGCCACCTTCCGTGTGGGACAAGGAGCCGGACGTTTGCCTTTTCGGGAACAGGCTCTGCCGAGGATGCGCACCGTGAGAGATTGCGTCTTTGGGAAAGCAGAGATTCCCAGTGCGGTTGTGCCTGTGAACAGGCTGCCCGGGGAAGGTGAAGACCAGCAACAGCTTTCAGGGCTGCCACCTTCCGTGTGGGACAAGGAGCCGGACGTTTGCCTTTTCGGGAACAGGCTCTGCCGAGGATGCGCACCGTGAGCTGTTCCTTCTCTGGGCAAGCACAGATCCGAATACCTGTTGTGCCTGTGAGTAGGCTGCCCGGGGAAGGTGAAGACCAGCAACAGCTTTCAGGGCTGCCACCTTCCGTGTGGGACAAGGAGCCGGACGTTTGCCTTTTCGGGAACAGGCTCTGCCGAGGATGCGCACCGTGAGAGATTGCGTCTTTGGGAAAGCAGAGATTCCCAGTGCGGTTGTGCCTGTGAGTAGGCTGCCCGGGGAAGGTGAAGACCAGCAACAGCTTTCAGGGCTGCCACCTTCCGTGTGGGACAAGGAGCCGGACGTTTGCCTTTTCGGGAACAGGCTCTGCCGAGGATGCGCACCGTGAGAGATTGCGTCTTTGGGAAAGCACAGATTCCCAGTGCGGTTGTGCCTGTGACTAGGCTGCCCGGGGAAGGTGAAGACCAGCAACAGCTTTCAGGGCTGCCACCTTCCGTGTGGGACAAGGAGCCGGACGTTTGCCTTTTCGGGAACAGGCTCTGCCGAGGATGCGCACCGTGAGCTGTTCCTTCTCTGGGCAAGCACAGATCCGAATACCTGTTGTGCCTGTGAGTAGGCTGCCCGGGGAAGGTGAAGACCAGCAACAGCTTTCAGGGCTGCCACCTTCCGTGTGGGACAAGGAGCCGGACGTTTGCCTTTTCGGGAACAGGCTCTGCCGAGGATGCGCACCGTGAGAGATTGCGTCTTTGGGAAAGCAGAGATTCCCAGTGCGGTTGTGCCTGTGAGTAGGCTGCCCGGGGAAGGTGAAGACCAGCAACAGCTTTCAGGGCTGCCACCTTCCGTGTGGGACAAGGAGCCGGACGTTTGCCTTTTCGGGAACAGGCTCTGCCGAGGATGCGCACCGTGAGCTGTTCCTTCTCTGGGCAAGCACAGATCCCAAAAGCTGTTGTGCCTGTGAGTAGGCTGCCCGGGGAAGGTGAAGACCAGCAACAGCTTTCAGGGCTGCCACCTTCCGTGTGGGACAAGGAGCCGGACGTTTGCCTTTTCGGGAACAGGCTCTGCCGAGGATGCGCACCGTGAGAGATTGCGTCTTTGGGAAAGCACAGATCCCAAAAACCTTTGTGCCTGTGAGTAGGCTGCCCGGGGAAGGTGAAGACCAGCAACAGCTTTCAGGGCTGCCACCTTCCGTGTGGGACAAGGAGCCGGACGTTTGCCTTTTCGGGAACAGGCTCTGCCGAGGATGCGCACCGTGAGAGATTGCGTCTTTGGGAAAGCAGAGATTCCCAGTGCGGTTGTGCCTGTGAGTAGGCTGCCCGGGGAAGGTGAAGACCAGCAACAGCTTTCAGGGCTGCCACCTTCCGTGTGGGACAAGGAGCCGGACGTTTGCCTTTTCGGGAACAGGCTCTGCCGAGGATGCGCACCGTGAGCTGTTCCTTCTCTGGGCAAGCACAGATCCCAAAAGCTGTTGTGCCTGTGAGTAGGCTGCCCGGGGAAGGTGAAGACCAGCAACAGCTTTCAGGGCTGCCACCTTCCGTGTGGGACAAGGAGCCGGACGTTTGCCTTTTCGGGAACAGGCTCTGCCGAGGATGCGCACCGTGAGCTGTTCCTTCTCTGGGCAAGCACAGATCCCAAAAGCTGTTGTGCCTGTGAGTAGGCTGCCCGGGGAAGGTGAAGACCAGCAACAGCTTTCAGGGCTGCCACCTTCCGTGTGGGACAAGGAGCCGGACGTTTGCCTTTTCGGGAACAGGCGCTGCCGAGGATGCGCACCGTGAGAGATTGCGTCTTTGGGAAAGCAGAGATTCCCAGTGCGGTTGTGCCTGTGAGTAGGCTGCCCGGGGAAGGTGAAGACCAGCAACAGCTTTCAGGGCTGCCACCTTCCGTGTGGGACAAGGAGCCGGACGTTTGCCTTTTCGGGAACAGGCTCTGCCGAGGATGCGCACCGCGAGCTGTTCCTTCTCTGGGCAAGCACAGATCCCAAAAGCTGTTGTGCCTATGAGTAGGCTGCCCGGGGAAGGTGAAGACCAGCAACAGCTTTCAGGGCTGCCACCTTCCGTGTGGGACAAGGAGCCGGACGTTTGCCTTTTCGGGAACAGGCTCTGCCGAGGATGCGCACCGTGAGAGATTGCGTCTTTGGGAAAGCAGAGATTCCCAGTGCGGTTGTGCCTGTGAGTAGGCTGCCCGGGGAAGGTGAAGACCAGCAACAGCTTTCAGGGCTGCCACCTTCCGTGTGGGACAAGGAGCCGGACGTTTGCCTTTTCGGGAACAGGCTCTGCCGAGGATGCGCACCGTGAGCTGTTCCTTCTCTGGGCAAGCACAGATCCGAATACCTGTTGTGCCTATGAATAGGCTGCCCGGGGAAGGTGAAGACCAGCAACAGCTTTCAGGGCTGCCACCTTCCGTGTGGGACAAGGAGCCGGACGTTTGCCTTTTCGGGAACAGGCTCTGCCGAGGATGCGCACCGTGAGAGATTGCGTCTTTGGGAAAGCAGAGATTCCCAGTGCGGTTGTGCCTGTGAGTAGGCTGCCCGGGGAAGGTGAAGACCAGCAACAGCTTTCAGGGCTGCCACCTTCCGTGTGGGACAAGGAGCCGGACGTTTGCCTTTTCGGGAACAGGCTCTGCCGAGGATGCGCACCGTGAGCTGTTCCTTCTCTGGGCAAGCACAGATCCCAAAAGCTGTTGTGCCTGTGAGTAGGCTGCCCGGGGAAGGTGAAGACCAGCAACAGCTTTCAGGGCTGCCACCTTCCGTGTGGGACAAGGAGCCGGACGTTTGCCTTTTCGGGAACAGGCTCTGCCGAGGATGCGCACCGTGAGAGATTGCGTCTTTGGGAAAGCACAGATCCCAAAACCCTTTGTGCCTGTGACTAGGCTGCCCGGGGAAGGTGAAGACCAGCAACAGCTTTCAGGGCTGCCACCTTCCGTGTGGGACAAGGAGCCGGACGTTTGCCTTTTCGGGAACAGGCTCTGCCGAGGATGCGCACCGTGAGAGATTGCGTCTTTGGGAAAGCAGAGATTCCCAGTGCGGTTGTGCCTGTGAGTAGGCTGCCCGGGGAAGGTGAAGACCAGCAACAGCTTTCAGGGCTGCCACCTTCCGTGTGGGACAAGGAGCCGGACGTTTGCCTTTTCGGGAACAGGCTCTGCCGAGGATGCGCACCGTGAGCTGTTCCTTCTCTGGGCAAGCACAGATCCGAATACCTGTTGTGCCTATGACTAGGCTGCCCGGGGAAGGTGAAGACCAGCAACAGCTTTCAGGGCTGCCACCTTCCGTGTGGGACAAGGAGCCGGACGTTTGCCTTTTCGGGAACAGGCTCTGCCGAGGATGCGCACCGTGAGAGATTGCGTCTTTGGGAAAGCAGAGATTCCCAGTGCGGTTGTGCCTGTGAGTAGGCTGCCCGGGGAAGGTGAAGACCAGCAACAGCTTTCAGGGCTGCCACCTTCCGTGTGGGACAAGGAGCCGGACGTATGCCTTTTCGGGAACAGGCTCTGCCGAGGATGCGCACCGTGAGCTGTTCCTTCTCTGGGCAAGCACAGATCCGAATACCTGTTGTGCCTATGACTAGGCTGCCCGGGGAAGGTGAAGACCAGCAACAGCTTTCAGGGCTGCCACCTTCCGTGTGGGACAAGGAGCCGGACGTTTGCCTTTTCGGGAACAGGCTCTGCCGAGGATGCGCACCGTGAGAGATTGCGTCTTTGGGCAAGCAGAGATTCCCAGTGCGGTTGTGCCTGTGAACAGGCTGCCCGGGGAAGGTGAAGACCAGCAACAGCTTTCAGGGCTGCCACCTTCCGTGTGGGACAAGGAGCCGGACGTTTGCCTTTTCGGGAACAGGCTCTGCCGAGGATGCGCACCGTGAGAGATTGCGTCTTTGGGAAAGCAGAGATTCCCAGTGCGGTTGTGCCTGTGAGTAGGCTGCCCGGGGAAGGTGAAGACCAGCAACAGCTTTCAGGGCTGCCACCTTCCGTGTGGGACAAGGAGCCGGACGTTTGCCTTTTCGGGAACAGGCTCTGCCGAGGATGCGCACCGTGAGCTGTTCCTTCTCTGGGCAAGCACAGATCCGAATACCTGTTGTGCCTATGACTAGGCTGCCCGGGGAAGGTGAAGACCAGCAACAGCTTTCAGGGCTGCCACCTTCCGTGTGGGACAAGGAGCCGGACGTTTGCCTTTTCGGGAACAGGCTCTGCCGAGGATGCGCACCGTGAGAGATTGCGTCTTTGGGAAAGCAGAGATTCCCAGTGCGGTTGTGCCTGTGAGTAGGCTGCCCGGGGAAGGTGAAGACCAGCAACAGCTTTCAGGGCTGCCACCTTCCGTGTGGGACAAGGAGCCGGACGTTTGCCTTTTCGGGAACAGGCTCTGCCGAGGATGCGCACCGTGAGCTGTTCCTTCTCTGGGCAAGCACAGATCCGAATACCTGTTGTGCCTATGAATAGGCTGCCCGGGGAAGGTGAAGACCAGCAACAGCTTTCAGGGCTGCCACCTTCCGTGTGGGACAAGGAGCCGGACGTTTGCCTTTTCGGGAACAGGCTCTGCCGAGGATGCGCACCGTGAGAGATTGCGTCTTTGGGAAAGCAGAGATTCCCAGTGCGGTTGTGCCTGTGAACAGGCTGCCCGGGGAAGGTGAAGACCAGCAACAGCTTTCAGGGCTGCCACCTTCCGTGTGGGACAAGGAGCCGGACGTTTGCCTTTTCGGGAACAGGCTCTGCCGAGGATGCGCACCGTGAGCTGTTCCTTCTCTGGGCAAGCACAGATCCGAATACCTGTTGTGCCTGTGAGTAGGCTGCCCGGGGAAGGTGAAGACCAGCAACAGCTTTCAGGGCTGCCACCTTCCGTGTGGGACAAGGAGCCGGACGTTTGCCTTTTCGGGAACAGGCTCTGCCGAGGATGCGCACCGTGAGAGATTGCGTCTTTGGGAAAGCAGAGATTCCCAGTGCGGTTGTGCCTGTGAGTAGGCTGCCCGGGGAAGGTGAAGACCAGCAACAGCTTTCAGGGCTGCCACCTTCCGTGTGGGACAAGGAGCCGGACGTTTGCCTTTTCGGGAACAGGCTCTGCCGAGGATGCGCACCGTGAGAGATTGCGTCTTTGGGAAAGCACAGATTCCCAGTGCGGTTGTGCCTGTGACTAGGCTGCCCGGGGAAGGTGAAGACCAGCAACAGCTTTCAGGGCTGCCACCTTCCGTGTGGGACAAGGAGCCGGACGTTTGCCTTTTCGGGAACAGGCTCTGCCGAGGATGCGCACCGTGAGCTGTTCCTTCTCTGGGCAAGCACAGATCCGAATACCTGTTGTGCCTGTGAGTAGGCTGCCCGGGGAAGGTGAAGACCAGCAACAGCTTTCAGGGCTGCCACCTTCCGTGTGGGACAAGGAGCCGGACGTTTGCCTTTTCGGGAACAGGCTCTGCCGAGGATGCGCACCGTGAGAGATTGCGTCTTTGGGAAAGCAGAGATTCCCAGTGCGGTTGTGCCTGTGAGTAGGCTGCCCGGGGAAGGTGAAGACCAGCAACAGCTTTCAGGGCTGCCACCTTCCGTGTGGGACAAGGAGCCGGACGTTTGCCTTTTCGGGAACAGGCTCTGCCGAGGATGCGCACCGTGAGCTGTTCCTTCTCTGGGCAAGCACAGATCCCAAAAGCTGTTGTGCCTGTGAGTAGGCTGCCCGGGGAAGGTGAAGACCAGCAACAGCTTTCAGGGCTGCCACCTTCCGTGTGGGACAAGGAGCCGGACGTTTGCCTTTTCGGGAACAGGCTCTGCCGAGGATGCGCACCGTGAGAGATTGCGTCTTTGGGAAAGCACAGATCCCAAAAACCTTTGTGCCTGTGAGTAGGCTGCCCGGGGAAGGTGAAGACCAGCAACAGCTTTCAGGGCTGCCACCTTCCGTGTGGGACAAGGAGCCGGACGTTTGCCTTTTCGGGAACAGGCTCTGCCGAGGATGCGCACCGTGAGAGATTGCGTCTTTGGGAAAGCAGAGATTCCCAGTGCGGTTGTGCCTGTGAGTAGGCTGCCCGGGGAAGGTGAAGACCAGCAACAGCTTTCAGGGCTGCCACCTTCCGTGTGGGACAAGGAGCCGGACGTTTGCCTTTTCGGGAACAGGCTCTGCCGAGGATGCGCACCGTGAGCTGTTCCTTCTCTGGGCAAGCACAGATCCCAAAAGCTGTTGTGCCTGTGAGTAGGCTGCCCGGGGAAGGTGAAGACCAGCAACAGCTTTCAGGGCTGCCACCTTCCGTGTGGGACAAGGAGCCGGACGTTTGCCTTTTCGGGAACAGGCTCTGCCGAGGATGCGCACCGTGAGCTGTTCCTTCTCTGGGCAAGCACAGATCCCAAAAGCTGTTGTGCCTGTGAGTAGGCTGCCCGGGGAAGGTGAAGACCAGCAACAGCTTTCAGGGCTGCCACCTTCCGTGTGGGACAAGGAGCCGGACGTTTGCCTTTTCGGGAACAGGCGCTGCCGAGGATGCGCACCGTGAGAGATTGCGTCTTTGGGAAAGCAGAGATTCCCAGTGCGGTTGTGCCTGTGAGTAGGCTGCCCGGGGAAGGTGAAGACCAGCAACAGCTTTCAGGGCTGCCACCTTCCGTGTGGGACAAGGAGCCGGACGTTTGCCTTTTCGGGAACAGGCTCTGCCGAGGATGCGCACCGTGAGAGATTGCATCTTTGGGAAAGCACAGATCCCAAAACCCTTTGTGCCTGTGAGTAGGCTGCCCGGGGAAGGTGAAGACCAGCAACAGCTTTCAGGGCTGCCACCTTCCGTGTGGGACAAGGAGCCGGACGTTTGCCTTTTCGGGAACAGGCTCTGCCGAGGATGCGCACCGCGAGCTGTTCCTTCTCTGGGCAAGCACAGATCCCAAAAGCTGTTGTGCCTATGAGTAGGCTGCCCGGGGAAGGTGAAGACCAGCAACAGCTTTCAGGGCTGCCACCTTCCGTGTGGGACAAGGAGCCGGACGTTTGCCTTTTCGGGAACAGGCTCTGCCGAGGATGCGCACCGTGAGAGATTGCGTCTTTGGGAAAGCAGAGATTCCCAGTGCGGTTGTGCCTGTGAGTAGGCTGCCCGGGGAAGGTGAAGACCAGCAACAGCTTTCAGGGCTGCCACCTTCCGTGTGGGACAAGGAGCCGGACGTTTGCCTTTTCGGGAACAGGCTCTGCCGAGGATGCGCACCGTGAGCTGTTCCTTCTCTGGGCAAGCACAGATCCGAATACCTGTTGTGCCTATGAATAGGCTGCCCGGGGAAGGTGAAGACCAGCAACAGCTTTCAGGGCTGCCACCTTCCGTGTGGGACAAGGAGCCGGACGTTTGCCTTTTCGGGAACAGGCTCTGCCGAGGATGCGCACCGTGAGAGATTGCGTCTTTGGGAAAGCAGAGATTCCCAGTGCGGTTGTGCCTGTGAGTAGGCTGCCCGGGGAAGGTGAAGACCAGCAACAGCTTTCAGGGCTGCCACCTTCCGTGTGGGACAAGGAGCCGGACGTTTGCCTTTTCGGGAACAGGCTCTGCCGAGGATGCGCACCGTGAGCTGTTCCTTCTCTGGGCAAGCACAGATCCCAAAAGCTGTTGTGCCTGTGAGTAGGCTGCCCGGGGAAGGTGAAGACCAGCAACAGCTTTCAGGGCTGCCACCTTCCGTGTGGGACAAGGAGCCGGACGTTTGCCTTTTCGGGAACAGGCTCTGCCGAGGATGCGCACCGTGAGAGATTGCGTCTTTGGGAAAGCACAGATCCCAAAACCCTTTGTGCCTGTGACTAGGCTGCCCGGGGAAGGTGAAGACCAGCAACAGCTTTCAGGGCTGCCACCTTCCGTGTGGGACAAGGAGCCGGACGTTTGCCTTTTCGGGAACAGGCTCTGCCGAGGATGCGCACCGTGAGAGATTGCGTCTTTGGGAAAGCAGAGATTCCCAGTGCGGTTGTGCCTGTGAGTAGGCTGCCCGGGGAAGGTGAAGACCAGCAACAGCTTTCAGGGCTGCCACCTTCCGTGTGGGACAAGGAGCCGGACGTTTGCCTTTTCGGGAACAGGCTCTGCCGAGGATGCGCACCGTGAGCTGTTCCTTCTCTGGGCAAGCACAGATCCGAATACCTGTTGTGCCTATGACTAGGCTGCCCGGGGAAGGTGAAGACCAGCAACAGCTTTCAGGGCTGCCACCTTCCGTGTGGGACAAGGAGCCGGACGTTTGCCTTTTCGGGAACAGGCTCTGCCGAGGATGCGCACCGTGAGAGATTGCGTCTTTGGGAAAGCAGAGATTCCCAGTGCGGTTGTGCCTGTGACTAGGCTGCCCGGGGAAGGTGAAGACCAGCAACAGCTTTCAGGGCTGCCACCTTCCGTGTGGGACAAGGAGCCGGACGTATGCCTTTTCGGGAACAGGCTCTGCCGAGGATGCGCACCGTGAGCTGTTCCTTCTCTGGGCAAGCACAGATCCGAATACCTGTTGTGCCTATGACTAGGCTGCCCGGGGAAGGTGAAGACCAGCAACAGCTTTCAGGGCTGCCACCTTCCGTGTGGGACAAGGAGCCGGACGTTTGCCTTTTCGGGAACAGGCTCTGCCGAGGATGCGCACCGTGAGAGATTGCGTCTTTGGGAAAGCAGAGATTCCCAGTGCGGTTGTGCCTGTGAACAGGCTGCCCGGGGAAGGTGAAGACCAGCAACAGCTTTCAGGGCTGCCACCTTCCGTGTGGGACAAGGAGCCGGACGTTTGCGTTTTCGGGAACAGGCTCTGCCGAGGATGCGCACCGTGAGCTGTTCCTTCTCTGGGCAAGCACAGATCCCAAAACCCTTTGTGCCTGTGAGTAGGCTGCCCGGGGAAGGTGAAGACCAGCAACAGCTTTCAGGGCTGCCACCTTCCGTGTGGGACAAGGAGCCGGACGTTTGCCTTTTCGGGAACAGGCTCTGCCGAGGATGCGCACCGTGAGAGATTGCGTCTTTGGGAAAGCACAGATCCCAAAAACCTTTGTGCCTGTGAGTAGGCTGCCCGGGGAAGGTGAAGACCAGCAACAGCTTTCAGGGCTGCCACCTTCCGTGTGGGACAAGGAGCCGGACGTTTGCCTTTTCGGGAACAGGCTCTGCCGAGGATGCGCACCGTGAGAGATTGCGTCTTTGGGAAAGCAGAGATTCCCAGTGCGGTTGTGCCTGTGAACAGGCTGCCCGGGGAAGGTGAAGACCAGCAACAGCTTTCAGGGCTGCCACCTTCCGTGTGGGACAAGGAGCCGGACGTTTGCCTTTTCGGGAACAGGCTCTGCCGAGGATGCGCACCGTGAGCTGTTCCTTCTCTGGGCAAGCACAGATCCGAATACCTGTTGTGCCTATGAATAGGCTGCCCGGGGAAGGTGAAGACCAGCAACAGCTTTCAGGGCTGCCACCTTCCGTGTGGGACAAGGAGCCGGACGTTTGCCTTTTCGGGAACAGGCTCTGCCGAGGATGCGCACCGTGAGAGATTGCGTCTTTGGGAAAGCACAGATTCCCAGTGCGGTTGTGCCTGTGACTAGGCTGCCCGGGGAAGGTGAAGACCAGCAACAGCTTTCAGGGCTGCCACCTTCCGTGTGGGACAAGGAGCCGGACGTTTGCCTTTTCGGGAACAGGCTCTGCCGAGGATGCGCACCGTGAGCTGTTCCTTCTCTGGGCAAGCACAGATCCGAATACCTGTTGTGCCTGTGAGTAGGCTGCCCGGGGAAGGTGAAGACCAGCAACAGCTTTCAGGGCTGCCACCTTCCGTGTGGGACAAGGAGCCGGACGTTTGCCTTTTCGGGAACAGGCTCTGCCGAGGATGCGCACCGTGAGAGATTGCGTCTTTGGGAAAGCAGAGATTCCCAGTGCGGTTGTGCCTGTGAGTAGGCTGCCCGGGGAAGGTGAAGACCAGCAACAGCTTTCAGGGCTGCCACCTTCCGTGTGGGACAAGGAGCCGGACGTTTGCCTTTTCGGGAACAGGCTCTGCCGAGGATGCGCACCGTGAGCTGTTCCTTCTCTGGGCAAGCACAGATCCCAAAAGCTGTTGTGCCTGTGAGTAGGCTGCCCGGGGAAGGTGAAGACCAGCAACAGCTTTCAGGGCTGCCACCTTCCGTGTGGGACAAGGAGCCGGACGTTTGCCTTTTCGGGAACAGGCTCTGCCGAGGATGCGCACCGTGAGAGATTGCGTCTTTGGGAAAGCACAGATCCCAAAAACCTTTGTGCCTGTGAGTAGGCTGCCCGGGGAAGGTGAAGACCAGCAACAGCTTTCAGGGCTGCCACCTTCCGTGTGGGACAAGGAGCCGGACGTTTGCCTTTTCGGGAACAGGCTCTGCCGTGGATGCGCACCGTGAGAGATTGCGTCTTTGGGAAAGCAGAGATTCCCAGTGCGGTTGTGCCTGTGAGTAGGCTGCCCGGGGAAGGTGAAGACCAGCAACAGCTTTCAGGGCTGCCACCTTCCGTGTGGGACAAGGAGCCGGACGTTTGCCTTTTCGGGAACAGGCTCTGCCGAGGATGCGCACCGTGAGCTGTTCCTTCTCTGGGCAAGCACAGATCCCAAAAGCTGTTGTGCCTGTGAGTAGGCTGCCCGGGGAAGGTGAAGACCAGCAACAGCTTTCAGGGCTGCCACCTTCCGTGTGGGACAAGGAGCCGGACGTTTGCCTTTTCGGGAACAGGCTCTGCCGAGGATGCGCACCGTGAGCTGTTCCTTCTCTGGGCAAGCACAGATCCCAAAAGCTGTTGTGCCTGTGAGTAGGCTGCCCGGGGAAGGTGAAGACCAGCAACAGCTTTCAGGGCTGCCACCTTCCGTGTGGGACAAGGAGCCGGACGTTTGCCTTTTCGGGAACAGGCGCTGCCGAGGATGCGCACCGTGAGAGATTGCGTCTTTGGGAAAGCAGAGATTCCCAGTGCGGTTGTGCCTGTGAGTAGGCTGCCCGGGGAAGGTGAAGACCAGCAACAGCTTTCAGGGCTGCCACCTTCCGTGTGGGACAAGGAGCCGGACGTTTGCCTTTTCGGGAACAGGCTCTGCCGAGGATGCGCACCGTGAGAGATTGCATCTTTGGGAAAGCACAGATCCCAAAACCCTTTGTGCCTGTGAGTAGGCTGCCCGGGGAAGGTGAAGACCAGCAACAGCTTTCAGGGCTGCCACCTTCCGTGTGGGACAAGGAGCCGGACGTTTGCCTTTTCGGGAACAGGCTCTGCCGAGGATGCGCACCGCGAGCTGTTCCTTCTCTGGGCAAGCACAGATCCCAAAAGCTGTTGTGCCTATGAGTAGGCTGCCCGGGGAAGGTGAAGACCAGCAACAGCTTTCAGGGCTGCCACCTTCCGTGTGGGACAAGGAGCCGGACGTTTGCCTTTTCGGGAACAGGCTCTGCCGAGGATGCGCACCGTGAGAGATTGCGTCTTTGGGAAAGCAGAGATTCCCAGTGCGGTTGTGCCTGTGAGTAGGCTGCCCGGGGAAGGTGAAGACCAGCAACAGCTTTCAGGGCTGCCACCTTCCGTGTGGGACAAGGAGCCGGACGTTTGCCTTTTCGGGAACAGGCTCTGCCGAGGATGCGCACCGTGAGCTGTTCCTTCTCTGGGCAAGCACAGATCCGAATACCTGTTGTGCCTATGAATAGGCTGCCCGGGGAAGGTGAAGACCAGCAACAGCTTTCAGGGCTGCCACCTTCCGTGTGGGACAAGGAGCCGGACGTTTGCCTTTTCGGGAACAGGCTCTGCCGAGGATGCGCACCGTGAGAGATTGCGTCTTTGGGAAAGCAGAGATTCCCAGTGCGGTTGTGCCTGTGAGTAGGCTGCCCGGGGAAGGTGAAGACCAGCAACAGCTTTCAGGGCTGCCACCTTCCGTGTGGGACAAGGAGCCGGACGTTTGCCTTTTCGGGAACAGGCTCTGCCGAGGATGCGCACCGTGAGCTGTTCCTTCTCTGGGCAAGCACAGATCCCAAAAGCTGTTGTGCCTGTGAGTAGGCTGCCCGGGGAAGGTGAAGACCAGCAACAGCTTTCAGGGCTGCCACCTTCCGTGTGGGACAAGGAGCCGGACGTTTGCCTTTTCGGGAACAGGCTCTGCCGAGGATGCGCACCGTGAGAGATTGCGTCTTTGGGAAAGCACAGATCCCAAAACCCTTTGTGCCTGTGAGTAGGCTGCCCGGGGAAGGTGAAGACCAGCAACAGCTTTCAGGGCTGCCACCTTCCGTGTGGGACAAGGAGCCGGACGTTTGCCTTTTCGGGAACAGGCTCTGCCGAGGATGCGCACCGTGAGAGATTGCGTCTTTGGGAAAGCAGAGATTCCCAGTGCGGTTGTGCCTGTGAGTAGGCTGCCCGGGGAAGGTGAAGACCAGCAACAGCTTTCAGGGCTGCCACCTTCCGTGTGGGACAAGGAGCCGGACGTTTGCCTTTTCGGGAACAGGCTCTGCCGAGGATGCGCACCGTGAGCTGTTCCTTCTCTGGGCAAGCACAGATCCGAATACCTGTTGTGCCTATGACTAGGCTGCCCGGGGAAGGTGAAGACCAGCAACAGCTTTCAGGGCTGCCACCTTCCGTGTGGGACAAGGAGCCGGACGTTTGCCTTTTCGGGAACAGGCTCTGCCGAGGATGCGCACCGTGAGAGATTGCGTCTTTGGGAAAGCAGAGATTCCCAGTGCGGTTGTGCCTGTGAGTAGGCTGCCCGGGGAAGGTGAAGACCAGCAACAGCTTTCAGGGCTGCCACCTTCCGTGTGGGACAAGGAGCCGGACGTATGCCTTTTCGGGAACAGGCTCTGCCGAGGATGCGCACCGTGAGCTGTTCCTTCTCTGGGCAAGCACAGATCCGAATACCTGTTGTGCCTATGACTAGGCTGCCCGGGGAAGGTGAAGACCAGCAACAGCTTTCAGGGCTGCCACCTTCCGTGTGGGACAAGGAGCCGGACGTTTGCCTTTTCGGGAACAGGCTCTGCCGAGGATGCGCACCGTGAGAGATTGCGTCTTTGGGAAAGCAGAGATTCCCAGTGCGGTTGTGCCTGTGAACAGGCTGCCCGGGGAAGGTGAAGACCAGCAACAGCTTTCAGGGCTGCCACCTTCCGTGTGGGACAAGGAGCCGGACGTTTGCCTTTTCGGGAACAGGCTCTGCCGAGGATGCGCACCGTGAGCTGTTCCTTCTCTGGGCAAGCACAGATCCCAAAAGCTGTTGTGCCTGTGAGTAGGCTGCCCGGGGAAGGTGAAGACCAGCAACAGCTTTCAGGGCTGCCACCTTCCGTGTGGGACAAGGAGCCGGACGTTTGCCTTTTCGGGAACAGGCTCTGCCGAGGATGCGCACCGTGAGAGATTGCGTCTTTGGGAAAGCACAGATCCCAAAACCCTTTGTGCCTGTGACTAGGCTGCCCGGGGAAGGTGAAGACCAGCAACAGCTTTCAGGGCTGCCACCTTCCGTGTGGGACAAGGAGCCGGACGTTTGCCTTTTCGGGAACAGGCTCTGCCGAGGATGCGCACCGTGAGAGATTGCGTCTTTGGGAAAGCAGAGATTCCCAGTGCGGTTGTGCCTGTGAACAGGCTGCCCGGGGAAGGTGAAGACCAGCAACAGCTTTCAGGGCTGCCACCTTCCGTGTGGGACAAGGAGCCGGACGTTTGCCTTTTCGCGAACAGGCTCTGCCGAGGATGCGCACCGTGAGCTGTTCCTTCTCTGGGCAAGCACAGATCCGAATACCTGTTGTGCCTATGAATAGGCTGCCCGGGGAAGGTGAAGACCAGCAACAGCTTTCAGGGCTGCCACCTTCCGTGTGGGACAAGGAGCCGGACGTTTGCCTTTTCGGGAACAGGCTCTGCCGAGGATGCGCACCGTGAGCTGTTCCTTCTCTGGGCAAGCACAGATCCCAAAAGCTGTTGTGCCTGTGAGTAGGCTGCCCGGGGAAGGTGAAGACCAGCAACAGCTTTCAGGGCTGCCACCTTCCGTGTGGGACAAGGAGCCGGACGTTTGCCTTTTCGGGAACAGGCTCTGTCGAGGATGCGCACCGTGAGAGATTGCGTCTTTGGGAAAGCAGAGATTCCCAGTGCGGTTGTGCCTGTGAGTAGGCTGCCCGGGGAAGGTGAAGACCAGCAACAGCTTTCAGGGCTGCCACCTTCCGTGTGGGACAAGGAGCCGGACGTTTGCCTTTTCGGGAACAGGCTCTGCCGAGGATGCGCACCGTGAGCTGTTCCTTCTCTGGGCAAGCACAGATCCGAATACCTGTTGTGCCTATGAATAGGCTGCCCGGGGAAGGTGAAGACCAGCAACAGCTTTCAGGGCTGCCACCTTCCGTGTGGGACAAGGAGCCGGACGTTTGCCTTTTCGGGAACAGGCTCTGCCGAGGATGCGCACCGTGAGCTGTTCCTTCTCTGGGCAAGCACAGATCCCAAAAGCTGTTGTGCCTGTGAGTAGGCTGCCCGGGGAAGGTGAAGACCAGCAACAGCTTTCAGGGCTGCCATCTTCCGTGTGGGACAAGGAGCCGGACGTTTGCCTTTTCGGGAACAGGCTCTGCCGAGGATGCGCACCGTGAGAGATTGCGTCTTTGGGAAAGCACAGATCCCAAAAACCTTTGTGCCTGTGAGTAGGCTGCCCGGGGAAGGTGAAGACCAGCAACAGCTTTCAGGGCTGCCACCTTCCGTGTGGGACAAGGAGCCGGACGTTTGCCTTTTCGGGAACAGGCTCTGCCGAGGATGCGCACCGTGAGAGATTGCGTCTTTGGGAAAGCAGAGATTCCCAGTGCGGTTGTGCCTGTGAGTAGGCTGCCCGGGGAAGGTGAAGACCAGCAACAGCTTTCAGGGCTGCCACCTTCCGTGTGGGACAAGGAGCCGGACGTTTGCCTTTTCGGGAACAGGCTCTGCCGAGGATGCGCACCGTGAGCTGTTCCTTCTCTGGGCAAGCACAGATCCCAAAAGCTGTTGTGCCTATGACTAGGCTGCCCGGGGAAGGTGAAGACCAGCAACAGCTTTCAGGGCTGCCACCTTCCGTGTGGGACAAGGAGCCGGACGTTTGCCTTTTCGGGAACAGGCTCTGCCGAGGATGCGCACCGTGAGAGATTGCGTCTTTGGGAAAGCAGATATTCCCAGTGCGGTTGTGCCTGTGAGTAGGCTGCCCGGGGAAGGTGAAGACCAGCAACAGCTTTCAGGGCTGCCACCTTCCGTGTGGGACAAGGAGCCGGACGTTTGCGTTTTCGGGAACAGGCTCTGCCGAGGATGCGCACCGTGAGCTGTTCCTTCTCTGGGCAAGCACAGATCCGAATACCTGTTGTGCCTATGAATAGGCTGCCCGGGGAAGGTGAAGACCAGCAACAGCTTTCAGGGCTGCCACCTTCCGTGTGGGACAAGGAGCCGGACGTTTGCCTTTTCGGGAACAGGCTCTGCCGAGGATGCGCACCGTGAGAGATTGCGTCTTTGGGAAAGCAGAGATTCCCAGTGCGGTTGTGCCTGTGAGTAGGCTGCCCGGGGAAGGTGAAGACCAGCAACAGCTTTCAGGGCTGCCACCTTCCGTGTGGGACAAGGAGCCGGACGTTTGCCTTTTCGGGAACAGGCTCTGCCGAGGATGCGCACCGTGAGCTGTTCCTTCTCTGGGCAAGCACAGATCCGAATACCTGTTGTGCCTATGAATAGGCTGCCCGGGGAAGGTGAAGACCAGCAACAGCTTTCAGGGCTGCCACCTTCCGTGTGGGACAAGGAGCCGGACGTTTGCCTTTTCGGGAACAGGCTCTGCCGAGGATGCGCACCGTGAGCTGTTCCTTCTCTGGGCAAGCACAGATCCCAAAAGCTGTTGTGCCTGTGAGTAGGCTGCCCGGGGAAGGTGAAGACCAGCAACAGCTTTCAGGGCTGCCATCTTCCGTGTGGGACAAGGAGCCGGACGTTTGCCTTTTCGGGAACAGGCTCTGCCGAGGATGCGCACCGTGAGAGATTGCGTCTTTGGGAAAGCACAGATCCCAAAAACCTTTGTGCCTGTGAGTAGGCTGCCCGGGGAAGGTGAAGACCAGCAACAGCTTTCAGGGCTGCCACCTTCCGTGTGGGACAAGGAGCCGGACGTTTGCCTTTTCGGGAACAGGCTCTGCCGAGGATGCGCACCGTGAGAGATTGCGTCTTTGGGAAAGCAGAGATTCCCAGTGCGGTTGTGCCTGTGAGTAGGCTGCCCGGGGAAGGTGAAGACCAGCAACAGCTTTCAGGGCTGCCACCTTCCGTGTGGGACAAGGAGCCGGACGTTTGCCTTTTCGGGAACAGGCTCTGCCGAGGATGCGCACCGTGAGCTGTTCCTTCTCTGGGCAAGCACAGATCCCAAAAGCTGTTGTGCCTATGACTAGGCTGCCCGGGGAAGGTGAAGACCAGCAACAGCTTTCAGGGCTGCCACCTTCCGTGTGGGACAAGGAGCCGGACGTTTGCCTTTTCGGGAACAGGCTCTGCCGAGGATGCGCACCGTGAGAGATTGCGTCTTTGGGAAAGCAGAGATTCCCAGTGCGGTTGTGCCTGTGAGTAGGCTGCCCGGGGAAGGTGAAGACCAGCAACAGCTTTCAGGGCTGCCACCTTCCGTGTGGGACAAGGAGCCGGACGTTTGCCTTTTCGGGAACAGGCTCTGCCGAGGATGCGCACCGTGAGAGATTGCGTCTTTGGGAAAGCAGAGATTCCCAGTGCGGTTGTGCCTGTGAGTAGGCTGCCCGGGGAAGGTGAAGACCAGCAACAGCTTTCAGGGCTGCCACCTTCCGTGTGGGACAAGGAGCCGGACGTTTGCCTTTTCGGGAACAGGCTCTGCCGAGGATGCGCACCGTGAGAGATTGCGTCTTTGGGAAAGCAGAGATTCCCAGTGCGGTTGTGCCTGTGAGTAGGCTGCCCGGGGAAGGTGAAGACCAGCAACAGCTTTCAGGGCTGCCACCTTCCGTGTGGGACAAGGAGCCGGACGTTTGCCTTTTCGGGAACAGGCTCTGCCGAGGATGCGCACCGTGAGCTGTTCCTTCTCTGGGCAAGCACAGATCCGAATACCTGTTGTGCCTATGACTAGGCTGCCCGGGGAAGGTGAAGACCAGCAACAGCTTTCAGGGCTGCCACCTTCCGTGTGGGACAAGGAGCCGGACGTTTGCCTTTTCGGGAACAGGCTCTGCCGAGGATGCGCACCGTGAGCTGTTCCTTCTCTGGGCAAGCACAGATCCCAAAAGCTGTTGTGCCTGTGAGTAGGCTGCCCGGGGAAGGTGAAGACCAGCAACAGCTTTCAGGGCTGCCACCTTCCGTGTGGGACAAGGAGCCGGACGTTTGCCTTTTCGGGAACAGGCTCTGCCGAGGATGCGCACCGTGAGAGATTGCGTCTTTGGGAAAGCACAGATCCCAAAAACCTTTGTGCCTGTGAGTAGGCTGCCCGGGGAAGGTGAAGACCAGCAACAGCTTTCAGGGCTGCCACCTTCCGTGTGGGACAAGGAGCCGGACGTTTGCCTTTTCGGGAACAGGCTCTGCCGTGGATGCGCACCGTGAGAGATTGCGTCTTTGGGAAAGCAGAGATTCCCAGTGCGGTTGTGCCTGTGAGTAGGCTGCCCGGGGAAGGTGAAGACCAGCAACAGCTTTCAGGGCTGCCACCTTCCGTGTGGGACAAGGAGCCGGACGTTTGCCTTTTCGGGAACAGGCTCTGCCGAGGATGCGCACCGTGAGCTGTTCCTTCTCTGGGCAAGCACAGATCCCAAAAGCTGTTGTGCCTGTGAGTAGGCTGCCCGGGGAAGGTGAAGACCAGCAACAGCTTTCAGGGCTGCCACCTTCCGTGTGGGACAAGGAGCCGGACGTTTGCCTTTTCGGGAACAGGCTCTGCCGAGGATGCGCACCGTGAGCTGTTCCTTCTCTGGGCAAGCACAGATCCCAAAAGCTGTTGTGCCTGTGAGTAGGCTGCCCGGGGAAGGTGAAGACCAGCAACAGCTTTCAGGGCTGCCACCTTCCGTGTGGGACAAGGAGCCGGACGTTTGCCTTTTCGGGAACAGGCGCTGCCGAGGATGCGCACCGTGAGAGATTGCGTCTTTGGGAAAGCAGAGATTCCCAGTGCGGTTGTGCCTGTGAGTAGGCTGCCCGGGGAAGGTGAAGACCAGCAACAGCTTTCAGGGCTGCCACCTTCCGTGTGGGACAAGGAGCCGGACGTTTGCCTTTTCGGGAACAGGCTCTGCCGAGGATGCGCACCGTGAGAGATTGCATCTTTGGGAAAGCACAGATCCCAAAACCCTTTGTGCCTGTGAGTAGGCTGCCCGGGGAAGGTGAAGACCAGCAACAGCTTTCAGGGCTGCCACCTTCCGTGTGGGACAAGGAGCCGGACGTTTGCCTTTTCGGGAACAGGCTCTGCCGAGGATGCGCACCGCGAGCTGTTCCTTCTCTGGGCAAGCACAGATCCCAAAAGCTGTTGTGCCTATGAGTAGGCTGCCCGGGGAAGGTGAAGACCAGCAACAGCTTTCAGGGCTGCCACCTTCCGTGTGGGACAAGGAGCCGGACGTTTGCCTTTTCGGGAACAGGCTCTGCCGAGGATGCGCACCGTGAGAGATTGCGTCTTTGGGAAAGCAGAGATTCCCAGTGCGGTTGTGCCTGTGAGTAGGCTGCCCGGGGAAGGTGAAGACCAGCAACAGCTTTCAGGGCTGCCACCTTCCGTGTGGGACAAGGAGCCGGACGTTTGCCTTTTCGGGAACAGGCTCTGCCGAGGATGCGCACCGTGAGCTGTTCCTTCTCTGGGCAAGCACAGATCCGAATACCTGTTGTGCCTATGAATAGGCTGCCCGGGGAAGGTGAAGACCAGCAACAGCTTTCAGGGCTGCCACCTTCCGTGTGGGACAAGGAGCCGGACGTTTGCCTTTTCGGGAACAGGCTCTGCCGAGGATGCGCACCGTGAGAGATTGCGTCTTTGGGAAAGCAGAGATTCCCAGTGCGGTTGTGCCTGTGAGTAGGCTGCCCGGGGAAGGTGAAGACCAGCAACAGCTTTCAGGGCTGCCACCTTCCGTGTGGGACAAGGAGCCGGACGTTTGCCTTTTCGGGAACAGGCTCTGCCGAGGATGCGCACCGTGAGCTGTTCCTTCTCTGGGCAAGCACAGATCCCAAAAGCTGTTGTGCCTGTGAGTAGGCTGCCCGGGGAAGGTGAAGACCAGCAACAGCTTTCAGGGCTGCCACCTTCCGTGTGGGACAAGGAGCCGGACGTTTGCCTTTTCGGGAACAGGCTCTGCCGAGGATGCGCACCGTGAGAGATTGCGTCTTTGGGAAAGCACAGATCCCAAAACCCTTTGTGCCTGTGACTAGGCTGCCCGGGGAAGGTGAAGACCAGCAACAGCTTTCAGGGCTGCCACCTTCCGTGTGGGACAAGGAGCCGGACGTTTGCCTTTTCGGGAACAGGCTCTGCCGAGGATGCGCACCGTGAGAGATTGCGTCTTTGGGAAAGCAGAGATTCCCAGTGCGGTTGTGCCTGTGAGTAGGCTGCCCGGGGAAGGTGAAGACCAGCAACAGCTTTCAGGGCTGCCACCTTCCGTGTGGGACAAGGAGCCGGACGTTTGCCTTTTCGGGAACAGGCTCTGCCGAGGATGCGCACCGTGAGCTGTTCCTTCTCTGGGCAAGCACAGATCCGAATACCTGTTGTGCCTATGACTAGGCTGCCCGGGGAAGGTGAAGACCAGCAACAGCTTTCAGGGCTGCCACCTTCCGTGTGGGACAAGGAGCCGGACGTTTGCCTTTTCGGGAACAGGCTCTGCCGAGGATGCGCACCGTGAGAGATTGCGTCTTTGGGAAAGCAGAGATTCCCAGTGCGGTTGTGCCTGTGAGTAGGCTGCCCGGGGAAGGTGAAGACCAGCAACAGCTTTCAGGGCTGCCACCTTCCGTGTGGGACAAGGAGCCGGACGTATGCCTTTTCGGGAACAGGCTCTGCCGAGGATGCGCACCGTGAGCTGTTCCTTCTCTGGGCAAGCACAGATCCGAATACCTGTTGTGCCTATGACTAGGCTGCCCGGGGAAGGTGAAGACCAGCAACAGCTTTCAGGGCTGCCACCTTCCGTGTGGGACAAGGAGCCGGACGTTTGCCTTTTCGGGAACAGGCTCTGCCGAGGATGCGCACCGTGAGAGATTGCGTCTTTGGGAAAGCAGAGATTCCCAGTGCGGTTGTGCCTGTGAACAGGCTGCCCGGGGAAGGTGAAGACCAGCAACAGCTTTCAGGGCTGCCACCTTCCGTGTGGGACAAGGAGCCGGACGTTTGCCTTTTCGGGAACAGGCTCTGCCGAGGATGCGCACCGTGAGCTGTTCCTTCTCTGGGCAAGCACAGATCCCAAAAGCTGTTGTGCCTGTGAGTAGGCTGCCCGGGGAAGGTGAAGACCAGCAACAGCTTTCAGGGCTGCCACCTTCCGTGTGGGACAAGGAGCCGGACGTTTGCCTTTTCGGGAACAGGCTCTGCCGAGGATGCGCACCGTGAGAGATTGCGTCTTTGGGAAAGCACAGATCCCAAAACCCTTTGTGCCTGTGACTAGGCTGCCCGGGGAAGGTGAAGACCAGCAACAGCTTTCAGGGCTGCCACCTTCCGTGTGGGACAAGGAGCCGGACGTTTGCCTTTTCGGGAACAGGCTCTGCCGAGGATGCGCACCGTGAGAGATTGCGTCTTTGGGAAAGCAGAGATTCCCAGTGCGGTTGTGCCTGTGAACAGGCTGCCCGGGGAAGGTGAAGACCAGCAACAGCTTTCAGGGCTGCCACCTTCCGTGTGGGACAAGGAGCCGGACGTTTGCCTTTTCGGGAACAGGCTCTGCCGAGGATGCGCACCGTGAGCTGTTCCTTCTCTGGGCAAGCACAGATCCGAATACCTGTTGTGCCTATGAATAGGCTGCCCGGGGAAGGTGAAGACCAGCAACAGCTTTCAGGGCTGCCACCTTCCGTGTGGGACAAGGAGCCGGACGTTTGCCTTTTCGGGAACAGGCTCTGCCGAGGATGCGCACCGTGAGCTGTTCCTTCTCTGGGCAAGCACAGATCCCAAAAGCTGTTGTGCCTGTGAGTAGGCTGCCCGGGGAAGGTGAAGACCAGCAACAGCTTTCAGGGCTGCCACCTTCCGTGTGGGACAAGGAGCCGGACGTTTGCCTTTTCGGGAACAGGCTCTGTCGAGGATGCGCACCGTGAGAGATTGCGTCTTTGGGAAAGCAGAGATTCCCAGTGCGGTTGTGCCTGTGAGTAGGCTGCCCGGGGAAGGTGAAGACCAGCAACAGCTTTCAGGGCTGCCACCTTCCGTGTGGGACAAGGAGCCGGACGTTTGCCTTTTCGGGAACAGGCTCTGCCGAGGATGCGCACCGTGAGCTGTTCCTTCTCTGGGCAAGCACAGATCCGAATACCTGTTGTGCCTATGAATAGGCTGCCCGGGGAAGGTGAAGACCAGCAACAGCTTTCAGGGCTGCCACCTTCCGTGTGGGACAAGGAGCCGGACGTTTGCCTTTTCGGGAACAGGCTCTGCCGAGGATGCGCACCGTGAGCTGTTCCTTCTCTGGGCAAGCACAGATCCCAAAAGCTGTTGTGCCTGTGAGTAGGCTGCCCGGGGAAGGTGAAGACCAGCAACAGCTTTCAGGGCTGCCATCTTCCGTGTGGGACAAGGAGCCGGACGTTTGCCTTTTCGGGAACAGGCTCTGCCGAGGATGCGCACCGTGAGAGATTGCGTCTTTGGGAAAGCACAGATCCCAAAAACCTTTGTGCCTGTGAGTAGGCTGCCCGGGGAAGGTGAAGACCAGCAACAGCTTTCAGGGCTGCCACCTTCCGTGTGGGACAAGGAGCCGGACGTTTGCCTTTTCGGGAACAGGCTCTGCCGAGGATGCGCACCGTGAGAGATTGCGTCTTTGGGAAAGCAGAGATTCCCAGTGCGGTTGTGCCTGTGAGTAGGCTGCCCGGGGAAGGTGAAGACCAGCAACAGCTTTCAGGGCTGCCACCTTCCGTGTGGGACAAGGAGCCGGACGTTTGCCTTTTCGGGAACAGGCTCTGCCGAGGATGCGCACCGTGAGCTGTTCCTTCTCTGGGCAAGCACAGATCCCAAAAGCTGTTGTGCCTATGACTAGGCTGCCCGGGGAAGGTGAAGACCAGCAACAGCTTTCAGGGCTGCCACCTTCCGTGTGGGACAAGGAGCCGGACGTTTGCCTTTTCGGGAACAGGCTCTGCCGAGGATGCGCACCGTGAGAGATTGCGTCTTTGGGAAAGCAGAGATTCCCAGTGCGGTTGTGCCTGTGAGTAGGCTGCCCGGGGAAGGTGAAGACCAGCAACAGCTTTCAGGGCTGCCACCTTCCGTGTGGGACAAGGAGCCGGACGTTTGCCTTTTCGGGAACAGGCTCTGCCGAGGATGCGCACCGTGAGAGATTGCGTCTTTGGGAAAGCAGAGATTCCCAGTGCGGTTGTGCCTGTGAGTAGGCTGCCCGGGGAAGGTGAAGACCAGCAACAGCTTTCAGGGCTGCCACCTTCCGTGTGGGACAAGGAGCCGGACGTTTGCCTTTTCGGGAACAGGCTCTGCCGAGGATGCGCACCGTGAGCTGTTCCTTCTCTGGGCAAGCACAGATCCGAATACCTGTTGTGCCTATGACTAGGCTGCCCGGGGAAGGTGAAGACCAGCAACAGCTTTCAGGGCTGCCACCTTCCGTGTGGGACAAGGAGCCGGACGTTTGCCTTTTCGGGAACAGGCTCTGCCGAGGATGCGCACCGTGAGCTGTTCCTTCTCTGGGCAAGCACAGATCCCAAAAGCTGTTGTGCCTGTGAGTAGGCTGCCCGGGGAAGGTGAAGACCAGCAACAGCTTTCAGGGCTGCCACCTTCCGTGTGGGACAAGGAGCCGGACGTTTGCCTTTTCGGGAACAGGCTCTGCCGAGGATGCGCACCGTGAGAGATTGCGTCTTTGGGAAAGCAGAGATTCCCAGTGCGGTTGTGCCTGTGACTAGGCTGCCCGGGGAAGGTGAAGACCAGCAACAGCTTTCAGGGCTGCCACCTTCCGTGTGGGACAAGGAGCTGGACGTTTGCCTTTTCGGGAACAGGCTCTGCCGAGGATGCGCACCGTGAGCTGTTCCTTCTCTGGGCAAGCACAGATCCGAATACCTGTTGTGCCTATGACTAGGCTGCCCGGGGAAGGTGAAGACCAGCAACAGCTTTCAGGGCTGCCACCTTCCGTGTGGGACAAGGAGCCGGACGTTTGCCTTTTCGGGAACAGGCTCTGCCGTGGATGCGCACCGTGAGAGATTGCGTCTTTGGGAAAGCAGAGATTCCCAGTGCGGTTGTGCCTGTGAGTAGGCTGCCCGGGGAAGGTGAAGACCAGCAACAGCTTTCAGGGCTGCCACCTTCCGTGTGGGACAAGGAGCCGGACGTTTGCCTTTTCGGGAACAGGCTCTGCCGAGGATGCGCACCGTGAGAGATTGCGTCTTTGGGAAAGCAGAGATTCCCAGTGCGGTTGTGCCTGTGAGTAGGCTGCCCGGGGAAGGTGAAGACCAGCAACAGCTTTCAGGGCTGCCACCTTCCGTGTGGGACAAGGAGCCGGACGTTTGCCTTTTCGGGAACAGGCTCTGCCGAGGATGCGCACCGTGAGCTGTTCCTTCTCTGGGCAAGCACAGATCCGAATACCTGTTGTGCCTATGACTAGGCTGCCCGGGGAAGGTGAAGACCAGCAACAGCTTTCAGGGCTGCCACCTTCCGTGTGGGACAAGGAGCCGGACGTTTGCCTTTTCGGGAACAGGCTCTGCCGAGGATGCGCACCGTGAGAGATTGCGTCTTTGGGAAAGCAGAGATTCCCAGTGCGGTTGTGCCTGTGAGTAGGCTGCCCGGGGAAGGTGAAGACCAGCAACAGCTTTCAGGGCTGCCACCTTCCGTGTGGGACAAGGAGCCGGACGTTTGCCTTTTCGGGAACAGGCTCTGCCGAGGATGCGCACCGTGAGCTGTTCCTTCTCTGGGCAAGCACAGATCCGAATACCTGTTGTGCCTATGAATAGGCTGCCCGGGGAAGGTGAAGACCAGCAACAGCTTTCAGGGCTGCCACCTTCCGTGTGGGACAAGGAGCCGGACGTTTGCCTTTTCGGGAACAGGCTCTGCCGAGGATGCGCACCGTGAGCTGTTCCTTCTCTGGGCAAGCACAGATCCCAAAAGCTGTTGTGCCTGTGAGTAGGCTGCCCGGGGAAGGTGAAGACCAGCAACAGCTTTCAGGGCTGCCATCTTCCGTGTGGGACAAGGAGCCGGACGTTTGCCTTTTCGGGAACAGGCTCTGCCGAGGATGCGCACCGTGAGAGATTGCGTCTTTGGGAAAGCACAGATCCCAAAAACCTTTGTGCCTGTGAGTAGGCTGCCCGGGGAAGGTGAAGACCAGCAACAGCTTTCAGGGCTGCCACCTTCCGTGTGGGACAAGGAGCCGGACGTTTGCCTTTTCGGGAACAGGCTCTGCCGAGGATGCGCACCGTGAGAGATTGCGTCTTTGGGAAAGCAGAGATTCCCAGTGCGGTTGTGCCTGTGAGTAGGCTGCCCGGGGAAGGTGAAGACCAGCAACAGCTTTCAGGGCTGCCACCTTCCGTGTGGGACAAGGAGCCGGACGTTTGCCTTTTCGGGAACAGGCTCTGCCGAGGATGCGCACCGTGAGCTGTTCCTTCTCTGGGCAAGCACAGATCCCAAAAGCTGTTGTGCCTATGACTAGGCTGCCCGGGGAAGGTGAAGACCAGCAACAGCTTTCAGGGCTGCCACCTTCCGTGTGGGACAAGGAGCCGGACGTTTGCCTTTTCGGGAACAGGCTCTGCCGAGGATGCGCACCGTGAGAGATTGCGTCTTTGGGAAAGCAGAGATTCCCAGTGCGGTTGTGCCTGTGAGTAGGCTGCCCGGGGAAGGTGAAGACCAGCAACAGCTTTCAGGGCTGCCACCTTCCGTGTGGGACAAGGAGCCGGACGTTTGCCTTTTCGGGAACAGGCTCTGCCGAGGATGCGCACCGTGAGAGATTGCGTCTTTGGGAAAGCAGAGATTCCCAGTGCGGTTGTGCCTGTGAGTAGGCTGCCCGGGGAAGGTGAAGACCAGCAACAGCTTTCAGGGCTGCCACCTTCCGTGTGGGACAAGGAGCCGGACGTTTGCCTTTTCGGGAACAGGCTCTGCCGAGGATGCGCACCGTGAGAGATTGCGTCTTTGGGAAAGCAGAGATTCCCAGTGCGGTTGTGCCTGTGAGTAGGCTGCCCGGGGAAGGTGAAGACCAGCAACAGCTTTCAGGGCTGCCACCTTCCGTGTGGGACAAGGAGCCGGACGTTTGCCTTTTCGGGAACAGGCTCTGCCGAGGATGCGCACCGTGAGCTGTTCCTTCTCTGGGCAAGCACAGATCCGAATACCTGTTGTGCCTATGACTAGGCTGCCCGGGGAAGGTGAAGACCAGCAACAGCTTTCAGGGCTGCCACCTTCCGTGTGGGACAAGGAGCCGGACGTTTGCCTTTTCGGGAACAGGCTCTGCCGAGGATGCGCACCGTGAGCTGTTCCTTCTCTGGGCAAGCACAGATCCCAAAAGCTGTTGTGCCTGTGAGTAGGCTGCCCGGGGAAGGTGAAGACCAGCAACAGCTTTCAGGGCTGCCACCTTCCGTGTGGGACAAGGAGCCGGACGTTTGCCTTTTCGGGAACAGGCTCTGCCGAGGATGCGCACCGTGAGAGATTGCGTCTTTGGGAAAGCAGAGATTCCCAGTGCGGTTGTGCCTGTGACTAGGCTGCCCGGGGAAGGTGAAGACCAGCAACAGCTTTCAGGGCTGCCACCTTCCGTGTGGGACAAGGAGCTGGACGTTTGCCTTTTCGGGAACAGGCTCTGCCGAGGATGCGCACCGTGAGCTGTTCCTTCTCTGGGCAAGCACAGATCCGAATACCTGTTGTGCCTATGACTAGGCTGCCCGGGGAAGGTGAAGACCAGCAACAGCTTTCAGGGCTGCCACCTTCCGTGTGGGACAAGGAGCCGGACGTTTGCCTTTTCGGGAACAGGCTCTGCCGTGGATGCGCACCGTGAGAGATTGCGTCTTTGGGAAAGCAGAGATTCCCAGTGCGGTTGTGCCTGTGAGTAGGCTGCCCGGGGAAGGTGAAGACCAGCAACAGCTTTCAGGGCTGCCACCTTCCGTGTGGGACAAGGAGCCGGACGTTTGCCTTTTCGGGAACAGGCTCTGCCGAGGATGCGCACCGTGAGAGATTGCGTCTTTGGGAAAGCAGAGATTCCCAGTGCGGTTGTGCCTGTGAGTAGGCTGCCCGGGGAAGGTGAAGACCAGCAACAGCTTTCAGGGCTGCCACCTTCCGTGTGGGACAAGGAGCCGGACGTTTGCCTTTTCGGGAACAGGCTCTGCCGAGGATGCGCACCGTGAGCTGTTCCTTCTCTGGGCAAGCACAGATCCGAATACCTGTTGTGCCTATGACTAGGCTGCCCGGGGAAGGTGAAGACCAGCAACAGCTTTCAGGGCTGCCACCTTCCGTGTGGGACAAGGAGCCGGACGTTTGCCTTTTCGGGAACAGGCTCTGCCGAGGATGCGCACCGTGAGAGATTGCGTCTTTGGGAAAGCAGAGATTCCCAGTGCGGTTGTGCCTGTGAGTAGGCTGCCCGGGGAAGGTGAAGACCAGCAACAGCTTTCAGGGCTGCCACCTTCCGTGTGGGACAAGGAGCCGGACGTTTGCCTTTTCGGGAACAGGCTCTGCCGAGGATGCGCACCGTGAGCTGTTCCTTCTCTGGGCAAGCACAGATCCGAATACCTGTTGTGCCTATGAATAGGCTGCCCGGGGAAGGTGAAGACCAGCAACAGCTTTCAGGGCTGCCACCTTCCGTGTGGGACAAGGAGCCGGACGTTTGCCTTTTCGGGAACAGGCTCTGCCGAGGATGCGCACCGTGAGCTGTTCCTTCTCTGGGCAAGCACAGATCCCAAAAGCTGTTGTGCCTGTGAGTAGGCTGCCCGGGGAAGGTGAAGACCAGCAACAGCTTTCAGGGCTGCCATCTTCCGTGTGGGACAAGGAGCCGGACGTTTGCCTTTTCGGGAACAGGCTCTGCCGAGGATGCGCACCGTGAGAGATTGCGTCTTTGGGAAAGCACAGATCCCAAAAACCTTTGTGCCTGTGAGTAGGCTGCCCGGGGAAGGTGAAGACCAGCAACAGCTTTCAGGGCTGCCACCTTCCGTGTGGGACAAGGAGCCGGACGTTTGCCTTTTCGGGAACAGGCTCTGCCGAGGATGCGCACCGTGAGAGATTGCGTCTTTGGGAAAGCAGAGATTCCCAGTGCGGTTGTGCCTGTGAGTAGGCTGCCCGGGGAAGGTGAAGACCAGCAACAGCTTTCAGGGCTGCCACCTTCCGTGTGGGACAAGGAGCCGGACGTTTGCCTTTTCGGGAACAGGCTCTGCCGAGGATGCGCACCGTGAGCTGTTCCTTCTCTGGGCAAGCACAGATCCCAAAAGCTGTTGTGCCTATGACTAGGCTGCCCGGGGAAGGTGAAGACCAGCAACAGCTTTCAGGGCTGCCACCTTCCGTGTGGGACAAGGAGCCGGACGTTTGCCTTTTCGGGAACAGGCTCTGCCGAGGATGCGCACCGTGAGAGATTGCGTCTTTGGGAAAGCAGAGATTCCCAGTGCGGTTGTGCCTGTGAGTAGGCTGCCCGGGGAAGGTGAAGACCAGCAACAGCTTTCAGGGCTGCCACCTTCCGTGTGGGACAAGGAGCCGGACGTTTGCCTTTTCGGGAACAGGCTCTGCCGAGGATGCGCACCGTGAGAGATTGCGTCTTTGGGAAAGCAGAGATTCCCAGTGCGGTTGTGCCTGTGAGTAGGCTGCCCGGGGAAGGTGAAGACCAGCAACAGCTTTCAGGGCTGCCACCTTCCGTGTGGGACAAGGAGCCGGACGTTTGCCTTTTCGGGAACAGGCTCTGCCGAGGATGCGCACCGTGAGAGATTGCGTCTTTGGGAAAGCAGAGATTCCCAGTGCGGTTGTGCCTGTGAGTAGGCTGCCCGGGGAAGGTGAAGACCAGCAACAGCTTTCAGGGCTGCCACCTTCCGTGTGGGACAAGGAGCCGGACGTTTGCCTTTTCGGGAACAGGCTCTGCCGAGGATGCGCACCGTGAGCTGTTCCTTCTCTGGGCAAGCACAGATCCGAATACCTGTTGTGCCTATGACTAGGCTGCCCGGGGAAGGTGAAGACCAGCAACAGCTTTCAGGGCTGCCACCTTCCGTGTGGGACAAGGAGCCGGACGTTTGCCTTTTCGGGAACAGGCTCTGCCGAGGATGCGCACCGTGAGCTGTTCCTTCTCTGGGCAAGCACAGATCCCAAAAGCTGTTGTGCCTGTGAGTAGGCTGCCCGGGGAAGGTGAAGACCAGCAACAGCTTTCAGGGCTGCCACCTTCCGTGTGGGACAAGGAGCCGGACGTTTGCCTTTTCGGGAACAGGCTCTGCCGAGGATGCGCACCGTGAGAGATTGCGTCTTTGGGAAAGCAGAGATTCCCAGTGCGGTTGTGCCTGTGACTAGGCTGCCCGGGGAAGGTGAAGACCAGCAACAGCTTTCAGGGCTGCCACCTTCCGTGTGGGACAAGGAGCTGGACGTTTGCCTTTTCGGGAACAGGCTCTGCCGAGGATGCGCACCGTGAGCTGTTCCTTCTCTGGGCAAGCACAGATCCGAATACCTGTTGTGCCTATGACTAGGCTGCCCGGGGAAGGTGAAGACCAGCAACAGCTTTCAGGGCTGCCACCTTCCGTGTGGGACAAGGAGCCGGACGTTTGCCTTTTCGGGAACAGGCTCTGCCGTGGATGCGCACCGTGAGAGATTGCGTCTTTGGGAAAGCAGAGATTCCCAGTGCGGTTGTGCCTGTGAGTAGGCTGCCCGGGGAAGGTGAAGACCAGCAACAGCTTTCAGGGCTGCCACCTTCCGTGTGGGACAAGGAGCCGGACGTTTGCCTTTTCGGGAACAGGCTCTGCCGAGGATGCGCACCGTGAGAGATTGCGTCTTTGGGAAAGCAGAGATTCCCAGTGCGGTTGTGCCTGTGAGTAGGCTGCCCGGGGAAGGTGAAGACCAGCAACAGCTTTCAGGGCTGCCACCTTCCGTGTGGGACAAGGAGCCGGACGTTTGCCTTTTCGGGAACAGGCTCTGCCGAGGATGCGCACCGTGAGCTGTTCCTTCTCTGGGCAAGCACAGATCCGAATACCTGTTGTGCCTATGACTAGGCTGCCCGGGGAAGGTGAAGACCAGCAACAGCTTTCAGGGCTGCCACCTTCCGTGTGGGACAAGGAGCCGGACGTTTGCCTTTTCGGGAACAGGCTCTGCCGAGGATGCGCACCGTGAGAGATTGCGTCTTTGGGAAAGCAGAGATTCCCAGTGCGGTTGTGCCTGTGAGTAGGCTGCCCGGGGAAGGTGAAGACCAGCAACAGCTTTCAGGGCTGCCACCTTCCGTGTGGGACAAGGAGCCGGACGTTTGCCTTTTCGGGAACAGGCTCTGCCGAGGATGCGCACCGTGAGAGATTGCATCTTTGGGAAAGCACAGATCCCAAAACCCTTTGTGCCTGTGACTAGGCTGCCCGGGGAAGGTGAAGACCAGCAACAGCTTTCAGGGCTGCCACCTTCCGTGTGGGACAAGGAGCCGGACGTTTGCCTTTTCGGGAACAGGCTCTGCCGAGGATGCGCACCGTGAGAGATTGCGTCTTTGGGAAAGCAGAGATTCCCAGTGCGGTTGTGCCTGTGAGTAGGCTGCCCGGGGAAGGTGAAGACCAGCAACAGCTTTCAGGGCTGCCACCTTCCGTGTGGGACAAGGAGCCGGACGTTTGCCTTTTCGGGAACAGGCTCTGCCGAGGATGCGCACCGTGAGCTGTTCCTTCTCTGGGCAAGCACAGATCCGAATACCTGTTGTGCCTATGAATAGGCTGCCCGGGGAAGGTGAAGACCAGCAACAGCTTTCAGGGCTGCCACCTTCCGTGTGGGACAAGGAGCCGGACGTTTGCCTTTTCGGGAACAGGCTCTGCCGAGGATGCGCACCGTGAGAGATTGCGTCTTTGGGAAAGCAGAGATTCCCAGTGCGGTTGTGCCTGTGAGTAGGCTGCCCGGGGAAGGTGAAGACCAGCAACAGCTTTCAGGGCTGCCACCTTCCGTGTGGGACAAGGAGCCGGACGTTTGCCTTTTCGGGAACAGGCTCTGCCGAGGATGCGCACCGTGAGCTGTTCCTTCTCTGGGCAAGCACAGATCCCAAAAGCTGTTGTGCCTGTGAGTAGGCTGCCCGGGGAAGGTGAAGACCAGCAACAGCTTTCAGGGCTGCCACCTTCCGTGTGGGACAAGGAGCCGGACGTTTGCCTTTTCGGGAACAGGCTCTGCCGAGGATGCGCACCGTGAGAGATTGCGTCTTTGGGAAAGCACAGATCCCAAAACCCTTTGTGCCTGTGAGTAGGCTGCCCGGGGAAGGTGAAGACCAGCAACAGCTTTCAGGGCTGCCACCTTCCGTGTGGGACAAGGAGCCGGACGTTTGCCTTTTCGGGAACAGGCTCTGCCGAGGATGCGCACCGTGAGAGATTGCGTCTTTGGGAAAGCAGAGATTCCCAGTGCGGTTGTGCCTGTGAGTAGGCTGCCCGGGGAAGGTGAAGACCAGCAACAGCTTTCAGGGCTGCCACCTTCCGTGTGGGACAAGGAGCCGGACGTTTGCCTTTTCGGGAACAGGCTCTGCCGAGGATGCGCACCGTGAGAGATTGCGTCTTTGGGCAAGCAGAGATTCCCAGTGCGGTTGTGCCTGTGAGTAGGCTGCCCGGGGAAGGTGAAGACCAGCAACAGCTTTCAGGGCTGCCACCTTCCGTGTGGGACAAGGAGCCGGACGTTTGCCTTTTCGGGAACAGGCTCTGCCGAGGATGCGCACGGTGAGAGATTGCGTCTTTGGGAAAGCACAGATCCCAAAAACCTTTGTGCCTGTGAGTAGGCTGCCCGGGGAAGGTGAAGACCAGCAACAGCTTTCAGGGCTGCCACCTTCCGTGTGGGACAAGGAGCCGGACGTTTGCCTTTTCGGGAACAGGCTCTGCCGAGGATGCGCACCGTGAGAGATTGCGTCTTTGGGAAAGCAGAGATTCCCAGTGCGGTTGTGCCTGTGAACAGGCTGCCCGGGGAAGGTGAAGACCAGCAACAGCTTTCAGGGCTGCCACCTTCCGTGTGGGACAAGGAGCCGGACGTTTGCCTTTTCGGGAACAGGCTCTGCCGAGGATGCGCCCCGTGAGCTGTTCCTTCTCTGGGCAAGCACAGATCCCAAAAGCTGTTGTGCCTGTGACTAGGCTGCCCGGGGAAGGTGAAGACCAGCAACAGCTTTCAGGGCTGCCACCTTCCGTGTGGGACAAGGAGCCGGACGTTTGCCTTTTCGGGAACAGGCTCTGCCGAGGATGCGCACCGTGAGAGATTGCGTCTTTGGGAAAGCAGAGATTCCCAGTGCGGTTGTGCCTGTGAGTAGGCTGCCCGGGGAAGGTGAAGACCAGCAACAGCTTTCAGGGCTGCCACCTTCCGTGTGGGACAAGGAGCCGGACGTTTGCCTTTTCGGGAACAGGCTCTGCCGAGGATGCGCACCGTGAGCTGTTCCTTCTCTGGGCAAGCACAGATCCGAATACCTGTTGTGCCTATGACTAGGCTGCCCGGGGAAGGTGAAGACCAGCAACAGCTTTCAGGGCTGCCACCTTCCGTGTGGGACAAGGAGCCGGACGTTTGCCTTTTCGGGAACAGGCTCTGCCGAGGATGCGCACCGTGAGCTGTTCCTTCTCTGGGCAAGCACAGATCCGAATACCTGTTGTGCCTATGACTAGGCTGCCCGGGGAAGGTGAAGACCAGCAACAGCTTTCAGGGCTGCCACCTTCCGTGTGGGACAAGGAGCCGGACGTTTGCCTTTTCGGGAACAGGCTCTGCCGAGGATGCGCACCGTGAGAGATTGCGTCTTTGGGAAAGCAGAGATTCCCAGTGCGGTTGTGCCTGTGAGTAGGCTGCCCGGGGAAGGTGAAGACCAGCAACAGCTTTCAGGGCTGCCACCTTCCGTGTGGGACAAGGAGCCGGACGTTTGCCTTTTCGGGAACAGGCTCTGCCGAGGATGCGCACCGTGAGCTGTTCCTTCTCTGGGCAAGCACAGATCCCAAAAGCTGTTGTGCCTGTGAGTAGGCTGCCCGGGGAAGGTGAAGACCAGCAACAGCTTTCAGGGCTGCCACCTTCCGTGTGGGACAAGGAGCCGGACGTTTGCCTTTTCGGGAACAGGCTCTGCCGAGGATGCGCACCGTGAGCTGTTCCTTCTCTGGGCAAGCACAGATCCGAATACCTGTTGTGCCTATGACTAGGCTGCCCGGGGAAGGTGAAGACCAGCAACAGCTTTCAGGGCTGCCACCTTCCGTGTGGGACAAGGAGCCGGACGTTTGCCTTTTCGGGAACAGGCTCTGCCGAGGATGCGCACCGTGAGAGATTGCGTCTTTGGGAAAGCAGAGATTCCCAGTGCGGTTGTGCCTGTGAGTAGGCTGCCCGGGGAAGGTGAAGACCAGCAACAGCTTTCAGGGCTGCCACCTTCCGTGTGGGACAAGGAGCCGGACGTTTGCCTTTTCGGGAACAGGCTCTGCCGAGGATGCGCACCGTGAGAGATTACGTCTTTGGGAAAGCAGAGATTCCCAGTGCGGTTGTGCCTGTGAGTAGGCTGCCCGGGGAAGGTGAAGACCAGCAACAGCTTTCAGGGCTGCCACCTTCCGTGTGGGACAAGGAGCCGGACGTTTGCCTTTTCGGGAACAGGCTCTGCCGAGGATGCGCACCGTGAGCTGTTCCTTCTCTGGGCAAGCACAGATCCGAATACCTGTTGTGCCTATGACTAGGCTGCCCGGGGAAGGTGAAGACCAGCAAGAGCTTTCAGGGCTGCCACCTTCCGTGTGGGACAAGGAGCCGGACGTTTGCCTTTTCGGGAACAGGCTCTGCCGAGGATGCGCACCGTGAGAGATTGCGTCTTTGGGAAAGCAGAGATTCCCAGTGCGGTTGTGCCTGTGAGTAGGCTGCCCGGGGAAGGTGAAGACCAGCAACAGCTTTCAGGGCTGCCACCTTCCGTGTGGGACAAGGAGCCGGACGTTTGCCTTTTCGGGAACAGGCTCTGCCGAGGATGCGCACCGTGAGAGATTGCGTCTTTGGGAAAGCAGAGATTCCCAGTGCGGTTGTGCCTGTGAGTAGGCTGCCCGGGGAAGGTGAAGACCAGCAACAGCTTTCAGGGCTGCCACCTTCCGTGTGGGACAAGGAGCCGGACGTTTGCCTTTTCGGGAACAGGCTCTGCCGAGGATGCGCACCGTGAGAGATTGCGTCTTTGGGAAAGCAGAGATTCCCAGTGCGGTTGTGCCTGTGAGTAGGCTGCCCGGGGAAGGTGAAGACCAGCAACAGCTTTCAGGGCTGCCACCTTCCGTGTGGGACAAGGAGCCGGACGTTTGCCTTTTCGGGAACAGGCTCTGCCGAGGATGCGCACCGTGAGAGATTGCGTCTTTGGGCAAGCACAGATCCGAATACCTGTTGTGCCTATGACTAGGCTGCCCGGGGAAGGTGAAGACCAGCAAGAGCTTTCAGGGCTGCCACCTTCCGTGTGGGACAAGGAGCCGGACGTTTGCCTTTTCGGGAACAGGCTCTGCCGAGGATGCGCACCGTGAGAGATTGCGTCTTTGGGAAAGCAGAGATTCCCAGTGCGGTTGTGCCTGTGAGTAGGCTGCCCGGGGAAGGTGAAGACCAGCAACAGCTTTCAGGGCTGCCACCTTCCGTGTGGGACAAGGAGCCGGACGTTTGCCTTTTCGGGAACAGGCTCTGCCGAGGATGCGCACCGTGAGCTGTTCCTTCTCTGGGCAAGCACAGATCCGAATACCTGTTGTGCCTATGACTAGGCTGCCCGGGGAAGGTGAAGACCAGCAACAGCTTTCAGGGCTGCCACCTTCCGTGTGGGACAAGGAGCCGGACGTTTGCCTTTTCGGGAACAGGCTCTGCCGAGGATGCGCACCGTGAGAGATTGCGTCTTTGGGAAAGCACAGATTCCCAGTGCGGTTGTGCCTGTGAGTAGGCTGCCCGGGGAAGGTGAAGACCAGCAACAGCTTTCAGGGCTGCCACCTTCCGTGTGGGACAAGGAGCCGGACGTTTGCCTTTTCGGGAACAGGCTCTGCCGAGGATGCGCACCGTGAGAGATTGCGTCTTTGGGAAAGCACAGATTCCCAGTGCGGTTGTGCCTGTGAGTAGGCTGCCCGGGGAAGGTGAAGACCAGCAACAGCTTTCAGGGCTGCCACCTTCCGTGTGGGACAAGGAGCCGGACGTTTGCCTTTTCGGGAACAGGCTCTGCCGAGGATGCGCACCGTGAGCTGTTCCTTCTCTGGGCAAGCACAGATCCGAATACCTGTTGTGCCTATGACTAGGCTGCCCGGGGAAGGTGAAGACCAGCAACAGCTTTCAGGGCTGCCACCTTCCGTGTGGGACAAGGAGCCGGACGTTTGCCTTTTCGGGAACAGGCTCTGCCGAGGATGCGCACCGTGAGAGATTGCGTCTTTGGGAAAGCAGAGATTCCCAGTGCGGTTGTGCCTGTGAGTAGGCTGCCCGGGGAAGGTGAAGACCAGCAACAGCTTTCAGGGCTGCCACCTTCCGTGTGGGACAAGGAGCCGGACGTTTGCCTTTTCGGGAACAGGCTCTGCCGAGGATGCGCACCGTGAGCTGTTCCTTCTCTGGGCAAGCACAGATCCGAATACCTGTTGTGCCTATGACTAGGCTGCCCGGGGAAGGTGAAGACCAGCAACAGCTTTCAGGGCTGCCACCTTCCGTGTGGGACAAGGAGCCGGACGTTTGCCTTTTCGGGAACAGGCTCTGCCGAGGATGCGCACCGTGAGAGATTGCGTCTTTGGGAAAGCAGAGATTCCCAGTGCGGTTGTGCCTGTGAGTAGGCTGCCCGGGGAAGGTGAAGACCAGCAACAGCTTTCAGGGCTGCCACCTTCCGTGTGGGACAAGGAGCCGGACGTTTGCCTTTTCGGGAACAGGCTCTGCCGAGGATGCGCACCGTGAGAGATTGCGTCTTTGGGCAAGCACAGATCCGAATACCTGTTGTGCCTATGACTAGGCTGCCCGGGGAAGGTGAAGACCAGCAACAGCTTTCAGGGCTGCCACCTTCCGTGTGGGACAAGGAGCCGGACGTTTGCCTTTTCGGGAACAGGCTCTGCCGAGGATGCGCACCGTGAGAGATTGCGTCTTTGGGAAAACAGAGATTCCCAGTGCGGTTGTGCCTGTGAGTAGGCTGCCCGGGGAAGGTGAAGACCAGCAACAGCTTTCAGGGCTGCCACCTTCCGTGTGGGACAAGGAGCCGGACGTTTGCCTTTTCGGGAACAGGCTCTGCCGAGGATGCGCACCGTGAGAGATTGCGTCTTTGGGCAAGCACAGATCCGAATACCTGTTGTGCCTATGACTAGGCTGCCCGGGGAAGGTGAAGACCAGCAACAGCTTTCAGGGCTGCCACCTTCCGTGTGGGACAAGGAGCCGGACGTTTGCCTTTTCGGGAACAGGCTCTGCCGAGGATGCGCACCGTGAGCTGTTCCTTCTCTGGGCAAGCACAGATCCCAAAAGCTGTTGTGCCTGTGAGTAGGCTGCCCGGGGAAGGTGAAGACCAGCAACAGCTTTCAGGGCTGCCACCTTCCGTGTGGGACAAGGAGCCGGACGTTTGCCTTTTCGGGAACAGGCTCTGCCGAGGATGCGCACCGTGAGAGATTGCGTCTTTGGGAAAGCACAGATCCCAAAAACCTTTGTGCCTGTGACTAGGCTGCCCGGGGAAGGTGAAGACCAGCAACAGCTTTCAGGGCTGCCACCTTCCGTGTGGGACAAGGAGCCGGACGTTTGCCTTTTCGGGAACAGGCTCTGCCGAGGATGCGCACCGTGAGAGATTACGTCTTTGGGAAAGCAGAGATTCCCAGTGCGGTTGTGCCTGTGAGTAGGCTGCCCGGGGAAGGTGAAGACCAGCAACAGCTTTCAGGGCTGCCACCTTCCGTGTGGGACAAGGAGCCGGACGTTTGCCTTTTCGGGAACAGGCTCTGCCGAGGATGCGCACCGTGAGAGATTGCGTCTTTGGGAAAGCAGAGATTCCCAGTGCGGTTGTGCCTGTGAGTAGGCTGCCCGGGGAAGGTGAAGACCAGCAACAGCTTTCAGGGCTGCCACCTTCCGTGTGGGACAAGGAGCCGGACGTTTGCCTTTTCGGGAACAGGCTCTGCCGAGGATGCGCACCGTGAGCTGTTCCTTCTCTGGGCAAGCACAGATCCGAATACCTGTTGTGCCTATGAATAGGCTGCCCGGGGAAGGTGAAGACCAGCAACAGCTTTCAGGGCTGCCACCTTCCGTGTGGGACAAGGAGCCGGACGTTTGCCTTTTCGGGAACAGGCTCTGCCGAGGATGCGCACCGTGAGAGATTGCGTCTTTGGGAAAGCAGAGATTCCCAGTGCGGTTGTGCCTGTGAGTAGGCTGCCCGGGGAAGGTGAAGACCAGCAACAGCTTTCAGGGCTGCCACCTTCCGTGTGGGACAAGGAGCCGGACGTTTGCCTTTTCGGGAACAGGCTCTGCCGAGGATGCGCACCGTGAGAGATTGCGTCTTTGGGCAAGCACAGATCCGAATACCTGTTGTGCCTATGACTAGGCTGCCCGGGGAAGGTGAAGACCAGCAACAGCTTTCAGGGCTGCCACCTTCCGTGTGGGACAAGGAGCCGGACGTTTGCCTTTTCGGGAACAGGCTCTGCCGAGGATGCGCACCGTGAGAGATTGCGTCTTTGGGAAAGCAGAGATTCCCAGTGCGGTTGTGCCTGTGAGTAGGCTGCCCGGGGAAGGTGAAGACCAGCAACAGCTTTCAGGGCTGCCACCTTCCGTGTGGGACAAGGAGCCGGACGTTTGCCTTTTCGGGAACAGGCTCTGCCGAGGATGCGCACCGTGAGCTGTTCCTTCTCTGGGCAAGCACAGATCCGAATACCTGTTGTGCCTATGACTAGGCTGCCCGGGGAAGGTGAAGACCAGCAAGAGCTTTCAGGGCTGCCACCTTCCGTGTGGGACAAGGAGCCGGACGTTTGCCTTTTCGGGAACAGGCTCTGCCGAGGATGCGCACCGTGAGAGATTGCGTCTTTGGGAAAGCAGAGATTCCCAGTGCGGTTGTGCCTGTGAGTAGGCTGCCCGGGGAAGGTGAAGACCAGCAACAGCTTTCAGGGCTGCCACCTTCCGTGTGGGACAAGGAGCCGGACGTTTGCCTTTTCGGGAACAGGCTCTGCCGAGGATGCGCACCGTGAGAGATTGCGTCTTTGGGAAAGCAGAGATTCCCAGTGCGGTTGTGCCTGTGAGTAGGCTGCCCGGGGAAGGTGAAGACCAGCAACAGCTTTCAGGGCTGCCACCTTCCGTGTGGGACAAGGAGCCGGACGTTTGCCTTTTCGGGAACAGGCTCTGCCGAGGATGCGCACCGTGAGAGATTGCGTCTTTGGGCAAGCAGAGATTCCCAGTGCGGTTGTGCCTGTGAGTAGGCTGCCCGGGGAAGGTGAAGACCAGCAACAGCTTTCAGGGCTGCCACCTTCCGTGTGGGACAAGGAGCCGGACGTTTGCCTTTTCGGGAACAGGCTCTGCCGAGGATGCGCACCGTGAGAGATTGCGTCTTTGGGAAAGCAGAGATTCCCAGTGCGGTTGTGCCTGTGAGTAGGCTGCCCGGGGAAGGTGAAGACCAGCAACAGCTTTCAGGGCTGCCACCTTCCGTGTGGGACAAGGAGCCGGACGTTTGCCTTTTCGGGAACAGGCTCTGCCGAGGATGCGCACCGTGAGCTGTTCCTTCTCTGGGCAAGCACAGATCCGAATACCTGTTGTGCCTATGACTAGGCTGCCCGGGGAAGGTGAAGACCAGCAACAGCTTTCAGGGCTGCCACCTTCCGTGTGGGACAAGGAGCCGGACGTTTGCCTTTTCGGGAACAGGCTCTGCCGAGGATGCGCACCGTGAGCTGTTCCTTCTCTGGGCAAGCACAGATCCCAAAAGCTGTTGTGCCTGTGAGTAGGCTGCCCGGGGAAGGTGAAGACCAGCAACAGCTTTCAGGGCTGCCACCTTCCGTGTGGGACAAGGAGCCGGACGTTTGCCTTTTCGGGAACAGGCTCTGCCGAGGATGCGCACCGTGAGCTGTTCCTTCTCTGGGCAAGCACAGATCCGAATACCTGTTGTGCCTATGACTAGGCTGCCCGGGGAAGGTGAAGACCAGCAACAGCTTTCAGGGCTGCCACCTTCCGTGTGGGACAAGGAGCCGGACGTTTGCCTTTTCGGGAACAGGCTCTGCCGTGGATGCGCACCGTGAGAGATTGCGTCTTTGGGAAAGCAGAGATTCCCAGTGCGGTTGTGCCTGTGAGTAGGCTGCCCGGGGAAGGTGAAGACCAGCAACAGCTTTCAGGGCTGCCACCTTCCGTGTGGGACAAGGAGCCGGACGTTTGCCTTTTCGGGAACAGGCTCTGCCGAGGATGCGCACCGTGAGAGATTGCGTCTTTGGGAAAGCAGAGATTCCCAGTGCGGTTGTGCCTGTGAGTAGGCTGCCCGGGGAAGGTGAAGACCAGCAACAGCTTTCAGGGCTGCCACCTTCCGTGTGGGACAAGGAGCCGGACGTTTGCCTTTTCGGGAACAGGCTCTGCCGAGGATGCGCACCGTGAGCTGTTCCTTCTCTGGGCAAGCACAGATCCGAATACCTGTTGTGCCTATGACTAGGCTGCCCGGGGAAGGTGAAGACCAGCAACAGCTTTCAGGGCTGCCACCTTCCGTGTGGGACAAGGAGCCGGACGTTTGCCTTTTCGGGAACAGGCTCTGCCGAGGATGCGCACCGTGAGAGATTGCGTCTTTGGGAAAGCAGAGATTCCCAGTGCGGTTGTGCCTGTGAGTAGGCTGCCCGGGGAAGGTGAAGACCAGCAACAGCTTTCAGGGCTGCCACCTTCCGTGTGGGACAAGGAGCCGGACGTTTGCCTTTTCGGGAACAGGCTCTGCCGAGGATGCGCACCGTGAGAGATTGCATCTTTGGGAAAGCACAGATCCCAAAACCCTTTGTGCCTGTGACTAGGCTGCCCGGGGAAGGTGAAGACCAGCAACAGCTTTCAGGGCTGCCACCTTCCGTGTGGGACAAGGAGCCGGACGTTTGCCTTTTCGGGAACAGGCTCTGCCGAGGATGCGCACCGTGAGAGATTGCGTCTTTGGGAAAGCAGAGATTCCCAGTGCGGTTGTGCCTGTGAGTAGGCTGCCCGGGGAAGGTGAAGACCAGCAACAGCTTTCAGGGCTGCCACCTTCCGTGTGGGACAAGGAGCCGGACGTTTGCCTTTTCGGGAACAGGCTCTGCCGAGGATGCGCACCGTGAGCTGTTCCTTCTCTGGGCAAGCACAGATCCGAATACCTGTTGTGCCTATGAATAGGCTGCCCGGGGAAGGTGAAGACCAGCAACAGCTTTCAGGGCTGCCACCTTCCGTGTGGGACAAGGAGCCGGACGTTTGCCTTTTCGGGAACAGGCTCTGCCGAGGATGCGCACCGTGAGAGATTGCGTCTTTGGGAAAGCAGAGATTCCCAGTGCGGTTGTGCCTGTGAGTAGGCTGCCCGGGGAAGGTGAAGACCAGCAACAGCTTTCAGGGCTGCCACCTTCCGTGTGGGACAAGGAGCCGGACGTTTGCCTTTTCGGGAACAGGCTCTGCCGAGGATGCGCACCGTGAGCTGTTCCTTCTCTGGGCAAGCACAGATCCCAAAAGCTGTTGTGCCTGTGAGTAGGCTGCCCGGGGAAGGTGAAGACCAGCAACAGCTTTCAGGGCTGCCACCTTCCGTGTGGGACAAGGAGCCGGACGTTTGCCTTTTCGGGAACAGGCTCTGCCGAGGATGCGCACCGTGAGAGATTGCGTCTTTGGGAAAGCACAGATCCCAAAACCCTTTGTGCCTGTGAGTAGGCTGCCCGGGGAAGGTGAAGACCAGCAACAGCTTTCAGGGCTGCCACCTTCCGTGTGGGACAAGGAGCCGGACGTTTGCCTTTTCGGGAACAGGCTCTGCCGAGGATGCGCACCGTGAGAGATTGCGTCTTTGGGAAAGCAGAGATTCCCAGTGCGGTTGTGCCTGTGAGTAGGCTGCCCGGGGAAGGTGAAGACCAGCAACAGCTTTCAGGGCTGCCACCTTCCGTGTGGGACAAGGAGCCGGACGTTTGCCTTTTCGGGAACAGGCTCTGCCGAGGATGCGCACCGTGAGAGATTGCGTCTTTGGGCAAGCAGAGATTCCCAGTGCGGTTGTGCCTGTGAGTAGGCTGCCCGGGGAAGGTGAAGACCAGCAACAGCTTTCAGGGCTGCCACCTTCCGTGTGGGACAAGGAGCCGGACGTTTGCCTTTTCGGGAACAGGCTCTGCCGAGGATGCGCACGGTGAGAGATTGCGTCTTTGGGAAAGCACAGATCCCAAAAACCTTTGTGCCTGTGAGTAGGCTGCCCGGGGAAGGTGAAGACCAGCAACAGCTTTCAGGGCTGCCACCTTCCGTGTGGGACAAGGAGCCGGACGTTTGCCTTTTCGGGAACAGGCTCTGCCGAGGATGCGCACCGTGAGAGATTGCGTCTTTGGGAAAGCAGAGATTCCCAGTGCGGTTGTGCCTGTGAACAGGCTGCCCGGGGAAGGTGAAGACCAGCAACAGCTTTCAGGGCTGCCACCTTCCGTGTGGGACAAGGAGCCGGACGTTTGCCTTTTCGGGAACAGGCTCTGCCGAGGATGCGCCCCGTGAGCTGTTCCTTCTCTGGGCAAGCACAGATCCCAAAAGCTGTTGTGCCTGTGACTAGGCTGCCCGGGGAAGGTGAAGACCAGCAACAGCTTTCAGGGCTGCCACCTTCCGTGTGGGACAAGGAGCCGGACGTTTGCCTTTTCGGGAACAGGCTCTGCCGAGGATGCGCACCGTGAGAGATTGCGTCTTTGGGAAAGCAGAGATTCCCAGTGCGGTTGTGCCTGTGAGTAGGCTGCCCGGGGAAGGTGAAGACCAGCAACAGCTTTCAGGGCTGCCACCTTCCGTGTGGGACAAGGAGCCGGACGTTTGCCTTTTCGGGAACAGGCTCTGCCGAGGATGCGCACCGTGAGCTGTTCCTTCTCTGGGCAAGCACAGATCCGAATACCTGTTGTGCCTATGACTAGGCTGCCCGGGGAAGGTGAAGACCAGCAACAGCTTTCAGGGCTGCCACCTTCCGTGTGGGACAAGGAGCCGGACGTTTGCCTTTTCGGGAACAGGCTCTGCCGAGGATGCGCACCGTGAGCTGTTCCTTCTCTGGGCAAGCACAGATCCGAATACCTGTTGTGCCTATGACTAGGCTGCCCGGGGAAGGTGAAGACCAGCAACAGCTTTCAGGGCTGCCACCTTCCGTGTGGGACAAGGAGCCGGACGTTTGCCTTTTCGGGAACAGGCTCTGCCGAGGATGCGCACCGTGAGAGATTGCGTCTTTGGGAAAGCAGAGATTCCCAGTGCGGTTGTGCCTGTGAGTAGGCTGCCCGGGGAAGGTGAAGACCAGCAACAGCTTTCAGGGCTGCCACCTTCCGTGTGGGACAAGGAGCCGGACGTTTGCCTTTTCGGGAACAGGCTCTGCCGAGGATGCGCACCGTGAGCTGTTCCTTCTCTGGGCAAGCACAGATCCCAAAAGCTGTTGTGCCTGTGAGTAGGCTGCCCGGGGAAGGTGAAGACCAGCAACAGCTTTCAGGGCTGCCACCTTCCGTGTGGGACAAGGAGCCGGACGTTTGCCTTTTCGGGAACAGGCTCTGCCGAGGATGCGCACCGTGAGCTGTTCCTTCTCTGGGCAAGCACAGATCCGAATACCTGTTGTGCCTATGACTAGGCTGCCCGGGGAAGGTGAAGACCAGCAACAGCTTTCAGGGCTGCCACCTTCCGTGTGGGACAAGGAGCCGGACGTTTGCCTTTTCGGGAACAGGCTCTGCCGAGGATGCGCACCGTGAGAGATTGCGTCTTTGGGAAAGCAGAGATTCCCAGTGCGGTTGTGCCTGTGAGTAGGCTGCCCGGGGAAGGTGAAGACCAGCAACAGCTTTCAGGGCTGCCACCTTCCGTGTGGGACAAGGAGCCGGACGTTTGCCTTTTCGGGAACAGGCTCTGCCGAGGATGCGCACCGTGAGAGATTACGTCTTTGGGAAAGCAGAGATTCCCAGTGCGGTTGTGCCTGTGAGTAGGCTGCCCGGGGAAGGTGAAGACCAGCAACAGCTTTCAGGGCTGCCACCTTCCGTGTGGGACAAGGAGCCGGACGTTTGCCTTTTCGGGAACAGGCTCTGCCGAGGATGCGCACCGTGAGCTGTTCCTTCTCTGGGCAAGCACAGATCCGAATACCTGTTGTGCCTATGACTAGGCTGCCCGGGGAAGGTGAAGACCAGCAAGAGCTTTCAGGGCTGCCACCTTCCGTGTGGGACAAGGAGCCGGACGTTTGCCTTTTCGGGAACAGGCTCTGCCGAGGATGCGCACCGTGAGAGATTGCGTCTTTGGGAAAGCAGAGATTCCCAGTGCGGTTGTGCCTGTGAGTAGGCTGCCCGGGGAAGGTGAAGACCAGCAACAGCTTTCAGGGCTGCCACCTTCCGTGTGGGACAAGGAGCCGGACGTTTGCCTTTTCGGGAACAGGCTCTGCCGAGGATGCGCACCGTGAGAGATTGCGTCTTTGGGAAAGCAGAGATTCCCAGTGCGGTTGTGCCTGTGAGTAGGCTGCCCGGGGAAGGTGAAGACCAGCAACAGCTTTCAGGGCTGCCACCTTCCGTGTGGGACAAGGAGCCGGACGTTTGCCTTTTCGGGAACAGGCTCTGCCGAGGATGCGCACCGTGAGAGATTGCGTCTTTGGGAAAGCAGAGATTCCCAGTGCGGTTGTGCCTGTGAGTAGGCTGCCCGGGGAAGGTGAAGACCAGCAACAGCTTTCAGGGCTGCCACCTTCCGTGTGGGACAAGGAGCCGGACGTTTGCCTTTTCGGGAACAGGCTCTGCCGAGGATGCGCACCGTGAGAGATTGCGTCTTTGGGCAAGCACAGATCCGAATACCTGTTGTGCCTATGACTAGGCTGCCCGGGGAAGGTGAAGACCAGCAAGAGCTTTCAGGGCTGCCACCTTCCGTGTGGGACAAGGAGCCGGACGTTTGCCTTTTCGGGAACAGGCTCTGCCGAGGATGCGCACCGTGAGAGATTGCGTCTTTGGGAAAGCAGAGATTCCCAGTGCGGTTGTGCCTGTGAGTAGGCTGCCCGGGGAAGGTGAAGACCAGCAACAGCTTTCAGGGCTGCCACCTTCCGTGTGGGACAAGGAGCCGGACGTTTGCCTTTTCGGGAACAGGCTCTGCCGAGGATGCGCACCGTGAGCTGTTCCTTCTCTGGGCAAGCACAGATCCGAATACCTGTTGTGCCTATGACTAGGCTGCCCGGGGAAGGTGAAGACCAGCAACAGCTTTCAGGGCTGCCACCTTCCGTGTGGGACAAGGAGCCGGACGTTTGCCTTTTCGGGAACAGGCTCTGCCGAGGATGCGCACCGTGAGAGATTGCGTCTTTGGGAAAGCACAGATTCCCAGTGCGGTTGTGCCTGTGAGTAGGCTGCCCGGGGAAGGTGAAGACCAGCAACAGCTTTCAGGGCTGCCACCTTCCGTGTGGGACAAGGAGCCGGACGTTTGCCTTTTCGGGAACAGGCTCTGCCGAGGATGCGCACCGTGAGAGATTGCGTCTTTGGGAAAGCACAGATTCCCAGTGCGGTTGTGCCTGTGAGTAGGCTGCCCGGGGAAGGTGAAGACCAGCAACAGCTTTCAGGGCTGCCACCTTCCGTGTGGGACAAGGAGCCGGACGTTTGCCTTTTCGGGAACAGGCTCTGCCGAGGATGCGCACCGTGAGCTGTTCCTTCTCTGGGCAAGCACAGATCCGAATACCTGTTGTGCCTATGACTAGGCTGCCCGGGGAAGGTGAAGACCAGCAACAGCTTTCAGGGCTGCCACCTTCCGTGTGGGACAAGGAGCCGGACGTTTGCCTTTTCGGGAACAGGCTCTGCCGAGGATGCGCACCGTGAGAGATTGCGTCTTTGGGAAAGCAGAGATTCCCAGTGCGGTTGTGCCTGTGAGTAGGCTGCCCGGGGAAGGTGAAGACCAGCAACAGCTTTCAGGGCTGCCACCTTCCGTGTGGGACAAGGAGCCGGACGTTTGCCTTTTCGGGAACAGGCTCTGCCGAGGATGCGCACCGTGAGCTGTTCCTTCTCTGGGCAAGCACAGATCCGAATACCTGTTGTGCCTATGACTAGGCTGCCCGGGGAAGGTGAAGACCAGCAACAGCTTTCAGGGCTGCCACCTTCCGTGTGGGACAAGGAGCCGGACGTTTGCCTTTTCGGGAACAGGCTCTGCCGAGGATGCGCACCGTGAGAGATTGCGTCTTTGGGAAAGCAGAGATTCCCAGTGCGGTTGTGCCTGTGAGTAGGCTGCCCGGGGAAGGTGAAGACCAGCAACAGCTTTCAGGGCTGCCACCTTCCGTGTGGGACAAGGAGCCGGACGTTTGCCTTTTCGGGAACAGGCTCTGCCGAGGATGCGCACCGTGAGAGATTGCGTCTTTGGGCAAGCACAGATCCGAATACCTGTTGTGCCTATGACTAGGCTGCCCGGGGAAGGTGAAGACCAGCAACAGCTTTCAGGGCTGCCACCTTCCGTGTGGGACAAGGAGCCGGACGTTTGCCTTTTCGGGAACAGGCTCTGCCGAGGATGCGCACCGTGAGAGATTGCGTCTTTGGGAAAACAGAGATTCCCAGTGCGGTTGTGCCTGTGAGTAGGCTGCCCGGGGAAGGTGAAGACCAGCAACAGCTTTCAGGGCTGCCACCTTCCGTGTGGGACAAGGAGCCGGACGTTTGCCTTTTCGGGAACAGGCTCTGCCGAGGATGCGCACCGTGAGAGATTGCGTCTTTGGGCAAGCACAGATCCGAATACCTGTTGTGCCTATGACTAGGCTGCCCGGGGAAGGTGAAGACCAGCAACAGCTTTCAGGGCTGCCACCTTCCGTGTGGGACAAGGAGCCGGACGTTTGCCTTTTCGGGAACAGGCTCTGCCGAGGATGCGCACCGTGAGCTGTTCCTTCTCTGGGCAAGCACAGATCCCAAAAGCTGTTGTGCCTGTGAGTAGGCTGCCCGGGGAAGGTGAAGACCAGCAACAGCTTTCAGGGCTGCCACCTTCCGTGTGGGACAAGGAGCCGGACGTTTGCCTTTTCGGGAACAGGCTCTGCCGAGGATGCGCACCGTGAGAGATTGCGTCTTTGGGAAAGCACAGATCCCAAAAACCTTTGTGCCTGTGACTAGGCTGCCCGGGGAAGGTGAAGACCAGCAACAGCTTTCAGGGCTGCCACCTTCCGTGTGGGACAAGGAGCCGGACGTTTGCCTTTTCGGGAACAGGCTCTGCCGAGGATGCGCACCGTGAGAGATTACGTCTTTGGGAAAGCAGAGATTCCCAGTGCGGTTGTGCCTGTGAGTAGGCTGCCCGGGGAAGGTGAAGACCAGCAACAGCTTTCAGGGCTGCCACCTTCCGTGTGGGACAAGGAGCCGGACGTTTGCCTTTTCGGGAACAGGCTCTGCCGAGGATGCGCACCGTGAGAGATTGCGTCTTTGGGAAAGCAGAGATTCCCAGTGCGGTTGTGCCTGTGAGTAGGCTGCCCGGGGAAGGTGAAGACCAGCAACAGCTTTCAGGGCTGCCACCTTCCGTGTGGGACAAGGAGCCGGACGTTTGCCTTTTCGGGAACAGGCTCTGCCGAGGATGCGCACCGTGAGCTGTTCCTTCTCTGGGCAAGCACAGATCCGAATACCTGTTGTGCCTATGACTAGGCTGCCCGGGGAAGGTGAAGACCAGCAACAGCTTTCAGGGCTGCCACCTTCCGTGTGGGACAAGGAGCCGGACGTTTGCCTTTTCGGGAACAGGCTCTGCCGAGGATGCGCACCGTGAGAGATTGCGTCTTTGGGAAAGCAGAGATTCCCAGTGCGGTTGTGCCTGTGAGTAGGCTGCCCGGGGAAGGTGAAGACCAGCAACAGCTTTCAGGGCTGCCACCTTCCGTGTGGGACAAGGAGCCGGACGTTTGCCTTTTCGGGAACAGGCTCTGCCGAGGATGCGCACCGTGAGAGATTGCGTCTTTGGGCAAGCACAGATCCGAATACCTGTTGTGCCTATGACTAGGCTGCCCGGGGAAGGTGAAGACCAGCAACAGCTTTCAGGGCTGCCACCTTCCGTGTGGGACAAGGAGCTGGACGTTTGCCTTTTCGGGAACAGGCTCTGCCGAGGATGCGCACCGTGAGAGATTGCGTCTTTGGGAAAGCAGAGATTCCCAGTGCGGTTGTGCCTGTGAGTAGGCTGCCCGGGGAAGGTGAAGACCAGCAACAGCTTTCAGGGCTGCCACCTTCCGTGTGGGACAAGGAGCCGGACGTTTGCCTTTTCGGGAACAGGCTCTGCCGAGGATGCGCACCGTGAGCTGTTCCTTCTCTGGGCAAGCACAGATCCGAATACCTGTTGTGCCTATGACTAGGCTGCCCGGGGAAGGTGAAGACCAGCAAGAGCTTTCAGGGCTGCCACCTTCCGTGTGGGACAAGGAGCCGGACGTTTGCCTTTTCGGGAACAGGCTCTGCCGAGGATGCGCACCGTGAGAGATTGCGTCTTTGGGAAAGCAGAGATTCCCAGTGCGGTTGTGCCTGTGAGTAGGCTGCCCGGGGAAGGTGAAGACCAGCAACAGCTTTCAGGGCTGCCACCTTCCGTGTGGGACAAGGAGCCGGACGTTTGCCTTTTCGGGAACAGGCTCTGCCGAGGATGCGCACCGTGAGAGATTGCGTCTTTGGGAAAGCAGAGATTCCCAGTGCGGTTGTGCCTGTGAGTAGGCTGCCCGGGGAAGGTGAAGACCAGCAACAGCTTTCAGGGCTGCCACCTTCCGTGTGGGACAAGGAGCCGGACGTTTGCCTTTTCGGGAACAGGCTCTGCCGAGGATGCGCACCGTGAGAGATTGCGTCTTTGGGAAAGCAGAGATTCCCAGTGCGGTTGTGCCTGTGAGTAGGCTGCCCGGGGAAGGTGAAGACCAGCAACAGCTTTCAGGGCTGCCACCTTCCGTGTGGGACAAGGAGCCGGACGTTTGCCTTTTCGGGAACAGGCTCTGCCGAGGATGCGCACCGTGAGAGATTGCGTCTTTGGGCAAGCAGAGATTCCCAGTGCGGTTGTGCCTGTGAGTAGGCTGCCCGGGGAAGGTGAAGACCAGCAACAGCTTTCAGGGCTGCCACCTTCCGTGTGGGACAAGGAGCCGGACGTTTGCCTTTTCGGGAACAGGCTCTGCCGAGGATGCGCACCGTGAGAGATTGCATCTTTGGGAAAGCAGAGATTCCCAGTGCGGTTGTGCCTGTGAGTAGGCTGCCCGGGGAAGGTGAAGACCAGCAACAGCTTTCAGGGCTGCCACCTTCCGTGTGGGACAAGGAGCCGGACGTTTGCCTTTTCGGGAACAGGCTCTGCCGAGGATGCGCACCGTGAGCTGTTCCTTCTCTGGGCAAGCACAGATCCGAATACCTGTTGTGCCTATGACTAGGCTGCCCGGGGAAGGTGAAGACCAGCAACAGCTTTCAGGGCTGCCACCTTCCGTGTGGGACAAGGAGCCGGACGTTTGCCTTTTCGGGAACAGGCTCTGCCGAGGATGCGCACCGTGAGAGATTGCGTCTTTGGGAAAGCAGAGATTCCCAGTGCGGTTGTGCCTGTGAGTAGGCTGCCCGGGGAAGGTGAAGACCAGCAACAGCTTTCAGGGCTGCCACCTTCCGTGTGGGACAAGGAGCCGGACGTTTGCGTTTTCGGGAACAGGCTCTGCCGAGGATGCGCACCGTGAGCTGTTCCTTCTCTGGGCAAGCACAGATCCGAATACCTGTTGTGCCTATGAATAGGCTGCCCGGGGAAGGTGAAGACCAGCAACAGCTTTCAGGGCTGCCACCTTCCGTGTGGGACAAGGAGCCGGACGTTTGCCTTTTCGGGAACAGGCTCTGCCGAGGATGCGCACCGTGAGAGATTGCGTCTTTGGGAAAGCAGAGATTCCCAGTGCGGTTGTGCCTGTGAACAGGCTGCCCGGGGAAGGTGAAGACCAGCAACAGCTTTCAGGGCTGCCACCTTCCGTGTGGGACAAGGAGCCGGACGTTTGCCTTTTCGGGAACAGGCTCTGCCGAGGATGCGCACCGTGAGCTGTTCCTTCTCTGGGCAAGCACAGATCCGAATACCTGTTGTGCCTGTGAGTAGGCTGCCCGGGGAAGGTGAAGACCAGCAACAGCTTTCAGGGCTGCCACCTTCCGTGTGGGACAAGGAGCCGGACGTTTGCCTTTTCGGGAACAGGCTCTGCCGAGGATGCGCACCGTGAGAGATTGCGTCTTTGGGAAAGCAGAGATTCCCAGTGCGGTTGTGCCTGTGAGTAGGCTGCCCGGGGAAGGTGAAGACCAGCAACAGCTTTCAGGGCTGCCACCTTCCGTGTGGGACAAGGAGCCGGACGTTTGCCTTTTCGGGAACAGGCTCTGCCGAGGATGCGCACCGTGAGAGATTGCGTCTTTGGGAAAGCACAGATTCCCAGTGCGGTTGTGCCTGTGACTAGGCTGCCCGGGGAAGGTGAAGACCAGCAACAGCTTTCAGGGCTGCCACCTTCCGTGTGGGACAAGGAGCCGGACGTTTGCCTTTTCGGGAACAGGCTCTGCCGAGGATGCGCACCGTGAGCTGTTCCTTCTCTGGGCAAGCACAGATCCGAATACCTGTTGTGCCTGTGAGTAGGCTGCCCGGGGAAGGTGAAGACCAGCAACAGCTTTCAGGGCTGCCACCTTCCGTGTGGGACAAGGAGCCGGACGTTTGCCTTTTCGGGAACAGGCTCTGCCGAGGATGCGCACCGTGAGAGATTGCGTCTTTGGGAAAGCAGAGATTCCCAGTGCGGTTGTGCCTGTGAGTAGGCTGCCCGGGGAAGGTGAAGACCAGCAACAGCTTTCAGGGCTGCCACCTTCCGTGTGGGACAAGGAGCCGGACGTTTGCCTTTTCGGGAACAGGCTCTGCCGAGGATGCGCACCGTGAGCTGTTCCTTCTCTGGGCAAGCACAGATCCCAAAAGCTGTTGTGCCTGTGAGTAGGCTGCCCGGGGAAGGTGAAGACCAGCAACAGCTTTCAGGGCTGCCACCTTCCGTGTGGGACAAGGAGCCGGACGTTTGCCTTTTCGGGAACAGGCTCTGCCGAGGATGCGCACCGTGAGAGATTGCGTCTTTGGGAAAGCACAGATCCCAAAAACCTTTGTGCCTGTGAGTAGGCTGCCCGGGGAAGGTGAAGACCAGCAACAGCTTTCAGGGCTGCCACCTTCCGTGTGGGACAAGGAGCCGGACGTTTGCCTTTTCGGGAACAGGCTCTGCCGAGGATGCGCACCGTGAGAGATTGCGTCTTTGGGAAAGCAGAGATTCCCAGTGCGGTTGTGCCTGTGAGTAGGCTGCCCGGGGAAGGTGAAGACCAGCAACAGCTTTCAGGGCTGCCACCTTCCGTGTGGGACAAGGAGCCGGACGTTTGCCTTTTCGGGAACAGGCTCTGCCGAGGATGCGCACCGTGAGCTGTTCCTTCTCTGGGCAAGCACAGATCCCAAAAGCTGTTGTGCCTGTGAGTAGGCTGCCCGGGGAAGGTGAAGACCAGCAACAGCTTTCAGGGCTGCCACCTTCCGTGTGGGACAAGGAGCCGGACGTTTGCCTTTTCGGGAACAGGCTCTGCCGAGGATGCGCACCGTGAGCTGTTCCTTCTCTGGGCAAGCACAGATCCCAAAAGCTGTTGTGCCTGTGAGTAGGCTGCCCGGGGAAGGTGAAGACCAGCAACAGCTTTCAGGGCTGCCACCTTCCGTGTGGGACAAGGAGCCGGACGTTTGCCTTTTCGGGAACAGGCGCTGCCGAGGATGCGCACCGTGAGAGATTGCGTCTTTGGGAAAGCAGAGATTCCCAGTGCGGTTGTGCCTGTGAGTAGGCTGCCCGGGGAAGGTGAAGACCAGCAACAGCTTTCAGGGCTGCCACCTTCCGTGTGGGACAAGGAGCCGGACGTTTGCCTTTTCGGGAACAGGCTCTGCCGAGGATGCGCACCGTGAGAGATTGCATCTTTGGGAAAGCACAGATCCCAAAACCCTTTGTGCCTGTGACTAGGCTGCCCGGGGAAGGTGAAGACCAGCAACAGCTTTCAGGGCTGCCACCTTCCGTGTGGGACAAGGAGCCGGACGTTTGCCTTTTCGGGAACAGGCTCTGCCGAGGATGCGCACCGCGAGCTGTTCCTTCTCTGGGCAAGCACAGATCCCAAAAGCTGTTGTGCCTATGAGTAGGCTGCCCGGGGAAGTTGAAGACCAGCAACAGCTTTCAGGGCTGCCACCTTCCGTGTGGGACAAGGAGCCGGACGTTTGCCTTTTCGGGAACAGGCTCTGCCGAGGATGCGCACCGTGAGAGATTGCGTCTTTGGGAAAGCAGAGATTCCCAGTGCGGTTGTGCCTGTGAGTAGGCTGCCCGGGGAAGGTGAAGACCAGCAACAGCTTTCAGGGCTGCCACCTTCCGTGTGGGACAAGGAGCCGGACGTTTGCCTTTTCGGGAACAGGCTCTGCCGAGGATGCGCACCGTGAGCTGTTCCTTCTCTGGGCAAGCACAGATCCGAATACCTGTTGTGCCTATGAATAGGCTGCCCGGGGAAGGTGAAGACCAGCAACAGCTTTCAGGGCTGCCACCTTCCGTGTGGGACAAGGAGCCGGACGTTTGCCTTTTCGGGAACAGGCTCTGCCGAGGATGCGCACCGTGAGAGATTGCGTCTTTGGGAAAGCAGAGATTCCCAGTGCGGTTGTGCCTGTGAGTAGGCTGCCCGGGGAAGGTGAAGACCAGCAACAGCTTTCAGGGCTGCCACCTTCCGTGTGGGACAAGGAGCCGGACGTTTGCCTTTTCGGGAACAGGCTCTGCCGAGGATGCGCACCGTGAGCTGTTCCTTCTCTGGGCAAGCACAGATCCCAAAAGCTGTTGTGCCTGTGAGTAGGCTGCCCGGGGAAGGTGAAGACCAGCAACAGCTTTCAGGGCTGCCACCTTCCGTGTGGGACAAGGAGCCGGACGTTTGCCTTTTCGGGAACAGGCTCTGCCGAGGATGCGCACCGTGAGAGATTGCGTCTTTGGGAAAGCACAGATCCCAAAACCCTTTGTGCCTGTGACTAGGCTGCCCGGGGAAGGTGAAGACCAGCAACAGCTTTCAGGGCTGCCACCTTCCGTGTGGGACAAGGAGCCGGACGTTTGCCTTTTCGGGAACAGGCTCTGCCGAGGATGCGCACCGTGAGAGATTGCGTCTTTGGGAAAGCAGAGATTCCCAGTGCGGTTGTGCCTGTGAGTAGGCTGCCCGGGGAAGGTGAAGACCAGCAACAGCTTTCAGGGCTGCCACCTTCCGTGTGGGACAAGGAGCCGGACGTTTGCCTTTTCGGGAACAGGCTCTGCCGAGGATGCGCACCGTGAGCTGTTCCTTCTCTGGGCAAGCACAGATCCGAATACCTGTTGTGCCTATGACTAGGCTGCCCGGGGAAGGTGAAGACCAGCAACAGCTTTCAGGGCTGCCACCTTCCGTGTGGGACAAGGAGCCGGACGTTTGCCTTTTCGGGAACAGGCTCTGCCGAGGATGCGCACCGTGAGAGATTGCGTCTTTGGGAAAGCAGAGATTCCCAGTGCGGTTGTGCCTGTGAGTAGGCTGCCCGGGGAAGGTGAAGACCAGCAACAGCTTTCAGGGCTGCCACCTTCCGTGTGGGACAAGGAGCCGGACGTTTGCCTTTTCGGGAACAGGCTCTGCCGAGGATGCGCACCGTGAGAGATTGCGTCTTTGGGCAAGCACAGATCCGAATACCTGTTGTGCCTATGACTAGGCTGCCCGGGGAAGGTGAAGACCAGCAACAGCTTTCAGGGCTGCCACCTTCCGTGTGGGACAAGGAGCCGGACGTTTGCCTTTTCGGGAACAGGCTCTGCCGAGGATGCGCACCGTGAGAGATTGCGTCTTTGGGAAAGCAGAGATTCCCAGTGCGGTTGTGCCTGTGAACAGGCTGCCCGGGGAAGGTGAAGACCAGCAACAGCTTTCAGGGCTGCCACCTTCCGTGTGGGACAAGGAGCCGGACGTTTGCCTTTTCGGGAACAGGCTCTGCCGAGGATGCGCACCGTGAGCTGTTCCTTCTCTGGGCAAGCACAGATCCCAAAAGCTGTTGTGCCTGTGAGTAGGCTGCCCGGGGAAGGTGAAGACCAGCAACAGCTTTCAGGGCTGCCACCTTCCGTGTGGGACAAGGAGCCGGACGTTTGCCTTTTCGGGAACAGGCTCTGCCGAGGATGCGCACCGTGAGAGATTGCGTCTTTGGGAAAGCACAGATCCCAAAAACCTTTGTGCCTGTGAGTAGGCTGCCCGGGGAAGGTGAAGACCAGCAACAGCTTTCAGGGCTGCCACCTTCCGTGTGGGACAAGGAGCCGGACGTTTGCCTTTTCGGGAACAGGCTCTGCCGAGGATGCGCACCGTGAGAGATTGCGTCTTTGGGAAAGCAGAGATTCCCAGTGCGGTTGTGCCTGTGAACAGGCTGCCCGGGGAAGGTGAAGACCAGCAACAGCTTTCAGGGCTGCCACCTTCCGTGTGGGACAAGGAGCCGGACGTTTGCCTTTTCGGGAACAGGCTCTGCCGAGGATGCGCACCGTGAGCTGTTCCTTCTCTGGGCAAGCACAGATCCGAATACCTGTTGTGCCTATGAATAGGCTGCCCGGGGAAGGTGAAGACCAGCAACAGCTTTCAGGGCTGCCACCTTCCGTGTGGGACAAGGAGCCGGACGTTTGCCTTTTCGGGAACAGGCTCTGCCGAGGATGCGCACCGTGAGAGATTGCGTCTTTGGGAAAGCAGAGATTCCCAGTGCGGTTGTGCCTGTGAGTAGGCTGCCCGGGGAAGGTGAAGACCAGCAACAGCTTTCAGGGCTGCCACCTTCCGTGTGGGACAAGGAGCCGGACGTTTGCCTTTTCGGGAACAGGCTCTGCCGAGGATGCGCACCGTGAGCTGTTCCTTCTCTGGGCAAGCACAGATCCCAAAAGCTGTTGTGCCTGTGAGTAGGCTGCCCGGGGAAGGTGAAGACCAGCAACAGCTTTCAGGGCTGCCACCTTCCGTGTGGGACAAGGAGCCGGACGTTTGCCTTTTCGGGAACAGGCTCTGCCGAGGATGCGCACCGTGAGAGATTGCGTCTTTGGGAAAGCAGAGATTCCCAGTGCGGTTGTGCCTGTGAGTAGGCTGCCCGGGGAAGGTGAAGACCAGCAACAGCTTTCAGGGCTGCCACCTTCCGTGTGGGACAAGGAGCCGGACGTTTGCCTTTTCGGGAACAGGCTCTGCCGAGGATGCGCACCGTGAGCTGTTCCTTCTCTGGGCAAGCACAGATCCCAAAAGCTGTTGTGCCTGTGAGTAGGCTGCCCGGGGAAGGTGAAGACCAGCAACAGCTTTCAGGGCTGCCACCTTCCGTGTGGGACAAGGAGCCGGACGTTTGCCTTTTCGGGAACAGGCTCTGCCGAGGATGCGCACCGTGAGAGATTGCGTCTTTGGGAAAGCACAGATCCCAAAAACCTTTGTGCCTGTGAGTAGGCTGCCCGGGGAAGGTGAAGACCAGCAACAGCTTTCAGGGCTGCCACCTTCCGTGTGGGACAAGGAGCCGGACGTTTGCCTTTTCGGGAACAGGCTCTGCCGTGGATGCGCACCGTGAGAGATTGCGTCTTTGGGAAAGCAGAGATTCCCAGTGCGGTTGTGCCTGTGAGTAGGCTGCCCGGGGAAGGTGAAGACCAGCAACAGCTTTCAGGGCTGCCACCTTCCGTGTGGGACAAGGAGCCGGACGTTTGCCTTTTCGGGAACAGGCTCTGCCGAGGATGCGCACCGTGAGCTGTTCCTTCTCTGGGCAAGCACAGATCCCAAAAGCTGTTGTGCCTGTGAGTAGGCTGCCCGGGGAAGGTGAAGACCAGCAACAGCTTTCAGGGCTGCCACCTTCCGTGTGGGACAAGGAGCCGGACGTTTGCCTTTTCGGGAACAGGCTCTGCCGAGGATGCGCACCGTGAGCTGTTCCTTCTCTGGGCAAGCACAGATCCCAAAAGCTGTTGTGCCTGTGAGTAGGCTGCCCGGGGAAGGTGAAGACCAGCAACAGCTTTCAGGGCTGCCACCTTCCGTGTGGGACAAGGAGCCGGACGTTTGCCTTTTCGGGAACAGGCGCTGCCGAGGATGCGCACCGTGAGAGATTGCGTCTTTGGGAAAGCAGAGATTCCCAGTGCGGTTGTGCCTGTGAGTAGGCTGCCCGGGGAAGGTGAAGACCAGCAACAGCTTTCAGGGCTGCCACCTTCCGTGTGGGACAAGGAGCCGGACGTTTGCCTTTTCGGGAACAGGCTCTGCCGAGGATGCGCACCGTGAGAGATTGCATCTTTGGGAAAGCACAGATCCCAAAACCCTTTGTGCCTGTGAGTAGGCTGCCCGGGGAAGGTGAAGACCAGCAACAGCTTTCAGGGCTGCCACCTTCCGTGTGGGACAAGGAGCCGGACGTTTGCCTTTTCGGGAACAGGCTCTGCCGAGGATGCGCACCGCGAGCTGTTCCTTCTCTGGGCAAGCACAGATCCCAAAAGCTGTTGTGCCTATGAGTAGGCTGCCCGGGGAAGGTGAAGACCAGCAACAGCTTTCAGGGCTGCCACCTTCCGTGTGGGACAAGGAGCCGGACGTTTGCCTTTTCGGGAACAGGCTCTGCCGAGGATGCGCACCGTGAGAGATTGCGTCTTTGGGAAAGCAGAGATTCCCAGTGCGGTTGTGCCTGTGAGTAGGCTGCCCGGGGAAGGTGAAGACCAGCAACAGCTTTCAGGGCTGCCACCTTCCGTGTGGGACAAGGAGCCGGACGTTTGCCTTTTCGGGAACAGGCTCTGCCGAGGATGCGCACCGTGAGCTGTTCCTTCTCTGGGCAAGCACAGATCCGAATACCTGTTGTGCCTATGAATAGGCTGCCCGGGGAAGGTGAAGACCAGCAACAGCTTTCAGGGCTGCCACCTTCCGTGTGGGACAAGGAGCCGGACGTTTGCCTTTTCGGGAACAGGCTCTGCCGAGGATGCGCACCGTGAGAGATTGCGTCTTTGGGAAAGCAGAGATTCCCAGTGCGGTTGTGCCTGTGAGTAGGCTGCCCGGGGAAGGTGAAGACCAGCAACAGCTTTCAGGGCTGCCACCTTCCGTGTGGGACAAGGAGCCGGACGTTTGCCTTTTCGGGAACAGGCTCTGCCGAGGATGCGCACCGTGAGCTGTTCCTTCTCTGGGCAAGCACAGATCCCAAAAGCTGTTGTGCCTGTGAGTAGGCTGCCCGGGGAAGGTGAAGACCAGCAACAGCTTTCAGGGCTGCCACCTTCCGTGTGGGACAAGGAGCCGGACGTTTGCCTTTTCGGGAACAGGCTCTGCCGAGGATGCGCACCGTGAGAGATTGCGTCTTTGGGAAAGCACAGATCCCAAAACCCTTTGTGCCTGTGACTAGGCTGCCCGGGGAAGGTGAAGACCAGCAACAGCTTTCAGGGCTGCCACCTTCCGTGTGGGACAAGGAGCCGGACGTTTGCCTTTTCGGGAACAGGCTCTGCCGAGGATGCGCACCGTGAGAGATTGCGTCTTTGGGAAAGCAGAGATTCCCAGTGCGGTTGTGCCTGTGAGTAGGCTGCCCGGGGAAGGTGAAGACCAGCAACAGCTTTCAGGGCTGCCACCTTCCGTGTGGGACAAGGAGCCGGACGTTTGCCTTTTCGGGAACAGGCTCTGCCGAGGATGCGCACCGTGAGCTGTTCCTTCTCTGGGCAAGCACAGATCCGAATACCTGTTGTGCCTATGACTAGGCTGCCCGGGGAAGGTGAAGACCAGCAACAGCTTTCAGGGCTGCCACCTTCCGTGTGGGACAAGGAGCCGGACGTTTGCCTTTTCGGGAACAGGCTCTGCCGAGGATGCGCACCGTGAGAGATTGCGTCTTTGGGAAAGCAGAGATTCCCAGTGCGGTTGTGCCTGTGAGTAGGCTGCCCGGGGAAGGTGAAGACCAGCAACAGCTTTCAGGGCTGCCACCTTCCGTGTGGGACAAGGAGCCGGACGTATGCCTTTTCGGGAACAGGCTCTGCCGAGGATGCGCACCGTGAGCTGTTCCTTCTCTGGGCAAGCACAGATCCGAATACCTGTTGTGCCTATGACTAGGCTGCCCGGGGAAGGTGAAGACCAGCAACAGCTTTCAGGGCTGCCACCTTCCGTGTGGGACAAGGAGCCGGACGTTTGCCTTTTCGGGAACAGGCTCTGCCGAGGATGCGCACCGTGAGAGATTGCGTCTTTGGGAAAGCAGAGATTCCCAGTGCGGTTGTGCCTGTGAACAGGCTGCCCGGGGAAGGTGAAGACCAGCAACAGCTTTCAGGGCTGCCACCTTCCGTGTGGGACAAGGAGCCAGACGTTTGCCTTTTCGGGAACAGGCTCTGCCGAGGATGCGCACCGTGAGCTGTTCCTTCTCTGGGCAAGCACAGATCCCAAAAGCTGTTGTGCCTGTGAGTAGGCTGCCCGGGGAAGGTGAAGACCAGCAACAGCTTTCAGGGCTGCCACCTTCCGTGTGGGACAAGGAGCCGGACGTTTGCCTTTTCGGGAACAGGCTCTGCCGAGGATGCGCACCGTGAGAGATTGCGTCTTTGGGAAAGCACAGATCCCAAAAACCTTTGTGCCTGTGAGTAGGCTGCCCGGGGAAGGTGAAGACCAGCAACAGCTTTCAGGGCTGCCACCTTCCGTGTGGGACAAGGAGCCGGACGTTTGCCTTTTCGGGAACAGGCTCTGCCGAGGATGCGCACCGTGAGAGATTGCGTCTTTGGGAAAGCAGAGATTCCCAGTGCGGTTGTGCCTGTGAACAGGCTGCCCGGGGAAGGTGAAGACCAGCAACAGCTTTCAGGGCTGCCACCTTCCGTGTGGGACAAGGAGCCGGACGTTTGCCTTTTCGGGAACAGGCTCTGCCGAGGATGCGCACCGTGAGCTGTTCCTTCTCTGGGCAAGCACAGATCCGAATACCTGTTGTGCCTATGAATAGGCTGCCCGGGGAAGGTGAAGACCAGCAACAGCTTTCAGGGCTGCCACCTTCCGTGTGGGACAAGGAGCCGGACGTTTGCCTTTTCGGGAACAGGCTCTGCCGAGGATGCGCACCGTGAGCTGTTCCTTCTCTGGGCAAGCACAGATCCCAAAAGCTGTTGTGCCTGTGAGTAGGCTGCCCGGGGAAGGTGAAGACCAGCAACAGCTTTCAGGGCTGCCACCTTCCGTGTGGGACAAGGAGCCGGACGTTTGCCTTTTCGGGAACAGGCTCTGTCGAGGATGCGCACCGTGAGAGATTGCGTCTTTGGGAAAGCAGAGATTCCCAGTGCGGTTGTGCCTGTGAGTAGGCTGCCCGGGGAAGGTGAAGACCAGCAACAGCTTTCAGGGCTGCCACCTTCCGTGTGGGACAAGGAGCCGGACGTTTGCCTTTTCGGGAACAGGCTCTGCCGAGGATGCGCACCGTGAGCTGTTCCTTCTCTGGGCAAGCACAGATCCGAATACCTGTTGTGCCTATGAATAGGCTGCCCGGGGAAGGTGAAGACCAGCAACAGCTTTCAGGGCTGCCACCTTCCGTGTGGGACAAGGAGCCGGACGTTTGCCTTTTCGGGAACAGGCTCTGCCGAGGATGCGCACCGTGAGCTGTTCCTTCTCTGGGCAAGCACAGATCCCAAAAGCTGTTGTGCCTGTGAGTAGGCTGCCCGGGGAAGGTGAAGACCAGCAACAGCTTTCAGGGCTGCCATCTTCCGTGTGGGACAAGGAGCCGGACGTTTGCCTTTTCGGGAACAGGCTCTGCCGAGGATGCGCACCGTGAGAGATTGCGTCTTTGGGAAAGCACAGATCCCAAAAACCTTTGTGCCTGTGAGTAGGCTGCCCGGGGAAGGTGAAGACCAGCAACAGCTTTCAGGGCTGCCACCTTCCGTGTGGGACAAGGAGCCGGACGTTTGCCTTTTCGGGAACAGGCTCTGCCGAGGATGCGCACCGTGAGAGATTGCGTCTTTGGGAAAGCAGAGATTCCCAGTGCGGTTGTGCCTGTGAGTAGGCTGCCCGGGGAAGGTGAAGACCAGCAACAGCTTTCAGGGCTGCCACCTTCCGTGTGGGACAAGGAGCCGGACGTTTGCCTTTTCGGGAACAGGCTCTGCCGAGGATGCGCACCGTGAGCTGTTCCTTCTCTGGGCAAGCACAGATCCCAAAAGCTGTTGTGCCTATGACTAGGCTGCCCGGGGAAGGTGAAGACCAGCAACAGCTTTCAGGGCTGCCACCTTCCGTGTGGGACAAGGAGCCGGACGTTTGCCTTTTCGGGAACAGGCTCTGCCGAGGATGCGCACCGTGAGAGATTGCGTCTTTGGGAAAGCAGAGATTCCCAGTGCGGTTGTGCCTGTGAGTAGGCTGCCCGGGGAAGGTGAAGACCAGCAACAGCTTTCAGGGCTGCCACCTTCCGTGTGGGACAAGGAGCCGGACGTTTGCCTTTTCGGGAACAGGCTCTGCCGAGGATGCGCACCGTGAGCTGTTCCTTCTCTGGGCAAGCACAGATCCGAATACCTGTTGTGCCTATGAATAGGCTGCCCGGGGAAGGTGAAGACCAGCAACAGCTTTCAGGGCTGCCACCTTCCGTGTGGGACAAGGAGCCGGACGTTTGCCTTTTCGGGAACAGGCTCTGTCGAGGATGCGCACCGTGAGAGATTGCGTCTTTGGGAAAGCAGAGATTCCCAGTGCGGTTGTGCCTGTGAGTAGGCTGCCCGGGGAAGGTGAAGACCAGCAACAGCTTTCAGGGCTGCCACCTTCCGTGTGGGACAAGGAGCCGGACGTTTGCCTTTTCGGGAACAGGCTCTGCCGAGGATGCGCACCGTGAGCTGTTCCTTCTCTGGGCAAGCACAGATCCGAATACCTGTTGTGCCTATGAATAGGCTGCCCGGGGAAGGTGAAGACCAGCAACAGCTTTCAGGGCTGCCACCTTCCGTGTGGGACAAGGAGCCGGACGTTTGCCTTTTCGGGAACAGGCTCTGCCGAGGATGCGCACCGTGAGCTGTTCCTTCTCTGGGCAAGCACAGATCCCAAAAGCTGTTGTGCCTGTGAGTAGGCTGCCCGGGGAAGGTGAAGACCAGCAACAGCTTTCAGGGCTGCCATCTTCCGTGTGGGACAAGGAGCCGGACGTTTGCCTTTTCGGGAACAGGCTCTGCCGAGGATGCGCACCGTGAGAGATTGCGTCTTTGGGAAAGCACAGATCCCAAAAACCTTTGTGCCTGTGAGTAGGCTGCCCGGGGAAGGTGAAGACCAGCAACAGCTTTCAGGGCTGCCACCTTCCGTGTGGGACAAGGAGCCGGACGTTTGCCTTTTCGGGAACAGGCTCTGCCGAGGATGCGCACCGTGAGAGATTGCGTCTTTGGGAAAGCAGAGATTCCCAGTGCGGTTGTGCCTGTGAGTAGGCTGCCCGGGGAAGGTGAAGACCAGCAACAGCTTTCAGGGCTGCCACCTTCCGTGTGGGACAAGGAGCCGGACGTTTGCCTTTTCGGGAACAGGCTCTGCCGAGGATGCGCACCGTGAGCTGTTCCTTCTCTGGGCAAGCACAGATCCCAAAAGCTGTTGTGCCTGTGAGTAGGCTGCCCGGGGAAGGTGAAGACCAGCAACAGCTTTCAGGGCTGCCACCTTCCGTGTGGGACAAGGAGCCGGACGTTTGCCTTTTCGGGAACAGGCTCTGCCGAGGATGCGCACCGTGAGAGATTGCGTCTTTGGGAAAGCAGAGATTCCCAGTGCGGTTGTGCCTGTGAGTAGGCTGCCCGGGGAAGGTGAAGACCAGCAACAGCTTTCAGGGCTGCCACCTTCCGTGTGGGACAAGGAGCCGGACGTTTGCCTTTTCGGGAACAGGCTCTGCCGAGGATGCGCACCGTGAGAGATTGCGTCTTTGGGAAAGCAGAGATTCCCAGTGCGGTTGTGCCTGTGAGTAGGCTGCCCGGGGAAGGTGAAGACCAGCAACAGCTTTCAGGGCTGCCACCTTCCGTGTGGGACAAGGAGCCGGACGTTTGCCTTTTCGGGAACAGGCTCTGCCGAGGATGCGCACCGTGAGAGATTGCGTCTTTGGGAAAGCAGAGATTCCCAGTGCGGTTGTGCCTGTGAGTAGGCTGCCCGGGGAAGGTGAAGACCAGCAACAGCTTTCAGGGCTGCCACCTTCCGTGTGGGACAAGGAGCCGGACGTTTGCCTTTTCGGGAACAGGCTCTGCCGAGGATGCGCACCGTGAGCTGTTCCTTCTCTGGGCAAGCACAGATCCGAATACCTGTTGTGCCTATGACTAGGCTGCCCGGGGAAGGTGAAGACCAGCAACAGCTTTCAGGGCTGCCACCTTCCGTGTGGGACAAGGAGCCGGACGTTTGCCTTTTCGGGAACAGGCTCTGCCGAGGATGCGCACCGTGAGCTGTTCCTTCTCTGGGCAAGCACAGATCCCAAAAGCTGTTGTGCCTGTGAGTAGGCTGCCCGGGGAAGGTGAAGACCAGCAACAGCTTTCAGGGCTGCCACCTTCCGTGTGGGACAAGGAGCCGGACGTTTGCCTTTTCGGGAACAGGCTCTGCCGAGGATGCGCACGGTGAGAGATTGCGTCTTTGGGAAAGCACAGATCGCAAAAACCTTTGTGCCTGTGAGTAGGCTGCCCGGGGAAGGTGAAGACCAGCAACAGCTTTCAGGGCTGCCACCTTCCGTGTGGGACAAGGAGCCGGACGTTTGCCTTTTCGGGAACAGGCTCTGCCGAGGATGCGCACCGTGAGAGATTGCGTCTTTGGGAAAGCAGAGATTCCCAGTGCGGTTGTGCCTGTGACTAGGCTGCCCGGGGAAGGTGAAGACCAGCAACAGCTTTCAGGGCTGCCACCTTCCGTGTGGGACAAGGAGCTGGACGTTTGCCTTTTCGGGAACAGGCTCTGCCGAGGATGCGCACCGTGAGCTGTTCCTTCTCTGGGCAAGCACAGATCCGAATACCTGTTGTGCCTATGACTAGGCTGCCCGGGGAAGGTGAAGACCAGCAACAGCTTTCAGGGCTGCCACCTTCCGTGTGGGACAAGGAGCCGGACGTTTGCCTTTTCGGGAACAGGCTCTGCCGTGGATGCGCACCGTGAGAGATTGCGTCTTTGGGAAAGCAGAGATTCCCAGTGCGGTTGTGCCTGTGAGTAGGCTGCCCGGGGAAGGTGAAGACCAGCAACAGCTTTCAGGGCTGCCACCTTCCGTGTGGGACAAGGAGCCGGACGTTTGCCTTTTCGGGAACAGGCTCTGCCGAGGATGCGCACCGTGAGAGATTGCGTCTTTGGGAAAGCAGAGATTCCCAGTGCGGTTGTGCCTGTGAGTAGGCTGCCCGGGGAAGGTGAAGACCAGCAACAGCTTTCAGGGCTGCCACCTTCCGTGTGGGACAAGGAGCCGGACGTTTGCCTTTTCGGGAACAGGCTCTGCCGAGGATGCGCACCGTGAGCTGTTCCTTCTCTGGGCAAGCACAGATCCGAATACCTGTTGTGCCTATGACTAGGCTGCCCGGGGAAGGTGAAGACCAGCAACAGCTTTCAGGGCTGCCACCTTCCGTGTGGGACAAGGAGCCGGACGTTTGCCTTTTCGGGAACAGGCTCTGCCGAGGATGCGCACCGTGAGAGATTGCATCTTTGGGAAAGCAGAGATTCCCAGTGCGGTTGTGCCTGTGAGTAGGCTGCCCGGGGAAGGTGAAGACCAGCAACAGCTTTCAGGGCTGCCACCTTCCGTGTGGGACAAGGAGCCGGACGTTTGCCTTTTCGGGAACAGGCTCTGCCGAGGATGCGCACCGTGAGAGATTGCATCTTTGGGAAAGCACAGATCCCAAAACCCTTTGTGCCTGTGACTAGGCTGCCCGGGGAAGGTGAAGACCAGCAACAGCTTTCAGGGCTGCCACCTTCCGTGTGGGACAAGGAGCCGGACGTTTGCCTTTTCGGGAACAGGCTCTGCCGAGGATGCGCACCGTGAGAGATTGCGTCTTTGGGAAAGCAGAGATTCCCAGTGCGGTTGTGCCTGTGAGTAGGCTGCCCGGGGAAGGTGAAGACCAGCAACAGCTTTCAGGGCTGCCACCTTCCGTGTGGGACAAGGAGCCGGACGTTTGCCTTTTCGGGAACAGGCTCTGCCGAGGATGCGCACCGTGAGCTGTTCCTTCTCTGGGCAAGCACAGATCCGAATACCTGTTGTGCCTATGAATAGGCTGCCCGGGGAAGGTGAAGACCAGCAACAGCTTTCAGGGCTGCCACCTTCCGTGTGGGACAAGGAGCCGGACGTTTGCCTTTTCGGGAACAGGCTCTGCCGAGGATGCGCACCGTGAGAGATTGCGTCTTTGGGAAAGCAGAGATTCCCAGTGCGGTTGTGCCTGTGAGTAGGCTGCCCGGGGAAGGTGAAGACCAGCAACAGCTTTCAGGGCTGCCACCTTCCGTGTGGGACAAGGAGCCGGACGTTTGCCTTTTCGGGAACAGGCTCTGCCGAGGATGCGCACCGTGAGCTGTTCCTTCTCTGGGCAAGCACAGATCCCAAAAGCTGTTGTGCCTGTGAGTAGGCTGCCCGGGGAAGGTGAAGACCAGCAACAGCTTTCAGGGCTGCCACCTTCCGTGTGGGACAAGGAGCCGGACGTTTGCCTTTTCGGGAACAGGCTCTGCCGAGGATGCGCACCGTGAGAGATTGCGTCTTTGGGAAAGCAGAGATTCCCAGTGCGGTTGTGCCTGTGAGTAGGCTGCCCGGGGAAGGTGAAGACCAGCAACAGCTTTCAGGGCTGCCACCTTCCGTGTGGGACAAGGAGCCGGACGTTTGCCTTTTCGGGAACAGGCTCTGCCGAGGATGCGCACCGTGAGAGATTGCGTCTTTGGGCAAGCAGAGATTCCCAGTGCGGTTGTGCCTGTGAGTAGGCTGCCCGGGGAAGGTGAAGACCAGCAACAGCTTTCAGGGCTGCCACCTTCCGTGTGGGACAAGGAGCCGGACGTTTGCCTTTTCGGGAACAGGCTCTGCCGAGGATGCGCACGGTGAGAGATTGCGTCTTTGGGAAAGCACAGATCCCAAAAACCTTTGTGCCTGTGAGTAGGCTGCCCGGGGAAGGTGAAGACCAGCAACAGCTTTCAGGGCTGCCACCTTCCGTGTGGGACAAGGAGCCGGACGTTTGCCTTTTCGGGAACAGGCTCTGCCGAGGATGCGCACCGTGAGAGATTGCGTCTTTGGGAAAGCAGAGATTCCCAGTGCGGTTGTGCCTGTGAACAGGCTGCCCGGGGAAGGTGAAGACCAGCAACAGCTTTCAGGGCTGCCACCTTCCGTGTGGGACAAGGAGCCGGACGTTTGCCTTTTCGGGAACAGGCTCTGCCGAGGATGCGCCCCGTGAGCTGTTCCTTCTCTGGGCAAGCACAGATCCCAAAAGCTGTTGTGCCTGTGACTAGGCTGCCCGGGGAAGGTGAAGACCAGCAACAGCTTTCAGGGCTGCCACCTTCCGTGTGGGACAAGGAGCCGGACGTTTGCCTTTTCGGGAACAGGCTCTGCCGAGGATGCGCACCGTGAGAGATTGCGTCTTTGGGAAAGCACAGATCCCAAAAGCTTTGTGCCTGTGAGTAGGCTGCCCGGGGAAGGTGAAGACCAGCAACAGCTTTCAGGGCTGCCACCTTCCGTGTGGGACAAGGAGCCGGACGTTTGCCTTTTCGGGAACAGGCTCTGCCGAGGATGCGCACCGTGAGCTGTTCCTTCTCTGGGCAAGCACAGATCCGAATACCTGTTGTGCCTATGACTAGGCTGCCCGGGGAAGGTGAAGACCAGCAACAGCTTTCAGGGCTGCCACCTTCCGTGTGGGACAAGGAGCCGGACGTTTGCCTTTTCGGGAACAGGCTCTGCCGAGGATGCGCACCGTGAGAGATTGCGTCTTTGGGAAAGCAGAGATTCCCAGTGCGGTTGTGCCTGTGAACAGGCTGCCCGGGGAAGGTGAAGACCAGCAACAGCTTTCAGGGCTGCCACCTTCCGTGTGGGACAAGGAGCCGGACGTTTGCCTTTTCGGGAACAGGCTCTGCCGAGGATGCGCCCCGTGAGCTGTTCCTTCTCTGAGCAAGCACAGATCCCAAAAGCTGTTGTGCCTGTGACTAGGCTGCCCGGGGAAGGTGAAGACCAGCAACAGCTTTCAGGGCTGCCACCTTCCGTGTGGGACAAGGAGCCGGACGTTTGCCTTTTCGGGAACAGGCTCTGCCGAGGATGCGCACCGTGAGAGATTGCGTCTTTGGGAAAGCAGAGATTCCCAGTGCGGTTGTGCCTGTGAGTAGGCTGCCCGGGGAAGGTGAAGACCAGCAACAGCTTTCAGGGCTGCCACCTTCCGTGTGGGACAAGGAGCCGGACGTTTGCCTTTTCGGGAACAGGCTCTGCCGAGGATGCGCACCGTGAGAGATTGCGTCTTTGGGAAAGCAGAGATTCCCAGTGCGGTTGTGCCTGTGAGTAGGCTGCCCGGGGAAGGTGAAGACCAGCAACAGCTTTCAGGGCTGCCACCTTCCGTGTGGGACAAGGAGCCGGACGTTTGCCTTTTCGGGAACAGGCTCTGCCGAGGATGCGCACCGTGAGAGATTGCGTCTTTGGGAAAGCACAGATCCCAAAACCCTTTGTGCCTATGACTAGGCTGCCCGGGGAAGGTGAAGACCAGCAACAGCTTTCAGGGCTGCCACCTTCCGTGTGGGACAAGGAGCCGGACGTTTGCCTTTTCGGGAACAGGCTCTGCCGAGGATGCGCACCGTGAGAGATTGCGTCTTTGGGAAAGCAGAGATTCCCAGTGCGGTTGTGCCTGTGAGTAGGCTGCCCGGGGAAGGTGAAGACCAGCAACAGCTTTCAGGGCTGCCACCTTCCGTGTGGGACAAGGAGCCGGACGTTTGCCTTTTCGGGAACAGGCTCTGCCGAGGATGCGCACCGTGAGAGATTGCGTCTTTGGGAAAGCAGAGATTCCCAGTGCGGTTGTGCCTGTGAACAGGCTGCCCGGGGAAGGTGAAGACCAGCAACAGCTTTCAGGGCTGCCACCTTCCGTGTGGGACAAGGAGCCGGACGTTTGCCTTTTCGGGAACAGGCTCTGCCGAGGATGCGCACCGTGAGCTGTTCCTTCTCTGGGCAAGCACAGATCCGAATACCTGTTGTGCCTGTGACTAGGCTGCCCGGGGAAGGTGAAGACCAGCAACAGCTTTCAGGGCTGCCACCTTCCGTGTGGGACAAGGAGCCGGACGTTTGCCTTTTCGGGAACAGGCTCTGCCGAGGATGCGCACCGTGAGCTGTTCCTTCTCTGGGCAAGCACAGATCTGAATACCTGTTGTGCCTGTGACTAGGCTGCCCGGGGAAGGTGAAGACCAGCAACAGCTTTCAGGGCTGCCACCTTCCGTGTGGGACAAGGAGCCGGACGTTTGCCTTTTCGGGAACAGGCTCTGCCGAGGATGCGCACCGTGAGCTGTTCCTTCTCTGGGCAAGCACAGATCCGAATACCTGTTGTGCCTATGACTAGGCTGCCCGGGGAAGGTGAAGACCAGCAACAGCTTTCAGGGCTGCCACCTTCCGTGTGGGACAAGGAGCCGGACGTTTGCCTTTTCGGGAACAGGCTCTGCCGAGGATGCGCACCGTGAGAGATTGCGTCTTTGGGAAAGCAGAGATTCCCAGTGCGGTTGTGCCTGTGAGTAGGCTGCCCGGGGAAGGTGAAGACCAGCAACAGCTTTCAGGGCTGCCACCTTCCGTGTGGGACAAGGAGCCGGACGTTTGCCTTTTCGGGAACAGGCTCTGCCGAGGATGCGCACCGTGAGCTGTTCCTTCTCTGGGCAAGCACAGATCCGAATACCTGTTGTGCCTATGACTAGGCTGCCCGGGGAAGGTGAAGACCAGCAACAGCTTTCAGGGCTGCCACCTTCCGTGTGGGACAAGGAGCCGGACGTTTGCCTTTTCGGGAACAGGCTCTGCCGAGGATGCGCACCGTGAGAGATTGCGTCTTTGGGAAAGCAGAGATTCCCAGTGCGGTTGTGCCTGTGAACAGGCTGCCCGGGGAAGGTGAAGACCAGCAACAGCTTTCAGGGCTGCCACCTTCCGTGTGGGACAAGGAGCCGGACGTTTGCCTTTTCGGGAACAGGCTCTGCCGAGGATGCGCACCGTGAGAGATTGCGTCTTTGGGAAAGCAGAGATTCCCAGTGCGGTTGTGCCTGTGAGTAGGCTGCCCGGGGAAGGTGAAGACCAGCAACAGCTTTCAGGGCTGCCACCTTCCGTGTGGGACAAGGAGCCGGACGTTTGCCTTTTCGGGAACAGGCTCTGCCGAGGATGCGCACCGTGAGCTGTTCCTTCTCTGGGCAAGCACAGATCCGAATACCTGTTGTGCCTATGACTAGGCTGCCCGGGGAAGGTGAAGACCAGCAACAGCTTTCAGGGCTGCCACCTTCCGTGTGGGACAAGGAGCCGGACGTTTGCCTTTTCGGGAACAGGCTCTGCCGAGGATGCGCACCGTGAGAGATTGCGTCTTTGGGAAAGCAGAGATTCCCAGTGCGGTTGTGCCTGTGAACAGGCTGCCCGGGGAAGGTGAAGACCAGCAACAGCTTTCAGGGCTGCCACCTTCCGTGTGGGACAAGGAGCCGGACGTTTGCCTTTTCGGGAACAGGCTCTGCCGAGGATGCGCACCGTGAGAGATTGCGTCTTTGGGAAAGCACAGATCCCAAAACCCTTTGTGCCTGTGAGTAGGCTGCCCGGGGAAGGTGAAGACCAGCAACAGCTTTCAGGGCTGCCACCTTCCGTGTGGGACAAGGAGCCGGACGTTTGCCTTTTCGGGAACAGGCTCTGCCGAGGATGCGCACCGTGAGAGATTGCGTCTTTGGGAAAGCAGAGATTCCCAGTGCGGTTGTGCCTGTGAGTAGGCTGCCCGGGGAAGGTGAAGACCAGCAACAGCTTTCAGGGCTGCCACCTTCCGTGTGGGACAAGGAGCCGGACGTTTGCCTTTTCGGGAACAGGCTCTGCCGAGGATGCGCACCGTGAGCTGTTCCTTCTCTGGGCAAGCACAGATGCGAATACCTGTTGTGCCTATGACTAGGCTGCCCGGGGAAGGTGAAGACCAGCAACAGCTTTCAGGGCTGCCACCTTCCGTGTGGGACAAGGAGCCGGACGTTTGCCTTTTCGGGAACAGGCTCTGCCGAGGATGCGCACCGTGAGAGATTGCGTCTTTGGGAAAGCAGAGATTCCCAGTGCGGTTGTGCCTGTGAACAGGCTGCCCGGGGAAGGTGAAGACCAGCAACAGCTTTCAGGGCTGCCACCTTCCGCGTGGGACAAGGAGCCGGACGTTTGCCTTTTCGGGAACAGGCTCTGCCGAGGATGCGCACCGTGAGAGATTGCGTCTTTGGGAAAGCACAGATCCCAAAACCCTTTGTGCCTGTGAGTAGGCTGCCCGGGGAAGGTGAAGACTAGCAACAGCTTTCAGGGCTGCCACCTTCCGTGTGGGACAACGAGCCGGATGTTTGCCTTTTCGGGAACAGGCTCTGCCGAGGATGCGCACCGTGAGAGATTGCGTCTTTGGGAAAGCAGAGATTCCCAGTGCGGTTGTGCCTGTGAACAGGCTGCCCGGGGAAGGTGAAGACCAGCAACAGCTTTCAGGGCTGCCACCTTCCGTGTGGGACAAGGAGCCGGACGTTTGCCTTTTCGGGAACAGGCTCTGCCGAGGATGCGCACCGTGAGAGATTGCGTCTTTGGGAAAGCACAGATCCCAAAAGCTGTTGTGCCTGTGAGTAGGCTGCCCGGGGAAGGTGAAGACCAGCAACAGCTTTCAGGGCTGCCACCTTCCGTGTGGGACAAGGAGCCGGACGTTTGCCTTTTCGGGAACAGGCTCTGCCGAGGATGCGCACCGTGAGAGATTGCGTCTTTGGGAAAGCAGAGATTCCCAGTGCGGTTGTGCCTGTGAGTAGGCTGCCCGGGGAAGGTGAAGACCAGCAACAGCTTTCAGGGCTGCCACCTTCCGTGTGGGACAAGGAGCCGGACGTTTGCCTTTTCGGGAACAGGCTCTGCCGAGGATGCGCACCGTGAGCTGTTCCTTCTCTGGGCAAGCACAGATCCGAATACCTGTTGTGCCTATGAATAGGCTGCCCGGGGAAGGTGAAGACCAGCAACAGCTTTCAGGGCTGCCACCTTCCGTGTGGGACAAGGAGCCGGACGTTTGCCTTTTCGGGAACAGGCTCTGCCGAGGATGCGCACCGTGAGAGATTGCGTCTTTGGGAAAGCACAGATCCGAATACCTGTTGTGCCTATGACTAGGCTGCCCGGGGAAGGTGAAGACCAGCAACAGCTTTCAGGGCTGCCACCTTCCGTGTGGGACAAGGAGCCGGACGTTTGCCTTTTCGGGAACAGGCTCTGCCGAGGATGCGCACCGTGAGAGATTGCGTCTTTGGGAAAGCAGAGATTCCCAGTGCGGTTGTGCCTGTGAGTAGGCTGCCCGGGGAAGGTGAAGACCAGCAACAGCTTTCAGGGCTGCCACCTTCCGTGTGGGACAAGGAGCCGGACGTTTGCCTTTTCGGGAACAGGCTCTGCCGAGGATGCGCACCGTGAGAGATTGCGTCTTTGGGAAAGCAGAGATTCCCAGTGCGGTTGTGCCTGTGAACAGGCTGCCCGGGGAAGGTGAAGACCAGCAACAGCTTTCAGGGCTGCCACCTTCCGTGTGGGACAAGGAGCCGGACGTTTGCCTTTTCGGGAACAGGCTCTGCCGAGGATGCGCACCGTGAGAGATTGCGTCTTTGGGAAAGCAGAGATTCCCAGTGCGGTTGTGCCTGTGAGTAGGCTGCCCGGGGAAGGTGAAGACCAGCAACAGCTTTCAGGGCTGCCACCTTCCGTGTGGGACAAGGAGCCGGACGTTTGCCTTTTCGGGAACAGGCTCTGCCGAGGATGCGCACCGTGAGCTGTTCCTTCTCTGGGCAAGCACAGATCCGAATACCTGTTGTGCCTGTGAGTAGGCTGCCCGGGGAAGGTGAAGACCAGCAACAGCTTTCAGGGCTGCCACCTTCCGTGTGGGACAAGGAGCCGGACGTTTGCCTTTTCGGGAACAGGCTCTGCCGAGGATGCGCACCGTGAGCTGTTCCTTCTCTGGGCAAGCACAGATCTGAATACCTGTTGTGCCTGTGACTAGGCTGCCCGGGGAAGGTGAAGACCAGCAACAGCTTTCAGGGCTGCCACCTTCCGTGTGGGACAAGGAGCCGGACGTTTGCCTTTTCGGGAACAGGCTCTGCCGAGGATGCGCACCGTGAGCTGTTCCTTCTCTGGGCAAGCACAGATCCGAATACCTGTTGTGCCTATGACTAGGCTGCCCGGGGAAGGTGAAGACCAGCAACAGCTTTCAGGGCTGCCACCTTCCGTGTGGGACAAGGAGCCGGACGTTTGCCTTTTCGGGAACAGGCTCTGCCGAGGATGCGCACCGTGAGCTGTTCCTTCTCTGGGCAAGCACAGATCCGAATACCTGTTGTGCCTATGAATAGGCTGCCCGGGGAAGGTGAAGACCAGCAACAGCTTTCAGGGCTGCCACCTTCCGTGTGGGACAAGGAGCCGGACGTTTGCCTTTTCGGGAACAGGCTCTGCCGAGGATGCGCACCGTGAGAGATTGCGTCTTTGGGAAAGCAGAGATTCCCAGTGCGGTTGTGCCTGTGAACAGGCTGCCCGGGGAAGGTGAAGACCAGCAACAGCTTTCAGGGCTGCCACCTTCCGTGTGGGACAAGGAGCCGGACGTTTGCCTTTTCGGGAACAGGCTCTGCCGAGGATGCGCACCGTGAGAGATTGCGTCTTTGGGAAAGCACAGATCCCAAAACCCTTTGTGCCTGTGAGTAGGCTGCCCGGGGAAGGTGAAGACCAGCAACAGCTTTCAGGGCTGCCACCTTCCGTGTGGGACAAGGAGCTGGACGTTTGCCTTTTCGGGAACAGGCTCTGCCGAGGATGCGCACCGTGAGAGATTGCGTCTTTGGGAAAGCAGAGATTCCCAGTGCGGTTGTGCCTGTGAGTAGGCTGCCCGGGGAAGGTGAAGACCAGCAACAGCTTTCAGGGCTGCCACCTTCCGTGTGGGACAAGGAGCCGGACGTTTGCCTTTTCGGGAACAGGCTCTGCCGAGGATGCGCACCGTGAGCTGTTCCTTCTCTGGGCAAGCACAGATGCGAATACCTGTTGTGCCTATGACTAGGCTGCCCGGGGAAGGTGAAGACCAGCAACAGCTTTCAGGGCTGCCACCTTCCGTGTGGGACAAGGAGCCGGACGTTTGCCTTTTCGGGAACAGGCTCTGCCGAGGATGCGCACCGTGAGAGATTGCGTCTTTGGGAAAGCAGAGATTCCCAGTGCGGTTGTGCCTGTGAACAGGCTGCCCGGGGAAGGTGAAGACCAGCAACAGCTTTCAGGGCTGCCACCTTCCGCGTGGGACAAGGAGCCGGACGTTTGCCTTTTCGGGAACAGGCTCTGCCGAGGATGCGCACCGTGAGAGATTGCGTCTTTGGGAAAGCACAGATCCCAAAACCCTTTGTGCCTGTGAGTAGGCTGCCCGGGGAAGGTGAAGACCAGCAACAGCTTTCAGGGCTGCCACCTTCCGTGTGGGACAACGAGCCGGATGTTTGCCTTTTCGGGAACAGGCTCTGCCGAGGATGCGCACCGTGAGAGATTGCGTCTTTGGGAAAGCAGAGATTCCCAGTGCGGTTGTGCCTGTGAACAGGCTGCCCGGGGAAGGTGAAGACCAGCAACAGCTTTCAGGGCTGCCACCTTCCGTGTGGGACAAGGAGCCGGACGTTTGCCTTTTCGGGAACAGGCTCTGCCGAGGATGCGCACCGTGAGAGATTGCGTCTTTGGGAAAGCACAGATCCCAAAAGCTGTTGTGCCTGTGAGTAGGCTGCCCGGGGAAGGTGAAGACCAGCAACAGCTTTCAGGGCTGCCACCTTCCGTGTGGGACAAGGAGCCGGACGTTTGCCTTTTCGGGAACAGGCTCTGCCGAGGATGCGCACCGTGAGAGATTGCGTCTTTGGGAAAGCAGAGATTCCCAGTGCGGTTGTGCCTGTGAGTAGGCTGCCCGGGGAAGGTGAAGACCAGCAACAGCTTTCAGGGCTGCCACCTTCCGTGTGGGACAAGGAGCCGGACGTTTGCCTTTTCGGGAACAGGCTCTGCCGAGGATGCGCACCGTGAGCTGTTCCTTCTCTGGGCAAGCACAGATCCGAATACCTGTTGTGCCTATGAATAGGCTGCCCGGGGAAGGTGAAGACCAGCAACAGCTTTCAGGGCTGCCACCTTCCGTGTGGGACAAGGAGCCGGACGTTTGCCTTTTCGGGAACAGGCTCTGCCGAGGATGCGCACCGTGAGAGATTGCGTCTTTGGGAAAGCAGAGATTCCCAGTGCGGTTGTGCCTGTGAACAGGCTGCCCGGGGAAGGTGAAGACCAGCAACAGCTTTCAGGGCTGCCACCTTCCGCGTGGGACAAGGAGCCGGACGTTTGCCTTTTCGGGAACAGGCTCTGCCGAGGATGCGCACCGTGAGAGATTGCGTCTTTGGGAAAGCACAGATCCCAAAACCCTTTGTGCCTGTGAGTAGGCTGCCCGGGGAAGGTGAAGACCAGCAACAGCTTTCAGGGCTGCCACCTTCCGTGTGGGACAACGAGCCGGATGTTTGCCTTTTCGGGAACAGGCTCTGCCGAGGATGCGCACCGTGAGAGATTGCGTCTTTGGGAAAGCAGAGATTCCCAGTGCGGTTGTGCCTGTGAACAGGCTGCCCGGGGAAGGTGAAGACCAGCAACAGCTTTCAGGGCTGCCACCTTCCGTGTGGGACAAGGAGCCGGACGTTTGCCTTTTCGGGACCAGGCTCTGCCGAGGATGCGCACCGTGAGCTGTTCCTTCTCTGGGCAAGCACAGATCCGAATACCTGTTGTGCCTATGACTAGGCTGCCCGGGGAAGGTGAAGACCAGCAACAGCTTTCAGGGCTGCCACCTTCCGTGTGGGACAAGGAGCCGGACGTTTGCCTTTTCGGGAACAGGCTCTGCCGAGGATGCGCACCGTGAGAGATTGCGTCTTTGGGAAAGCACAGATCCCAAAACCCTTTGTGCCTGTGAGTAGGCTGCCCGGGGAAGGTGAAGACCAGCAACAGCTTTCAGGGCTGCCACCTTCCGTGTGGGACAAGGAGCCGGACGTTTGCCTTTTCGGGAACAGGCTCTGCCGAGGATGCGCACCGTGAGCTGTTCCTTCTCTGGGCAAGCACAGATCCCAAAACCCTTTGTGCCTGTGAGTAGGCTGCCCGGGGAAGGTGAAGACCAGCAACAGCTTTCAGGGCTGCCACCTTCCGTGTGGGACAAGGAGCCGGACGTTTGCCTTTTCGGGAACAGGCTCTGCCGAGGATGCGCACCGTGAGAGATTGCGTCTTTGGGAAAGCAGAGATTCCCAGTGCGGTTGTGCCTGTGAGTAGGCTGCCCGGGGAAGGTGAAGACCAGCAACAGCTTTCAGGGCTGCCACCTTCCGTGTGGGACAAGGAGCCGGACGTTTGCCTTTTCGGGAACAGGCTCTGCCGAGGATGCGCACCGTGAGAGATTGCGTCTTTGGGAAAGCAGAGATTCCCAGTGCGGTTGTGCCTGTGAACAGGCTGCCCGGGGAAGGTGAAGACCAGCAACAGCTTTCAGGGCTGCCACCTTCCGTGTGGGACAAGGAGCCGGACGTTTGCCTTTTCGGGACCAGGCTCTGCCGAGGATGCGCACCGTGAGCTGTTCCTTCTCTGGGCAAGCACAGATCCGAATACCTGTTGTGCCTATGACTAGGCTGCCCGGGGAAGGTGAAGACCAGCAACAGCTTTCAGGGCTGCCACCTTCCGTGTGGGACAAGGAGCCGGACGTTTGCCTTTTCGGGAACAGGCTCTGCCGAGGATGCGCACCGTGAGAGATTGCGTCTTTGGGAAAGCACAGATCCCAAAACCCTTTGTGCCTGTGAGTAGGCTGCCCGGGGAAGGTGAAGACCAGCAACAGCTTTCAGGGCTGCCACCTTCCGTGTGGGACAAGGAGCCGGACGTTTGCCTTTTCGGGAACAGGCTCTGCCGAGGATGCGCACCGTGAGCTGTTCCTTCTCTGGGCAAGCACAGATCCCAAAACCCTTTGTGCCTGTGAGTAGGCTGCCCGGGGAAGGTGAAGACCAGCAACAGCTTTCAGGGCTGCCACCTTCCGTGTGGGACAAGGAGCCGGACGTTTGCCTTTTCGGGAACAGGCTCTGCCGAGGATGCGCACCGTGAGAGATTGCGTCTTTGGGAAAGCAGAGATTCCCAGTGCGGTTGTGCCTGTGAGTAGGCTGCCCGGGGAAGGTGAAGACCAGCAACAGCTTTCAGGGCTGCCACCTTCCGTGTGGGACAAGGAGCCGGACGTTTGCCTTTTCGGGAACAGGCTCTGCCGAGGATGCGCACCGTGAGAGATTGCGTCTTTGGGAAAGCAGAGATTCCCAGTGCGGTTGTGCCTGTGAACAGGCTGCCCGGGGAAGGTGAAGACCAGCAACAGCTTTCAGGGCTGCCACCTTCCGTGTGGGACAAGGAGCCGGACGTTTGCCTTTTCGGGACCAGGCTCTGCCGAGGATGCGCACCGTGAGCTGTTCCTTCTCTGGGCAAGCACAGATCCCAAAACCCTTTGTGCCTATGACTAGGCTGCCCGGGGAAGGTGAAGACCAGCAACAGCTTTCAGGGCTGCCACCTTCCGTGTGGGACAAGGAGCCGGACGTTTGCCTTTTCGGGAACAGGCTCTGCCGAGGATGCGCACCGTGAGAGATTGCATCTTTGGGAAAGCAGAGATTCCCAGTGCGGTTGTGCCTGTGAGTAGGCTGCCCGGGGAAGGTGAAGACCAGCAACAGCTTTCAGGGCTGCCACCTTCCGTGTGGGACAAGGAGCCGGACGTTTGCCTTTTCGGGAACAGGCTCTGCCGAGGATGCGCACCGTGAGAGATTGCGTCTTTGGGAAAGCAGAGATTCCCAGTGCGGTTGTGCCTGTGAGTAGGCTGCCCGGGGAAGGTGAAGACCAGCAACAGCTTTCAGGGCTGCCACCTTCCGTGTGGGACAAGGAGCCGGACGTTTGCCTTTTCGGGAACAGGCTCTGCCGAGGATGCGCACCGTGAGCTGTTCCTTCTCTGGGCAAGCACAGATGCGAATACCTGTTGTGCCTATGACTAGGCTGCCCGGGGAAGGTGAAGACCAGCAACAGCTTTCAGGGCTGCCACCTTCCGTGTGGGACAAGGAGCCGGACGTTTGCCTTTTCGGGAACAGGCTCTGCCGAGGATGCGCACCGTGAGAGATTGCGTCTTTGGGAAAGCAGAGATTCCCAGTGCGGTTGTGCCTGTGAGTAGGCTGCCCGGGGAAGGTGAAGACCAGCAACAGCTTTCAGGGCTGCCACCTTCCGTGTGGGACAAGGAGCCGGACGTTTGCCTTTTCGGGAACAGGCTCTGCCGAGGATGCGCACCGTGAGCTGTTCCTTCTCTGGGCAAGCACAGATCCGAATACCTGTTGTGCCTATGACTAGGCTGCCCGGGGAAGGTGAAGACCAGCAACAGCTTTCAGGGCTGCCACCTTCCGTGTGGGACAAGGAGCCGGACGTTTGCCTTTTCGGGAACAGGCTCTGCCGAGGATGCGCACCGTGAGCTGTTCCTTCTCTGGGCAAGCACAGATCCCAAAAGCTGTTGTGCCTGTGAGTAGGCTGCCCGGGGAAGGTGAAGACCAGCAACAGCTTTCAGGGCTGCCACCTTCCGTGTGGGACAAGGAGCCGGACGTTTGCCTTTTCGGGAACAGGCTCTGCCGAGGATGCGCACCGTGAGCTGTTCCTTCTCTGGGCAAGCACAGATCCGAATACCTGTTGTGCCTATGAATAGGCTGCCCGGGGAAGGTGAAGACCAGCAACAGCTTTCAGGGCTGCCACCTTCCGTGTGGGACAAGGAGCCGGACGTTTGCCTTTTCGGGAACAGGCTCTGCCGAGGATGCGCACCGTGAGCTGTTCCTTCTCTGGGCAAGCACAGATCCCAAAAGCTGTTGTGCCTGTGAGTAGGCTGCCCGGGGAAGGTGAAGACCAGCAACAGCTTTCAGGGCTGCCACCTTCCGTGTGGGACAAGGAGCCGGACGTTTGCCTTTTCGGGAACAGGCTCTGTCGAGGATGCGCACCGTGAGAGATTGCGTCTTTGGGAAAGCAGAGATTCCCAGTGCGGTTGTGCCTGTGAGTAGGCTGCCCGGGGAAGGTGAAGACCAGCAACAGCTTTCAGGGCTGCCACCTTCCGTGTGGGACAAGGAGCCGGACGTTTGCCTTTTCGGGAACAGGCTCTGCCGAGGATGCGCACCGTGAGAGATTGCGTCTTTGGGAAAGCAGAGATTCCCAGTGCGGTTGTGCCTGTGAACAGGCTGCCCGGGGAAGGTGAAGACCAGCAACAGCTTTCAGGGCTGCCACCTTCCGTGTGGGACAAGGAGCCGGACGTTTGCCTTTTCGGGACCAGGCTCTGCCGAGGATGCGCACCGTGAGCTGTTCCTTCTCTGGGCAAGCACAGATCCGAATACCTGTTGTGCCTATGACTAGGCTGCCCGGGGAAGGTGAAGACCAGCAACAGCTTTCAGGGCTGCCACCTTCCGTGTGGGACAAGGAGCCGGACGTTTGCCTTTTCGGGAACAGGCTCTGCCGAGGATGCGCACCGTGAGAGATTGCGTCTTTGGGAAAGCACAGATCCCAAAACCCTTTGTGCCTGTGAGTAGGCTGCCCGGGGAAGGTGAAGACCAGCAACAGCTTTCAGGGCTGCCACCTTCCGTGTGGGACAAGGAGCCGGACGTTTGCCTTTTCGGGAACAGGCTCTGCCGAGGATGCGCACCGTGAGCTGTTCCTTCTCTGGGCAAGCACAGATCCCAAAACCCTTTGTGCCTGTGAGTAGGCTGCCCGGGGAAGGTGAAGACCAGCAACAGCTTTCAGGGCTGCCACCTTCCGTGTGGGACAAGGAGCCGGACGTTTGCCTTTTCGGGAACAGGCTCTGCCGAGGATGCGCACCGTGAGAGATTGCGTCTTTGGGAAAGCAGAGATTCCCAGTGCGGTTGTGCCTGTGAGTAGGCTGCCCGGGGAAGGTGAAGACCAGCAACAGCTTTCAGGGCTGCCACCTTCCGTGTGGGACAAGGAGCCGGACGTTTGCCTTTTCGGGAACAGGCTCTGCCGAGGATGCGCACCGTGAGAGATTGCGTCTTTGGGAAAGCAGAGATTCCCAGTGCGGTTGTGCCTGTGAACAGGCTGCCCGGGGAAGGTGAAGACCAGCAACAGCTTTCAGGGCTGCCACCTTCCGTGTGGGACAAGGAGCCGGACGTTTGCCTTTTCGGGACCAGGCTCTGCCGAGGATGCGCACCGTGAGCTGTTCCTTCTCTGGGCAAGCACAGATCCCAAAACCCTTTGTGCCTATGACTAGGCTGCCCGGGGAAGGTGAAGACCAGCAACAGCTTTCAGGGCTGCCACCTTCCGTGTGGGACAAGGAGCCGGACGTTTGCCTTTTCGGGAACAGGCTCTGCCGAGGATGCGCACCGTGAGAGATTGCATCTTTGGGAAAGCAGAGATTCCCAGTGCGGTTGTGCCTGTGAGTAGGCTGCCCGGGGAAGGTGAAGACCAGCAACAGCTTTCAGGGCTGCCACCTTCCGTGTGGGACAAGGAGCCGGACGTTTGCCTTTTCGGGAACAGGCTCTGCCGAGGATGCGCACCGTGAGAGATTGCGTCTTTGGGAAAGCAGAGATTCCCAGTGCGGTTGTGCCTGTGAGTAGGCTGCCCGGGGAAGGTGAAGACCAGCAACAGCTTTCAGGGCTGCCACCTTCCGTGTGGGACAAGGAGCCGGACGTTTGCCTTTTCGGGAACAGGCTCTGCCGAGGATGCGCACCGTGAGCTGTTCCTTCTCTGGGCAAGCACAGATGCGAATACCTGTTGTGCCTATGACTAGGCTGCCCGGGGAAGGTGAAGACCAGCAACAGCTTTCAGGGCTGCCACCTTCCGTGTGGGACAAGGAGCCGGACGTTTGCCTTTTCGGGAACAGGCTCTGCCGAGGATGCGCACCGTGAGAGATTGCGTCTTTGGGAAAGCAGAGATTCCCAGTGCGGTTGTGCCTGTGAGTAGGCTGCCCGGGGAAGGTGAAGACCAGCAACAGCTTTCAGGGCTGCCACCTTCCGTGTGGGACAAGGAGCCGGACGTTTGCCTTTTCGGGAACAGGCTCTGCCGAGGATGCGCACCGTGAGCTGTTCCTTCTCTGGGCAAGCACAGATCCGAATACCTGTTGTGCCTATGACTAGGCTGCCCGGGGAAGGTGAAGACCAGCAACAGCTTTCAGGGCTGCCACCTTCCGTGTGGGACAAGGAGCCGGACGTTTGCCTTTTCGGGAACAGGCTCTGCCGAGGATGCGCACCGTGAGCTGTTCCTTCTCTGGGCAAGCACAGATCCCAAAAGCTGTTGTGCCTGTGAGTAGGCTGCCCGGGGAAGGTGAAGACCAGCAACAGCTTTCAGGGCTGCCACCTTCCGTGTGGGACAAGGAGCCGGACGTTTGCCTTTTCGGGAACAGGCTCTGCCGAGGATGCGCACCGTGAGCTGTTCCTTCTCTGGGCAAGCACAGATCCGAATACCTGTTGTGCCTATGAATAGGCTGCCCGGGGAAGGTGAAGACCAGCAACAGCTTTCAGGGCTGCCACCTTCCGTGTGGGACAAGGAGCCGGACGTTTGCCTTTTCGGGAACAGGCTCTGCCGAGGATGCGCACCGTGAGAGATTGCGTCTTTGGGAAAGTACAGATCCCAAAACCCTTTGTGACTGTGAGTAGGCTGCCCGGGGAAGGTGAAGACCAGCAACAGCTTTCAGGGCTGCCACCTTCCGTGTGGGACAAGGAGCCGGACGTTTGCCTTTTCGGGAACAGGCTCTGCCGAGGATGCGCACCGTGAGAGATTGCGTCTTTGGGAAAGCAGAGATTCCCAGTGCGGTTGTGCCTGTGAGTAGGCTGCCCGGGGAAGGTGAAGACCAGCAACAGCTTTCAGGGCTGCCACCTTCCGTGTGGGACAAGGAGCCGGACGTTTGCCTTTTCGGGAACAGGCTCTGCCGAGGATGCGCACCGTGAGCTGTTCCTTCTCTGGGCAAGCACAGATCCGAATACCTGTTGTGCCTATGACTAGGCTGCCCGGGGAAGGTGAAGACCAGCAACAGCTTTCAGGGCTGCCACCTTCCGTGTGGGACAAGGAGCCGGACGTTTGCCTTTTCGGGAACAGGCTCTGCCGAGGATGCGCACCGTGAGAGATTGCGTCTTTGGGAAAGCACAGATCCCAAAAACCTTTGTGCCTGTGAGTAGGCTGCCCGTGGAAGGTGAAGACCAGCAACAGCTTTCAGGGCTGCCACCTTCCGTGTGGGACAAGGAGCCGGACGTTTGCCTTTTCGGGAACAGGCTCTGCCGAGGATGCGCACCGTGAGAGATTGCGTCTTTGGGAAAGCAGAGATTCCCAGTGCGGTTGTGCCTGTGAGTAGGCTGCCCGGGGAAGGTGAAGACCAGCAACAGCTTTCAGGGCTGCCACCTTCCGTGTGGGACAAGGAGCCGGACGTTTGCCTTTTCGGGAACAGGCTCTGCCGAGGATGCGCACCGTGAGAGATTGCGTCTTTGGGAAAGCAGAGATTCCCAGTGCGGTTGTGCCTGTGAGTAGGCTGCCCGGGGAAGGTGAAGACCAGCAACAGCTTTCAGGGCTGCCACCTTCCGTGTGGGACAAGGAGCCGGACGTTTGCCTTTTCGGGAACAGGCTCTGCCGAGGATGCGCACCGTGAGAGATTGCGTCTTTGGGAAAGCAGAGATTCCCAGTGCGGTTGTGCCTGTGAGTAGGCTGCCCGGGGAAGGTGAAGACCAGCAACAGCTTTCAGGGCTGCCACCTTCCGTGTGGGACAAGGAGCCGGACGTTTGCCTTTTCGGGAACAGGCTCTGCCGAGGATGCGCACCGTGAGCTGTTCCTTCTCTGGGCAAGCACAGATCCGAATACCTGTTGTGCCTATGACTAGGCTGCCCGGGGAAGGTGAAGACCAGCAACAGCTTTCAGGGCTGCCACCTTCCGTGTGGGACAAGGAGCCGGACGTTTGCCTTTTCGGGAACAGGCTCTGCCGAGGATGCGCACCGTGAGCTGTTCCTTCTCTGGGCAAGCACAGATCCCAAAACCCTTTGTGCCTGTGAGTAGGCTGCCCGGGGAAGGTGAAGACCAGCAACAGCTTTCAGGGCTGCCACCTTCCGTGTGGGACAAGGAGCCGGACGTTTGCCTTTTCGGGAACAGGCTCTGCCGAGGATGCGCACCGTGAGCTGTTCCTTCTCTGGGCAAGCACAGATCCGAATACCTGTTGTGCCTATGAATAGGCTGCCCGGGGAAGGTGAAGACCAGCAACAGCTTTCAGGGCTGCCACCTTCCGTGTGGGACAAGGAGCCGGACGTTTGCCTTTTCGGGAACAGGCTCTGCCGAGGATGCGCACCGTGAGAGATTGCGTCTTTGGGAAAGCACAGATCCCAAAACCCTTTGTGCCTGTGAGTAGGCTGCCCGGGGAAGGTGAAGACCAGCAACAGCTTTCAGGGCTGCCACCTTCTGTGTGGGACAAGGAGCCGGACGTTTGCCTTTTCGGGAACAGGCTCTGCCGAGGATGCGCACCGTGAGAGATTGCGTCTTTGGGAAAGCAGAGATTCCCAGTGCGGTTGTGCCTGTGAGTAGGCTGCCCGGGGAAGGTGAAGACCAGCAACAGCTTTCAGGGCTGCCACCTTCCGTGTGGGACAAGGAGCCGGACGTTTGCCTTTTCGGGAACAGGCTCTGCCGAGGATGCGCACCGTGAGAGATTGCGTCTTTGGGAAAGCAGAGATTCCCAGTGCGGTTGTGCCTGTGAGTAGGCTGCCCGGGGAAGGTGAAGACCAGCAACAGCTTTCAGGGCTGCCACCTTCCGTGTGGGACAAGGAGCCGGACGTTTGCCTTTTCGGGAACAGGCTCTGCCGAGGATGCGCACCGTGAGAGATTGCGTCTTTGGGAAAGCACAGATCCCAAAAACCTTTGTGCCTGTGAGTAGGCTGCCCGTGGAAGGTGAAGACCAGCAACAGCTTTCAGGGCTGCCACCTTCCGTGTGGGACAAGGAGCCGGACGTTTGCCTTTTCGGGAACAGGCTCTGCCGAGGATGCGCACCGTGAGAGATTGCGTCTTTGGGAAAGCAGAGATTCCCAGTGCGGTTGTGCCTGTGAGTAGGCTGCCCGGGGAAGGTGAAGACCAGCAACAGCTTTCAGGGCTGCCACCTTCCGTGTGGGACAAGGAGCCGGACGTTTGCCTTTTCGGGAACAGGCTCTGCCGAGGATGCGGACCGTGAGAGATTGCATCTTTGGGAAAGCAGAGATTCCCAGTGCGGTTGTGCCTGTGAGTAGGCTGCCCGGGGAAGGTGAAGACCAGCAACAGCTTTCAGGGCTGCCACCTTCCGTGTGGGACAAGGAGCCGGACGTTTGCCTTTTCGGGAACAGGCTCTGCCGAGGATGCGCACCGTGAGCTGTTCCTTCTCTGGGCAAGCACAGATCCGAATACCTGTTGTGCCTGTGAGTAGGCTGCCCGGGGAAGGTGAAGACCAGCAACAGCTTTCAGGGCTGCCACCTTCCGTGTGGGACAAGGAGCCGGACGTTTGCCTTTTCGGGAACAGGCTCTGCCGAGGATGCGCACCGTGAGAGATTGCGTCTTTGGGAAAGCAGAGATTCCCAGTGCGGTTGTGCCTGTGAGTAGGCTGCCCGGGGAAGGTGAAGACCAGCAAGAGCTTTCAGGGCTGCCACCTTCCGTGTGGGACAAGGAGCCGGACGTTTGCCTTTTCGGGAACAGGCTCTGCCGAGGATGCGCACCGTGAGAGATTGCGTCTTTGGGAAAGCAGAGATTCCCAGTGCGGTTGTGCCTGTGAGTAGGCTGCCCGGGGAAGGTGAAGACCAGCAACAGCTTTCAGGGCTGCCACCTTCCGTGTGGGACAAGGAGCCGGACGTTTGCCTTTTCGGGAACAGGCTCTGCCGAGGATGCGCACCGTGAGCTGTTCCTTCTCTGGGCAAGCACAGATCCCAAAAGCTGTTGTGCCTATGACTAGGCTGCCCGGGGAAGGTGAAGACCAGCAACAGCTTTCAGGGCTGCCACCTTCCGTGTGGGACAAGGAGCCGGACGTTTGCCTTTTCGGGAACAGGCTCTGCCGAGGATGCGCACCGTGAGCTGTTCCTTCTCTGGGCAAGCACAGATCCGAATACCTGTTGTGCCTATGAATAGGCTGCCCGGGGAAGGTGAAGACCAGCAACAGCTTTCAGGGCTGCCACCTTCCGTGTGGGACAAGGAGCCGGACGTTTGCCTTTTCGGGAACAGGCTCTGCCGAGGATGCGCACCGTGAGAGATTGCGTCTTTGGGAAAGCAGAGATTCCCAGTGCGGTTGTGCCTGTGAACAGGCTGCCCGGGGAAGGTGAAGACCAGCAACAGCTTTCAGGGCTGCCACCTTCCGTGTGGGACAAGGAGCCGGACGTTTGCCTTTTCGGGAACAGGCTCTGCCGAGGATGCGCACCGTGAGCTGTTCCTTCTCTGGGCAAGCACAGATCCGAATACCTGTTGTGCCTATGACTAGGCTGCCCGGGGAAGGTGAAGACCAGCAACAGCTTTCAGGGCTGCCACCTTCCGTGTGGGACAAGGAGCCGGACGTTTGCCTTTTCGGGAACAGGCTCTGCCGAGGATGCGCACCGTGAGAGATTGCGTCTTTGGGAAAGCACAGATCCGAATACCTGTTGTGCCTATGACTAGGCTGCCCGGGGAAGGTGAAGACCAGCAACAGCTTTCAGGGCTGCCACCTTCCGTGTGGGACAAGGAGCCGGACGTTTGCCTTTTCGGGAACAGGCTCTGCCGAGGATGCGCACCGTGAGAGATTGCGTCTTTGGGAAAGCAGAGATTCCCAGTGCGGTTGTGCCTGTGAGTAGGCTGCCCGGGGAAGGTGAAGACCAGCAACAGCTTTCAGGGCTGCCACCTTCCGTGTGGGACAAGGAGCCGGACGTTTGCCTTTTCGGGAACAGGCTCTGCCGAGGATGCGCACCGTGAGCTGTTCCTTCTCTGGGCAAGCACAGATCCCAAAACCCTTTGTGCCTGTGAGTAGGCTGCCCGGGGAAGGTGAAGACCAGCAACAGCTTTCAGGGCTGCCACCTTCCGTGTGGGACAAGGAGCCGGACGTTTGCCTTTTCGGGAACAGGCTCTGCCGAGGATGCGCACCGTGAGAGATTGCGTCTTTGGGAAAGCAGAGATTCCCAGTGCGGTTGTGCCTGTGAACAGGCTGCCCGGGGAAGGTGAAGACCAGCAACAGCTTTCAGGGCTGCCACCTTCCGTGTGGGACAAGGAGCCGGACGTTTGCCTTTTCGGGACCAGGCTCTGCCGAGGATGCGCACCGTGAGCTGTTCCTTCTCTGGGCAAGCACAGATCCCAAAACCCTTTGTGCCTGTGACTAGGCTGCCCGGGGAAGGTGAAGACCAGCAACAGCTTTCAGGGCTGCCACCTTCCGTGTGGGACAAGGAGCCGGACGTTTGCCTTTTCGGGAACAGGCTCTGCCGAGGATGCGCACCGTGAGAGATTGCGTCTTTGGGAAAGCACAGATCCCAAAACCCTTTGTGCCTGTGAGTAGGCTGCCCGGGGAAGGTGAAGACCAGCAACAGCTTTCAGGGCTGCCACCTTCCGTGTGGGACAAGGAGCCGGACGTTTGCCTTTTCGGGAACAGGCTCTGCCGAGGATGCGCACCGTGAGAGATTGCGTCTTTGGGAAAGCAGAGATTCCCAGTGCGGTTGTGCCTGTGAGTAGGCTGCCCGGGGAAGGTGAAGACCAGCAACAGCTTTCAGGGCTGCCACCTTCCGTGTGGGACAAGGAGCCGGACGTTTGCCTTTTCGGGAACAGGCTCTGCCGAGGATGCGCACCGTGAGCTGTTCCTTCTCTGGGCAAGCACAGATCCCAAAACCCTTTGTACCTATGACTAGGCTGCCCGGGGAAGGTGAAGACCAGCAACAGCTTTCAGGGCTGCCACCTTCCGTGTGGGACAAGGAGCCGGACGTTTGCCTTTTCGGGAACAGGCTCTGCCGAGGATGCGCACCGTGAGAGATTGCATCTTTGGGAAAGCAGAGATTCCCAGTGCGGTTGTGCCTGTGAGTAGGCTGCCCGGGGAAGGTGAAGACCAGCAACAGCTTTCAGGGCTGCCACCTTCCGTGTGGGACAAGGAGCCGGACGTTTGCCTTTTCGGGAACAGGCTCTGCCGAGGATGCGCACCGTGAGAGATTGCGTCTTTGGGAAAGCAGAGATTCCCAGTGCGGTTGTGCCTGTGAGTAGGCTGCCCGGGGAAGGTGAAGACCAGCAACAGCTTTCAGGGCTGCCACCTTCCGTGTGGGACAAGGAGCCGGACGTTTGCCTTTTCGGGAACAGGCTCTGCCGAGGATGCGCACCGTGAGCTGTTCCTTCTCTGGGCAAGCACAGATGCGAATACCTGTTGTGCCTATGACTAGGCTGCCCGGGGAAGGTGAAGACCAGCAACAGCTTTCAGGGCTGCCACCTTCCGTGTGGGACAAGGAGCCGGACGTTTGCCTTTTCGGGAACAGGCTCTGCCGAGGATGCGCACCGTGAGAGATTGCGTCTTTGGGAAAGCAGAGAGTCCCAGTGCGGTTGTGCCTGTGAGTAGGCTGCCCGGGGAAGGTGAAGACCAGCAACAGCTTTCAGGGCTGCCACCTTCCGTGTGGGACAAGGAGCCGGACGTTTGCCTTTTCGGGAACAGGCTCTGCCGAGGATGCGCACCGTGAGCTGTTCCTTCTCTGGGCAAGCACAGATCCGAATACCTGTTGTGCCTATGACTAGGCTGCCCGGGGAAGGTGAAGACCAGCAACAGCTTTCAGGGCTGCCACCTTCCGTGTGGGACAAGGAGCCGGACGTTTGCCTTTTCGGGAACAGGCTCTGCCGAGGATGCGCACCGTGAGCTGTTCCTTCTCTGGGCAAGCACAGATCCCAAAAGCTGTTGTGCCTGTGAGTAGGCTGCCCGGGGAAGGTGAAGACCAGCAACAGCTTTCAGGGCTGCCACCTTCCGTGTGGGACAAGGAGCCGGACGTTTGCCTTTTCGGGAACAGGCTCTGCCGAGGATGCGCACCGTGAGCTGTTCCTTCTCTGGGCAAGCACAGATCCGAATACCTGTTGTGCCTATGAATAGGCTGCCCGGGGAAGGTGAAGACCAGCAACAGCTTTCAGGGCTGCCACCTTCCGTGTGGGACAAGGAGCCGGACGTTTGCCTTTTCGGGAACAGGCTCTGCCGAGGATGCGCACCGTGAGAGATTGCATCTTTGGGAAAGTACAGATCCCAAAACCCTTTGTGCCTGTGAGTAGGCTGCCCGGGGAAGGTGAAGACCAGCAACAGCTTTCAGGGCTGCCACCTTCCGTGTGGGACAAGGAGCCGGACGTTTGCCTTTTCGGGAACAGGCTCTGCCGAGGATGCGCACCGTGAGAGATTGCGTCTTTGGGAAAGCAGAGATTCCCAGTGCGGTTGTGCCTGTGAGTAGGCTGCCCGGGGAAGGTGAAGACCAGCAACAGCTTTCAGGGCTGCCACCTTCCGTGTGGGACAAGGAGCCGGACGTTTGCCTTTTCGGGAACAGGCTCTGCCGAGGATGCGCACCGTGAGAGATTGCGTCTTTGGGAAAGCACAGATCCCAAAAACCTTTGTGCCTGTGAGTAGGCTGCCCGTGGAAGGTGAAGACCAGCAACAGCTTTCAGGGCTGCCACCTTCCGTGTGGGACAAGGAGCCGGACGTTTGCCTTTTCGGGAACAGGCTCTGCCGAGGATGCGCACCGTGAGAGATTGCGTCTTTGGGAAAGCAGAGATTCCCAGTGCGGTTGTGCCTGTGAGTAGGCTGCCCGGGGAAGGTGAAGACCAGCAACAGCTTTCAGGGCTGCCACCTTCCGTGTGGGACAAGGAGCCGGACGTTTGCCTTTTCGGGAACAGGCTCTGCCGAGGATGCGGACCGTGAGAGATTGCATCTTTGGGAAAGCAGAGATTCCCAGTGCGGTTGTGCCTGTGAGTAGGCTGCCCGGGGAAGGTGAAGACCAGCAACAGCTTTCAGGGCTGCCACCTTCCGTGTGGGACAAGGAGCCGGACGTTTGCCTTTTCGGGAACAGGCTCTGCCGAGGATGCGCACCGTGAGCTGTTCCTTCTCTGGGCAAGCACAGATCCGAATACCTGTTGTGCCTATGACTAGGCTGCCCGGGGAAGGTGAAGACCAGCAACAGCTTTCAGGGCTGCCACCTTCCGTGTGGGACAAGGAGCCGGACGTTTGCCTTTTCGGGAACAGGCTCTGCCGAGGATGCGCACCGTGAGAGATTGCGTCTTTGGGAAAGCAGAGATTCCCAGTGCGGTTGTGCCTGTGAGTAGGCTGCCCGGGGAAGGTGAAGACCAGCAACAGCTTTCAGGGCTGCCACCTTCCGTGTGGGACAAGGAGCCGGACGTTTGCCTTTTCGGGAACAGGCTCTGCCGAGGATGCGCACCGTGAGAGATTGCGTCTTTGGGAAAGCAGAGATTCCCAGTGCGGTTGTGCCTGTGAGTAGGCTGCCCGGGGAAGGTGAAGACCAGCAACAGCTTTCAGGGCTGCCACCTTCCGTGTGGGACAAGGAGCCGGACGTTTGCCTTTTCGGGAACAGGCTCTGCCGAGGATGCGCACCGTGAGCTGTTCCTTCTCTGGGCAAGCACAGATCCGAATACCTGTTGTGCCTATGACTAGGCTGCCCGGGGAAGGTGAAGACCAGCAACAGCTTTCAGGGCTGCCACCTTCCGTGTGGGACAAGGAGCCGGACGTTTGCCTTTTCGGGAACAGGCTCTGCCGAGGATGCGCACCGTGAGCTGTTCCTTCTCTGGGCAAGCACAGATCCCAAAACCCTTTGTGCCTGTGAGTAGGCTGCCCGGGGAAGGTGAAGACCAGCAACAGCTTTCAGGGCTGCCACCTTCCGTGTGGGACAAGGAGCCGGACGTTTGCCTTTTCGGGAACAGGCTCTGCCGAGGATGCGCACCGTGAGCTGTTCCTTCTCTGGGCAAGCACAGATCCGAATACCTGTTGTGCCTATGACTAGGCTGCCCGGGGAAGGTGAAGACCAGCAACAGCTTTCAGGGCTGCCACCTTCCGTGTGGGACAAGGAGCCGGACGTTTGCCTTTTCGGGAACAGGCTCTGCCGAGGATGCGCACCGTGAGAGATTGCGTCTTTGGGAAAGCACAGATCCCAAAACCCTTTGTGCCTGTGAGTAGGCTGCCCGGGGAAGGTGAAGACCAGCAACAGCTTTCAGGGCTGCCACCTTCCGTGTGGGACAAGGAGCCGGACGTTTGCCTTTTCGGGAACAGGCTCTGCCGAGGATGCGCACCGTGAGAGATTGCGTCTTTGGGAAAGCAGAGATTCCCAGTGCGGTTGTGCCTGTGAGTAGGCTGCCCGGGGAAGGTGAAGACCAGCAACAGCTTTCAGGGCTGCCACCTTCCGTGTGGGACAAGGAGCCGGACGTTTGCCTTTTCGGGAACAGGCTCTGCCGAGGATGCGCACCGTGAGAGATTGCGTCTTTGGGAAAGCAAAGATTCCCAGTGCGGTTGTGCCTGTGAGTAGGCTGCCCGGGGAAGGTGAAGACCAGCAACAGCTTTCAGGGCTGCCACCTTCCGTGTGGGACAAGGAGCCGGACGTTTGCCTTTTCGGGAACAGGCTCTGCCGAGGATGCGCACCGTGAGCTGTTCCTTCTCTGGGCAAGCACAGATCCGAATACCTGTTGTGCCTATGACTAGGCTGCCCGGGGAAGGTGAAGACCAGCAACAGCTTTCAGGGCTGCCACCTTCCGTGTGGGACAAGGAGCCGGACGTTTGCCTTTTCGGGAACAGGCTCTGCCGAGGATGCGCACCGTGAGAGATTGCGTCTTTGGGAAAGCAGAGATTCCCAGTGCGGTTGTGCCTGTGAGTAGGCTGCCCGGGGAAGGTGAAGACCAGCAACAGCTTTCAGGGCTGCCACCTTCCGTGTGGGACAAGGAGCCGGACGTTTGCCTTTTCGGGAACAGGCTCTGCCGAGGATGCGCACCGTGAGCTGTTCCTTCTCTGGGCAAGCACAGATCCGAATACCTGTTGTGCCTATGACTAGGCTGCCCGGGGAAGGTGAAGACCAGCAACAGCTTTCAGGGCTGCCACCTTCCGTGTGGGACAAGGAGCCGGACGTTTGCCTTTTCGGGAACAGGCTCTGCCGAGGATGCGCACCGTGAGCTGTTCCTTCTCTGGGCAAGCACAGATCCCAAAACCCTTTGTGCCTGTGAGTAGGCTGCCCGGGGAAGGTGAAGACCAGCAACAGCTTTCAGGGCTGCCACCTTCCGTGTGGGACAAGGAGCCGGACGTTTGCCTTTTCGGGAACAGGCTCTGCCGAGGATGCGCACCGTGAGCTGTTCCTTCTCTGGGCAAGCACAGATCCGAATACCTGTTGTGCCTATGACTAGGCTGCCCGGGGAAGGTGAAGACCAGCAACAGCTTTCAGGGCTGCCACCTTCCGTGTGGGACAAGGAGCCGGACGTTTGCCTTTTCGGGAACAGGCTCTGCCGAGGATGCGCACCGTGAGAGATTGCGTCTTTGGGAAAGCACAGATCCCAAAACCCTTTGTGCCTGTGAGTAGGCTGCCCGGGGAAGGTGAAGACCAGCAACAGCTTTCAGGGCTGCCACCTTCCATGTGGGACAAGGAGCCGGACGTTTGCCTTTTCGGGAACAGGCTCTGCCGAGGATGCGCACCGTGAGAGATTGCGTCTTTGGGAAAGCAGAGAGTCCCAGTGCGGTTGTGCCTGTGAGTAGGCTGCCCGGGGAAGGTGAAGACCAGCAACAGCTTTCAGGGCTGCCACCTTCCGTGTGGGACAAGGAGCCGGACGTTTGCCTTTTCGGGAACAGGCTCTGCCGAGGATGCGCACCGTGAGCTGTTCCTTCTCTGGGCAAGCACAGATCCGAATACCTGTTGTGCCTATGACTAGGCTGCCCGGGGAAGGTGAAGACCAGCAACAGCTTTCAGGGCTGCCACCTTCCGTGTGGGACAAGGAGCCGGACGTTTGCCTTTTCGGGAACAGGCTCTGCCGAGGATGCGCACCGTGAGCTGTTCCTTCTCTGGGCAAGCACAGATCCCAAAAGCTGTTGTGCCTGTGAGTAGGCTGCCCGGGGAAGGTGAAGACCAGCAACAGCTTTCAGGGCTGCCACCTTCCGTGTGGGACAAGGAGCCGGACGTTTGCCTTTTCGGGAACAGGCTCTGCCGAGGATGCGCACCGTGAGCTGTTCCTTCTCTGGGCAAGCACAGATCCGAATACCTGTTGTGCCTATGAATAGGCTGCCCGGGGAAGGTGAAGACCAGCAACAGCTTTCAGGGCTGCCACCTTCCGTGTGGGACAAGGAGCCGGACGTTTGCCTTTTCGGGAACAGGCTCTGCCGAGGATGCGCACCGTGAGAGATTGCATCTTTGGGAAAGTACAGATCCCAAAACCCTTTGTGCCTGTGAGTAGGCTGCCCGGGGAAGGTGAAGACCAGCAACAGCTTTCAGGGCTGCCACCTTCCGTGTGGGACAAGGAGCCGGACGTTTGCCTTTTCGGGAACAGGCTCTGCCGAGGATGCGCACCGTGAGAGATTGCGTCTTTGGGAAAGCAGAGATTCCCAGTGCGGTTGTGCCTGTGAGTAGGCTGCCCGGGGAAGGTGAAGACCAGCAACAGCTTTCAGGGCTGCCACCTTCCGTGTGGGACAAGGAGCCGGACGTTTGCCTTTTCGGGAACAGGCTCTGCCGAGGATGCGCACCGTGAGAGATTGCGTCTTTGGGAAAGCACAGATCCCAAAAACCTTTGTGCCTGTGAGTAGGCTGCCCGTGGAAGGTGAAGACCAGCAACAGCTTTCAGGGCTGCCACCTTCCGTGTGGGACAAGGAGCCGGACGTTTGCCTTTTCGGGAACAGGCTCTGCCGAGGATGCGCACCGTGAGAGATTGCGTCTTTGGGAAAGCAGAGATTCCCAGTGCGGTTGTGCCTGTGAGTAGGCTGCCCGGGGAAGGTGAAGACCAGCAACAGCTTTCAGGGCTGCCACCTTCCGTGTGGGACAAGGAGCCGGACGTTTGCCTTTTCGGGAACAGGCTCTGCCGAGGATGCGGACCGTGAGAGATTGCATCTTTGGGAAAGCAGAGATTCCCAGTGCGGTTGTGCCTGTGAGTAGGCTGCCCGGGGAAGGTGAAGACCAGCAACAGCTTTCAGGGCTGCCACCTTCCGTGTGGGACAAGGAGCCGGACGTTTGCCTTTTCGGGAACAGGCTCTGCCGAGGATGCGCACCGTGAGCTGTTCCTTCTCTGGGCAAGCACAGATCCGAATACCTGTTGTGCCTATGACTAGGCTGCCCGGGGAAGGTGAAGACCAGCAACAGCTTTCAGGGCTGCCACCTTCCGTGTGGGACAAGGAGCCGGACGTTTGCCTTTTCGGGAACAGGCTCTGCCGAGGATGCGCACCGTGAGAGATTGCGTCTTTGGGAAAGCAGAGATTCCCAGTGCGGTTGTGCCTGTGAGTAGGCTGCCCGGGGAAGGTGAAGACCAGCAACAGCTTTCAGGGCTGCCACCTTCCGTGTGGGACAAGGAGCCGGACGTTTGCCTTTTCGGGAACAGGCTCTGCCGAGGATGCGCACCGTGAGAGATTGCGTCTTTGGGAAAGCAGAGATTCCCAGTGCGGTTGTGCCTGTGAGTAGGCTGCCCGGGGAAGGTGAAGACCAGCAACAGCTTTCAGGGCTGCCACCTTCCGTGTGGGACAAGGAGCCGGACGTTTGCCTTTTCGGGAACAGGCTCTGCCGAGGATGCGCACCGTGAGCTGTTCCTTCTCTGGGCAAGCACAGATCCGAATACCTGTTGTGCCTATGACTAGGCTGCCCGGGGAAGGTGAAGACCAGCAACAGCTTTCAGGGCTGCCACCTTCCGTGTGGGACAAGGAGCCGGACGTTTGCCTTTTCGGGAACAGGCTCTGCCGAGGATGCGCACCGTGAGCTGTTCCTTCTCTGGGCAAGCACAGATCCCAAAACCCTTTGTGCCTGTGAGTAGGCTGCCCGGGGAAGGTGAAGACCAGCAACAGCTTTCAGGGCTGCCACCTTCCGTGTGGGACAAGGAGCCGGACGTTTGCCTTTTCGGGAACAGGCTCTGCCGAGGATGCGCACCGTGAGCTGTTCCTTCTCTGGGCAAGCACAGATCCGAATACCTGTTGTGCCTATGAATAGGCTGCCCGGGGAAGGTGAAGACCAGCAACAGCTTTCAGGGCTGCCACCTTCCGTGTGGGACAAGGAGCCGGACGTTTGCCTTTTCGGGAACAGGCTCTGCCGAGGATGCGCACCGTGAGAGATTGCGTCTTTGGGAAAGCACAGATCCCAAAACCCTTTGTGCCTGTGAGTAGGCTGCCCGGGGAAGGTGAAGACCAGCAACAGCTTTCAGGGCTGCCACCTTCCGTGTGGGACAAGGAGCCGGACGTTTGCCTTTTCGGGAACAGGCTCTGCCGAGGATGCGCACCGTGAGAGATTGCGTCTTTGGGAAAGCAGAGATTCCCAGTGCGGTTGTGCCTGTGAGTAGGCTGCCCGGGGAAGGTGAAGACCAGCAACAGCTTTCAGGGCTGCCACCTTCCGTGTGGGACAAGGAGCCGGACGTTTGCCTTTTCGGGAACAGGCTCTGCCGAGGATGCGCACCGTGAGAGATTGCGTCTTTGGGAAAGCAAAGATTCCCAGTGCGGTTGTGCCTGTGAGTAGGCTGCCCGGGGAAGGTGAAGACCAGCAACAGCTTTCAGGGCTGCCACCTTCCGTGTGGGACAAGGAGCCGGACGTTTGCCTTTTCGGGAACAGGCTCTGCCGAGGATGCGCACCGTGAGCTGTTCCTTCTCTGGGCAAGCACAGATCCGAATACCTGTTGTGCCTATGAATAGGCTGCCCGGGGAAGGTGAAGACCAGCAACAGCTTTCAGGGCTGCCACCTTCCGTGTGGGACAAGGAGCCGGACGTTTGCCTTTTCGGGAACAGGCTCTGCCGAGGATGCGCACCGTGAGAGATTGCGTCTTTGGGAAAGCAGAGATTCCCAGTGCGGTTGTGCCTGTGAGTAGGCTGCCCGGGGAAGGTGAAGACCAGCAACAGCTTTCAGGGCTGCCACCTTCCGTGTGGGACAAGGAGCCGGACGTTTGCCTTTTCGGGAACAGGCTCTGCCGAGGATGCGCACCGTGAGAGATTGCGTCTTTGGGAAAGCAGAGATTCCCAGTGCGGTTGTGCCTGTGAGTAGGCTGCCCGGGGAAGGTGAAGACCAGCAACAGCTTTCAGGGCTGCCACCTTCCGTGTGGGACAAGGAGCCGGACGTTTGCCTTTTCGGGAACAGGCTCTGCCGAGGATGCGCACCGTGAGCTGTTCCTTCTCTGGGCAAGCACAGATCCCAAAACCCTTTGTGCCTGTGAGTAGGCTGCCCGGGGAAGGTGAAGACCAGCAACAGCTTTCAGGGCTGCCACCTTCCGTGTGGGACAAGGAGCCGGACGTTTGCCTTTTCGGGAACAGGCTCTGCCGAGGATGCGCACCGTGAGCTGTTCCTTCTCTGGGCAAGCACAGATCCCAAAACCCTTTGTGCCTGTGAGTAGGCTGCCCGGGGAAGGTGAAGACCAGCAACAGCTTTCAGGGCTGCCACCTTCCGTGTGGGACAAGGAGCCGGACGTTTGCCTTTTCGGGAACAGGCTCTGCCGAGGATGCGCACCGTGAGCTGTTCCTTCTCTGGGCAAGCACAGATCCGAATACCTGTTGTGCCTATGACTAGGCTGCCCGGGGAAGGTGAAGACCAGCAACAGCTTTCAGGGCTGCCACCTTCCGTGTGGGACAAGGAGCCGGACGTTTGCCTTTTCGGGAACAGGCTCTGCCGAGGATGCGCACCGTGAGAGATTGCGTCTTTGGGAAAGCACAGATCCCAAAACCCTTTGTGCCTGTGAGTAGGCTGCCCGGGGAAGGTGAAGACCAGCAACAGCTTTCAGGGCTGCCACCTTCCATGTGGGACAAGGAGCCGGACGTTTGCCTTTTCGGGAACAGGCTCTGCCGAGGATGCGCACCGTGAGAGATTGCATCTTTGGGAAAGCAGAGATTCCCAGTGCGGTTGTGCCTGTGAGTAGGCTGCCCGGGGAAGGTGAAGACCAGCAACAGCTTTCAGGGCTGCCACCTTCCGTGTGGGACAAGGAGCCGGACGTTTGCCTTTTCGGGAACAGGCTCTGCCGAGGATGCGCACCGTGAGAGATTGCGTCTTTGGGAAAGCAGAGATTCCCAGTGCGGTTGTGCCTGTGAGTAGGCTGCCCGGGGAAGGTGAAGACCAGCAACAGCTTTCAGGGCTGCCACCTTCCGTGTGGGACAAGGAGCCGGACGTTTGCCTTTTCGGGAACAGGCTCTGCCGAGGATGCGCACCGTGAGAGATTGCGTCTTTGGGAAAGCAGAGATTCCCAGTGCGGTTGTGCCTGTGACTAGGCTGCCCGGGGAAGGTGAAGACCAGCAACAGCTTTCAGGGCTGCCACCTTCCGTGTGGGACAAGGAGCCGGACGTTTGCCTTTTCGGGAACAGGCTCTGCCGAGGATGCGCACCGTGAGCTGTTCCTTCTCTGGGCAAGCACAGATCCGAATACCTGTTGTGCCTATGACTAGGCTGCCCGGGGAAGGTGAAGACCAGCAACAGCTTTCAGGGCTGCCACCTTCCGTGTGGGACAAGGAGCCGGACGTTTGCCTTTTCGGGAACAGGCTCTGCCGAGGATGCGCACCGTGAGCTGTTCCTTCTCTGGGCAAGCACAGATCCGAATACCTGTTGTGCCTATGACTAGGCTGCCCGGGGAAGGTGAAGACCAGCAACAGCTTTCAGGGCTGCCACCTTCCGTGTGGGACAAGGAGCCGGACGTTTGCCTTTTCGGGAACAGGCTCTGCCGAGGATGCGCACCGTGAGAGATTGCGTCTTTGGGAAAGCACAGATCCCAAAACCCTTTGTGCCTGTGAGTAGGCTGCCCGGGGAAGGTGAAGACCAGCAACAGCTTTCAGGGCTGCCACCTTCTGTGTGGGACAAGGAGCCGGACGTTTGCCTTTTCGGGAACAGGCTCTGCCGAGGATGCGCACCGTGAGAGATTGCATCTTTGGGAAAGCAGAGATTCCCAGTGCGGTTGTGCCTGTGAGTAGGCTGCCCGGGGAAGGTGAAGACCAGCAACAGCTTTCAGGGCTGCCACCTTCCGTGTGGGACAAGGAGCCGGACGTTTGCCTTTTCGGGAACAGGCTCTGCCGAGGATGCGCACCGTGAGAGATTGCGTCTTTGGGAAAGCAGAGAGTCCCAGTGCGGTTGTGCCTGTGAGTAGGCTGCCCGGGGAAGGTGAAGACCAGCAACAGCTTTCAGGGCTGCCACCTTCCGTGTGGGACAAGGAGCCGGACGTTTGCCTTTTCGGGAACAGGCTCTGCCGAGGATGCGCACCGTGAGAGATTGCGTCTTTGGGAAAGCAGAGATTCCCAGTGCGGTTGTGCCTGTGAGTAGGCTGCCCGGGGAAGGGGAAGACCAGCAACAGCTTTCAGGGCTGCCACCTTCCGTGTGGGACAAGGAGCCGGACGTTTGCCTTTTCGGGAACAGGCTCTGCCGAGGATGCGCACCGTGAGCTGTTCCTTCTCTGGGCAAGCACAGATCCGAATACCTGTTGTGCCTATGAATAGGCTGCCCGGGGAAGGTGAAGACTAGCAACAGCTTTCAGGGCTGCCACCTTCCGTGTGGGACAAGGAGCCGGACGTTTGCCTTTTCGGGAACAGGCTCTGCCGAGGATGCGCACCGTGAGCTGTTCCTTCTCTGGGCAAGCACAGATCCCAAAACCCTTTGTGCCTGTGAGTAGGCTGCCCGGGGAAGGTGAAGACCAGCAACAGCTTTCAGGGCTGCCACCTTCCGTGTGGGACAAGGAGCCGGACGTTTGCCTTTTCGGGAACAGGCTCTGCCGAGGATGCGCACCGTGAGAGATTGCATCTTTGGGAAAGCAGAGATTCCCAGTGCGGTTGTGCCTGTGAGTAGGCTGCCCGGGGAAGGTGAAGACCAGCAACAGCTTTCAGGGCTGCCACCTTCCGTGTGGGACAAGGAGCCGGACGTTTGCCTTTTCGGGAACAGGCTCTGCCGAGGATGCGCACCGTGAGAGATTGCGTCTTTGGGAAAGCAGAGATTCCCAGTGCGGTTGTGCCTGTGAGTAGGCTGCCCGGGGAAGGTGAAGACCAGCAACAGCTTTCAGGGCTGCCACCTTCCGTGTGGGACAAGGAGCCGGACGTTTGCCTTTTCGGGAACAGGCTCTGCCGAGGATGCGCACCGTGAGAGATTGCGTCTTTGGGAAAGCAGAGATTCCCAGTGCGGTTGTGCCTGTGAGTAGGCTGCCCGGGGAAGGTGAAGACCAGCAACAGCTTTCAGGGCTGCCACCTTCCGTGTGGGACAAGGAGCCGGACGTTTGCCTTTTCGGGAACAGGCTCTGCCGAGGATGCGCACCGTGAGAGATTGCGTCTTTGGGAAAGCAGAGATTCCCAGTGCGGTTGTGCCTGTGAGTAGGCTGCCCGGGGAAGGTGAAGACCAGCAACAGCTTTCAGGGCTGCCACCTTCCGTGTGGGACAAGGAGCCGGACGTTTGCCTTTTCGGGAACAGGCTCTGCCGAGGATGCGCACCGTGAGAGATTGCGTCTTTGGGAAAGCAGAGATTCCCAGTGCGGTTGTGCCTGTGAGTAGGCTGCCCGGGGAAGGTGAAGACCAGCAACAGCTTTCAGGGCTGCCACCTTCCGTGTGGGACAAGGAGCCGGACGTTTGCCTTTTCGGGAACAGGCTCTGCCGAGGATGCGCACCGTGAGCTGTTCCTTCTCTGGGCAAGCACAGATCCGAATACCTGTTGTGCCTATGACTAGGCTGCCCGGGGAAGGTGAAGACCAGCAACAGCTTTCAGGGCTGCCACCTTCCGTGTGGGACAAGGAGCCGGACGTTTGCCTTTTCGGGAACAGGCTCTGCCGAGGATGCGCACCGTGAGCTGTTCCTTCTCTGGGCAAGCACAGATCCGAATACCTGTTGTGCCTATGACTAGGCTGCCCGGGGAAGGTGAAGACCAGCAACAGCTTTCAGGGCTGCCACCTTCCGTGTGGGACAAGGAGCCGGACGTTTGCCTTTTCGGGAACAGGCTCTGCCGAGGATGCGCACCGTGAGCTGTTCCTTCTCTGGGCAAGCACAGATCCGAATACCTGTTGTGCCTATGACTAGGCTGCCCGGGGAAGGTGAAGACCAGCAACAGCTTTCAGGGCTGCCACCTTCCGTGTGGGACAAGGAGCCGGACGTTTGCCTTTTCGGGAACAGGCTCTGCCGAGGATGCGCACCGTGAGAGATTGCGTCTTTGGGAAAGCACAGATCCCAAAACCCTTTGTGCCTGTGAGTAGGCTGCCCGGGGAAGGTGAAGACCAGCAACAGCTTTCAGGGCTGCCACCTTCCGTGTGGGACAAGGAGCCGGACGTTTGCCTTTTCGGGAACAGGCTCTGCCGAGGATGCGCACCGTGAGAGATTGCATCTTTGGGAAAGCAGAGATTCCCAGTGCGGTTGTGCCTGTGAGTAGGCTGCCCGGGGAAGGTGAAGACCAGCAACAGCTTTCAGGGCTGCCACCTTCCGTGTGGGACAAGGAGCCGGACGTTTGCCTTTTCGGGAACAGGCTCTGCCGAGGATGCGCACCGTGAGAGATTGCGTCTTTGGGAAAGCAGAGAGTCCCAGTGCGGTTGTGCCTGTGAGTAGGCTGCCCGGGGAAGGTGAAGACCAGCAACAGCTTTCAGGGCTGCCACCTTCCGTGTGGGACAAGGAGCCGGACGTTTGCCTTTTCGGGAACAGGCTCTGCCGAGGATGCGCACCGTGAGAGATTGCGTCTTTGGGAAAGCAGAGATTCCCAGTGCGGTTGTGCCTGTGACTAGGCTGCCCGGGGAAGGTGAAGACCAGCAACAGCTTTCAGGGCTGCCACCTTCCGTGTGGGACAAGGAGCCGGACGTTTGCCTTTTCGGGAACAGGCTCTGCCGAGGATGCGCACCGTGAGCTGTTCCTTCTCTGGGCAAGCACAGATCCGAATACCTGTTGTGCCTATGAATAGGCTGCCCGGGGAAGGTGAAGACTAGCAACAGCTTTCAGGGCTGCCACCTTCCGTGTGGGACAAGGAGCCGGACGTTTGCCTTTTCGGGAACAGGCTCTGCCGAGGATGCGCACCGTGAGCTGTTCCTTCTCTGGGCAAGCACAGATCCCAAAACCCTTTGTGCCTGTGAGTAGGCTGCCCGGGGAAGGTGAAGACCAGCAACAGCTTTCAGGGCTGCCACCTTCCGTGTGGGACAAGGAGCCGGACGTTTGCCTTTTCGGGAACAGGCTCTGCCGAGGATGCGCACCGTGAGAGATTGCATCTTTGGGAAAGCAGAGATTCCCAGTGCGGTTGTGCCTGTGAGTAGGCTGCCCGGGGAAGGTGAAGACCAGCAACAGCTTTCAGGGCTGCCACCTTCCGTGTGGGACAAGGAGCCGGACGTTTGCCTTTTCGGGAACAGGCTCTGCCGAGGATGCGCACCGTGAGAGATTGCGTCTTTGGGAAAGCAGAGATTCCCAGTGCGGTTGTGCCTGTGAGTAGGCTGCCCGGGGAAGGTGAAGACCAGCAACAGCTTTCAGGGCTGCCACCTTCCGTGTGGGACAAGGAGCCGGACGTTTGCCTTTTCGGGAACAGGCTCTGCCGAGGATGCGCACCGTGAGAGATTGCGTCTTTGGGAAAGCAGAGATTCCCAGTGCGGTTGTGCCTGTGACTAGGCTGCCCGGGGAAGGTGAAGACCAGCAACAGCTTTCAGGGCTGCCACCTTCCGTGTGGGACAAGGAGCCGGACGTTTGCCTTTTCGGGAACAGGCTCTGCCGAGGATGCGCACCGTGAGAGATTGCATCTTTGGGAAAGCAGAGATTCCCAGTGCGGTTGTGCCTGTGAGTAGGCTGCCCGGGGAAGGTGAAGACCAGCAACAGCTTTCAGGGCTGCCACCTTCCGTGTGGGACAAGGAGCCGGACGTTTGCCTTTTCGGGAACAGGCTCTGCCGAGGATGCGCACCGTGAGAGATTGCGTCTTTGGGAAAGCAGAGATTCCCAGTGCGGTTGTGCCTGTGAGTAGGCTGCCCGGGGAAGGTGAAGACCAGCAAGAGCTTTCAGGGCTGCCACCTTCCGTGTGGGACAAGGAGCCGGACGTTTGCCTTTTCGGGAACAGGCTCTGCCGAGGATGCGCACCGTGAGCTGTTCCTTCTCTGGGCAAGCACAGATCCGAATACCTGTTGTGCCTATGACTAGGCTGCCCGGGGAAGGTGAAGACCAGCAACAGCTTTCAGGGCTGCCACCTTCCGTGTGGGACAAGGAGCCGGACGTTTGCCTTTTCGGGAACAGGCTCTGCCGAGGATGCGCACCGTGAGAGATTGCGTCTTTGGGAAAGCAGAGATTCCCAGTGCGGTTGTGCCTGTGAGTAGGCTGCCCGGGGAAGGTGAAGACCAGCAACAGCTTTCAGGGCTGCCACCTTCCGTGTGGGACAAGGAGCCGGACGTTTGCCTTTTCGGGAACAGGCTCTGCCGAGGATGCGCACCGTGAGAGATTGCGTCTTTGGGAAAGCAGAGATTCCCAGTGCGGTTGTGCCTGTGAGTAGGCTGCCCGGGGAAGGTGAAGACCAGCAACAGCTTTCAGGGCTGCCACCTTCCGTGTGGGACAAGGAGCCGGACGTTTGCCTTTTCGGGAACAGGCTCTGCCGAGGATGCGCACCGTGAGCTGTTCCTTCTCTGGGCAAGCACAGATCCCAAAACCCTTTGTGCCTGTGAGTAGGCTGCCCGGGGAAGGTGAAGACCAGCAACAGCTTTCAGGGCTGCCACCTTCCGTGTGGGACAAGGAGCCGGACGTTTGCCTTTTCGGGAACAGGCTCTGCCGAGGATGCGCACCGTGAGAGATTGCGTCTTTGGGAAAGCAGAGATTCCCAGTGCGGTTGTGCCTGTGAGTAGGCTGCCCGGGGAAGGTGAAGACCAGCAACAGCTTTCAGGGCTGCCACCTTCCGTGTGGGACAAGGAGCCGGACGTTTGCCTTTTCGGGAACAGGCTCTGCCGAGGATGCGCACCGTGAGCTGTTCCTTCTCTGGGCAAGCACAGATCCGAATACCTGTTGTGCCTATGACTAGGCTGCCCGGGGAAGGTGAAGACCAGCAACAGCTTTCAGGGCTGCCACCTTCCGTGTGGGACAAGGAGCCGGACGTTTGCCTTTTCGGGAACAGGCTCTGCCGAGGATGCGCACCGTGAGCTGTTCCTTCTCTGGGCAAGCACAGATCCCAAAAGCTGTTGTGCCTGTGAGTAGGCTGCCCGGGGAAGGTGAAGACCAGCAACAGCTTTCAGGGCTGCCACCTTCCGTGTGGGACAAGGAGCCGGACGTTTGCCTTTTCGGGAACAGGCTCTGCCGAGGATGCGCACCGTGAGCTGTTCCTTCTCTGGGCAAGCACAGATCCGAATACCTGTTGTGCCTATGAATAGGCTGCCCGGGGAAGGTGAAGACCAGCAACAGCTTTCAGGGCTGCCACCTTCCGTGTGGGACAAGGAGCCGGACGTTTGCCTTTTCGGGAACAGGCTCTGCCGAGGATGCGCACCGTGAGAGATTGCGTCTTTGGGAAAGTACAGATCCCAAAACCCTTTGTGCCTGTGAGTAGGCTGCCCGGGGAAGGTGAAGACCAGCAACAGCTTTCAGGGCTGCCACCTTCCGTGTGGGACAAGGAGCCGGACGTTTGCCTTTTCGGGAACAGGCTCTGCCGAGGATGCGCACCGTGAGAGATTGCGTCTTTGGGAAAGCAGAGATTCCCAGTGCGGTTGTGCCTGTGAGTAGGCTGCCCGGGGAAGGTGAAGACCAGCAACAGCTTTCAGGGCTGCCACCTTCCGTGTGGGACAAGGAGCCGGACGTTTGCCTTTTCGGGAACAGGCTCTGCCGAGGATGCGCACTGTGAGAGATTGCGTCTTTGGGAAAGCAGAGAGTCCCAGTGCGGTTGTGCCTGTGAGTAGGCTGCCCGTGGAAGGTGAAGACCAGCAACAGCTTTCAGGGCTGCCACCTTCCGTGTGGGACAAGGAGCCGGACGTTTGCCTTTTCGGGAACAGGCTCTGCCGAGGATGCGCACCGTGAGAGATTGCGTCTTTGGGAAAGCAGAGATTCCCAGTGCGGTTGTGCCTGTGAGTAGGCTGCCCGGGGAAGGTGAAGACCAGCAACAGCTTTCAGGGCTGCCACCTTCCGTGTGGGACAAGGAGCCGGACGTTTGCCTTTTCGGGAACAGGCTCTGCCGAGGATGCGCACCGTGAGAGATTGCATCTTTGGGAAAGCAGAGATTCCCAGTGCGGTTGTGCCTGTGAGTAGGCTGCCCGGGGAAGGTGAAGACCAGCAACAGCTTTCAGGGCTGCCACCTTCCGTGTGGGACAAGGAGCCGGACGTTTGCCTTTTCGGGAACAGGCTCTGCCGAGGATGCGCACCGTGAGCTGTTCCTTCTCTGGGCAAGCACAGATCCGAATACCTGTTGTGCCTATGACTAGGCTGCCCGGGGAAGGTGAAGACCAGCAACAGCTTTCAGGGCTGCCACCTTCCGTGTGGGACAAGGAGCCGGACGTTTGCCTTTTCGGGAACAGGCTCTGCCGAGGATGCGCACCGTGAGAGATTGCGTCTTTGGGAAAGCAGAGATTCCCAGTGCGGTTGTGCCTGTGAGTAGGCTGCCCGGGGAAGGTGAAGACCAGCAACAGCTTTCAGGGCTGCCACCTTCCGTGTGGGACAAGGAGCCGGACGTTTGCCTTTTCGGGAACAGGCTCTGCCGAGGATGCGCACCGTGAGAGATTGCGTCTTTGGGAAAGCAGAGATTCCCAGTGCGGTTGTGCCTGTGAGTAGGCTGCCCGGGGAAGGTGAAGACCAGCAACAGCTTTCAGGGCTGCCACCTTCCGTGTGGGACAAGGAGCCGGACGTTTGCCTTTTCGGGAACAGGCTCTGCCGAGGATGCGCACCGTGAGCTGTTCCTTCTCTGGGCAAGCACAGATCCGAATACCTGTTGTGCCTATGACTAGGCTGCCCGGGGAAGGTGAAGACCAGCAACAGCTTTCAGGGCTGCCACCTTCCGTGTGGGACAAGGAGCCGGACGTTTGCCTTTTCGGGAACAGGCTCTGCCGAGGATGCGCACCGTGAGCTGTTCCTTCTCTGGGCAAGCACAGATCCCAAAACCCTTTGTGCCTGTGAGTAGGCTGCCCGGGGAAGGTGAAGACCAGCAACAGCTTTCAGGGCTGCCACCTTCCGTGTGGGACAAGGAGCCGGACGTTTGCCTTTTCGGGAACAGGCTCTGCCGAGGATGCGCACCGTGAGCTGTTCCTTCTCTGGGCAAGCACAGATCCGAATACCTGTTGTGCCTATGAATAGGCTGCCCGGGGAAGGTGAAGACCAGCAACAGCTTTCAGGGCTGCCACCTTCCGTGTGGGACAAGGAGCCGGACGTTTGCCTTTTCGGGAACAGGCTCTGCCGAGGATGCGCACCGTGAGAGATTGCGTCTTTGGGAAAGCACAGATCCCAAAACCCTTTGTGCCTGTGAGTAGGCTGCCCGGGGAAGGTGAAGACCAGCAACAGCTTTCAGGGCTGCCACCTTCCGTGTGGGACAAGGAGCCGGACGTTTGCCTTTTCGGGAACAGGCTCTGCCGAGGATGCGCACCGTGAGAGATTGCGTCTTTGGGAAAGCAGAGATTCCCAGTGCGGTTGTGCCTGTGAGTAGGCTGCCCGGGGAAGGTGAAGACCAGCAACAGCTTTCAGGGCTGCCACCTTCCGTGTGGGACAAGGAGCCGGACGTTTGCCTTTTCGGGAACAGGCTCTGCCGAGGATGCGCACCGTGAGAGATTGCGTCTTTGGGAAAGCAGAGATTCCCAGTGCGGTTGTGCCTGTGACTAGGCTGCCCGGGGAAGGTGAAGACCAGCAACAGCTTTCAGGGCTGCCACCTTCCGTGTGGGACAAGGAGCCGGACGTTTGCCTTTTCGGGAACAGGCTCTGCCGAGGATGCGCACCGTGAGAGATTGCGTCTTTGGGAAAGCACAGATCCCAAAAACCTTTGTGCCTGTGAGTAGGCTGCCCGTGGAAGGTGAAGACCAGCAACAGCTTTCAGGGCTGCCACCTTCCGTGTGGGACAAGGAGCCGGACGTTTGCCTTTTCGGGAACAGGCTCTGCCGAGGATGCGCACCGTGAGAGATTGCGTCTTTGGGAAAGCAGAGATTCCCAGTGCGGTTGTGCCTGTGAGTAGGCTGCCCGGGGAAGGTGAAGACCAGCAACAGCTTTCAGGGCTGCCACCTTCCGTGTGGGACAAGGAGCCGGACGTTTGCCTTTTCGGGAACAGGCTCTGCCGAGGATGCGCACCGTGAGAGATTGCATCTTTGGGAAAGCAGAGATTCCCAGTGCGGTTGTGCCTGTGAGTAGGCTGCCCGGGGAAGGTGAAGACCAGCAACAGCTTTCAGGGCTGCCACCTTCCGTGTGGGACAAGGAGCCGGACGTTTGCCTTTTCGGGAACAGGCTCTGCCGAGGATGCGCACCGTGAGCTGTTCCTTCTCTGGGCAAGCACAGATCCGAATACCTGTTGTGCCTATGACTAGGCTGCCCGGGGAAGGTGAAGACCAGCAACAGCTTTCAGGGCTGCCACCTTCCGTGTGGGACAAGGAGCCGGACGTTTGCCTTTTCGGGAACAGGCTCTGCCGAGGATGCGCACCGTGAGAGATTGCGTCTTTGGGAAAGCAGAGATTCCCAGTGCGGTTGTGCCTGTGAGTAGGCTGCCCGGGGAAGGTGAAGACCAGCAACAGCTTTCAGGGCTGCCACCTTCCGTGTGGGACAAGGAGCCGGACGTTTGCCTTTTCGGGAACAGGCTCTGCCGAGGATGCGCACCGTGAGAGATTGCGTCTTTGGGAAAGCAGAGATTCCCAGTGCGGTTGTGCCTGTGAGTAGGCTGCCCGGGGAAGGTGAAGACCAGCAACAGCTTTCAGGGCTGCCACCTTCCGTGTGGGACAAGGAGCCGGACGTTTGCCTTTTCGGGAACAGGCTCTGCCGAGGATGCGCACTGTGAGCTGTTCCTTCTCTGGGCAAGCACAGATCCGAATACCTGTTGTGCCTATGACTAGGCTGCCCGGGGAAGGTGAAGACCAGCAACAGCTTTCAGGGCTGCCACCTTCCGTGTGGGACAAGGAGCCGGACGTTTGCCTTTTCGGGAACAGGCTCTGCCGAGGATGCGCACCGTGAGCTGTTCCTTCTCTGGGCAAGCACAGATCCCAAAACCCTTTGTGCCTGTGAGTAGGCTGCCCGGGGAAGGTGAAGACCAGCAACAGCTTTCAGGGCTGCCACCTTCCGTGTGGGACAAGGAGCCGGACGTTTGCCTTTTCGGGAACAGGCTCTGCCGAGGATGCGCACCGTGAGCTGTTCCTTCTCTGGGCAAGCACAGATCCGAATACCTGTTGTGCCTATGAATAGGCTGCCCGGGGAAGGTGAAGACCAGCAACAGCTTTCAGGGCTGCCACCTTCCGTGTGGGACAAGGAGCCGGACGTTTGCCTTTTCGGGAACAGGCTCTGCCGAGGATGCTCACCGTGAGAGATTGCGTCTTTGGGAAAGCACAGATCCCAAAACCCTTTGTGCCTGTGAGTAGGCTGCCCGGGGAAGGTGAAGACCAGCAACAGCTTTCAGGGCTGCCACCTTCCATGTGGGACAAGGAGCCGGACGTTTGCCTTTTCGGGAACAGGCTCTGCCGAGGATGCGCACCGTGAGAGATTGCATCTTTGGGAAAGCAGAGATTCCCAGTGCGGTTGTGCCTGTGAGTAGGCTGCCCGGGGAAGGTGAAGACCAGCAACAGCTTTCAGGGCTGCCACCTTCCGTGTGGGACAAGGAGCCGGACGTTTGCCTTTTCGGGAACAGGCTCTGCCGAGGATGCGCACCGTGAGAGATTGCGTCTTTGGGAAAGCAGAGAGTCCCAGTGCGGTTGTGCCTGTGAGTAGGCTGCCCGGGGAAGGTGAAGACCAGCAACAGCTTTCAGGGCTGCCACCTTCCGTGTGGGACAAGGAGCCGGACGTTTGCCTTTTCGGGAACAGGCTCTGCCGAGGATGCGCACCGTGAGAGATTGCGTCTTTGGGAAAGCAGAGATTCCCAGTGCGGTTGTGCCTGTGAGTAGGCTGCCCGGGGAAGGTGAAGACCAGCAACAGCTTTCAGGGCTGCCACCTTCCGTGTGGGACAAGGAGCCGGACGTTTGCCTTTTCGGGAACAGGCTCTGCCGAGGATGCGCACCGTGAGCTGTTCCTTCTCTGGGCAAGCACAGATCCGAATACCTGTTGTGCCTATGAATAGGCTGCCCGGGGAAGGTGAAGACCAGCAACAGCTTTCAGGGCTGCCACCTTCCGTGTGGGACAAGGAGCCGGACGTTTGCCTTTTCGGGAACAGGCTCTGCCGAGGATGCGCACCGTGAGCTGTTCCTTCTCTGGGCAAGCACAGATCCGAATACCTGTTGTGCCTATGACTAGGCTGCCCGGGGAAGGTGAAGACCAGCAACAGCTTTCAGGGCTGCCACCTTCCGTGTGGGACAAGGAGCCGGACGTTTGCCTTTTCGGGAACAGGCTCTGCCGAGGATGCGCACCGTGAGCTGTTCCTTCTCTGGGCAAGCACAGATCCGAATACCTGTTGTGCCTATGAATAGGCTGCCCGGGGAAGGTGAAGACCAGCAACAGCTTTCAGGGCTGCCACCTTCCGTGTGGGACAAGGAGCCGGACGTTTGCCTTTTCGGGAACAGGCTCTGCCGAGGATGCGCACCGTGAGAGATTGCGTCTTTGGGAAAGCACAGATCCCAAAACCCTTTGTGCCTGTGAGTAGGCTGCCCGGGGAAGGTGAAGACCAGCAACAGCTTTCAGGGCTGCCACCTTCCGTGTGGGACAAGGAGCCGGACGTTTGCCTTTTCGGGAACAGGCTCTGCCGAGGATGCGCACCGTGAGAGATTGCATCTTTGGGAAAGCAGAGATTCCCAGTGCGGTTGTGCCTGTGAGTAGGCTGCCCGGGGAAGGTGAAGACCAGCAACAGCTTTCAGGGCTGCCACCTTCCGTGTGGGACAAGGAGCCGGACGTTTGCCTTTTCGGGAACAGGCTCTGCCGAGGATGCGCACCGTGAGAGATTGCGTCTTTGGGAAAGCAGAGAGTCCCAGTGCGGTTGTGCCTGTGAGTAGGCTGCCCGGGGAAGGTGAAGACCAGCAACAGCTTTCAGGGCTGCCACCTTCCGTGTGGGACAAGGAGCCGGACGTTTGCCTTTTCGGGAACAGGCTCTGCCGAGGATGCGCACCGTGAGAGATTGCGTCTTTGGGAAAGCAGAGATTCCCAGTGCGGTTGTGCCTGTGAGTAGGCTGCCCGGGGAAGGTGAAGACCAGCAACAGCTTTCAGGGCTGCCACCTTCCGTGTGGGACAAGGAGCCGGACGTTTGCCTTTTCGGGAACAGGCTCTGCCGAGGATGCGCACCGTGAGCTGTTCCTTCTCTGGGCAAGCACAGATCCGAATACCTGTTGTGCCTATGAATAGGCTGCCCGGGGAAGGTGAAGACTAGCAACAGCTTTCAGGGCTGCCACCTTCCGTGTGGGACAAGGAGCCGGACGTTTGCCTTTTCGGGAACAGGCTCTGCCGAGGATGCGCACCGTGAGCTGTTCCTTCTCTGGGCAAGCACAGATCCCAAAACCCTTTGTGCCTGTGAGTAGGCTGCCCGGGGAAGGTGAAGACCAGCAACAGCTTTCAGGGCTGCCACCTTCCGTGTGGGACAAGGAGCCGGACGTTTGCCTTTTCGGGAACAGGCTCTGCCGAGGATGCGCACCGTGAGAGATTGCATCTTTGGGAAAGCACAGATTCCCAGTGCGGTTGTGCCTGTGAGTAGGCTGCCCGGGGAAGGTGAAGACCAGCAACAGCTTTCAGGGCTGCCACCTTCCGTGTGGGACAAGGAGCCGGACGTTTGCCTTTTCGGGAACAGGCTCTGCCGAGGATGCGCACCGTGAGAGATTGCGTCTTTGGGAAAGCAGAGAGTCCCAGTGCGGTTGTGCCTGTGAGTAGGCTGCCCGGGGAAGGTGAAGACCAGCAACAGCTTTCAGGGCTGCCACCTTCCGTGTGGGACAAGGAGCCGGACGTTTGCCTTTTCGGGAACAGGCTCTGCCGAGGATGCGCACCGTGAGAGATTGCGTCTTTGGGAAAGCAGAGATTCCCAGTGCGGTTGTGCCTGTGACTAGGCTGCCCGGGGAAGGTGAAGACCAGCAACAGCTTTCAGGGCTGCCACCTTCCGTGTGGGACAAGGAGCCGGACGTTTGCCTTTTCGGGAACAGGCTCTGCCGAGGATGCGCACCGTGAGAGATTGCATCTTTGGGAAAGCAGAGATTCCCAGTGCGGTTGTGCCTGTGAGTAGGCTGCCCGGGGAAGGTGAAGACCAGCAACAGCTTTCAGGGCTGCCACCTTCCGTGTGGGACAAGGAGCCGGACGTTTGCCTTTTCGGGAACAGGCTCTGCCGAGGATGCGGACCGTGAGAGATTGCGTCTTTGGGAAAGCAGAGATTCCCAGTGCGGTTGTGCCTGTGAGTAGGCTGCCCGGGGAAGGTGAAGACCAGCAACAGCTTTCAGGGCTGCCACCTTCCGTGTGGGACAAGGAGCCGGACGTTTGCCTTTTCGGGAACAGGCTCTGCCGAGGATGCGCACCGTGAGCTGTTCCTTCTCTGGGCAAGCACAGATCCGAATACCTGTTGTGCCTATGACTAGGCTGCCCGGGGAAGGTGAAGACCAGCAACAGCTTTCAGGGCTGCCACCTTCCGTGTGGGACAAGGAGCCGGACGTTTGCCTTTTCGGGAACAGGCTCTGCCGAGGATGCGCACCGTGAGAGATTGCGTCTTTGGGAAAGCAGAGATTCCCAGTGCGGTTGTGCCTGTGAACAGGCTGCCCGGGGAAGGTGAAGACCAGCAACAGCTTTCAGGGCTGCCACCTTCCGTGTGGGACAAGGAGCCGGACGTTTGCCTTTTCGGGAACAGGCTCTGCCGAGGATGCGCACCGTGAGAGATTGCGTCTTTGGGAAAGCAGAGAGTCCCAGTGCGGTTGTGCCTGTGAGTAGGCTGCCCGGGGAAGGTGAAGACCAGCAACAGCTTTCAGGGCTGCCACCTTCCGTGTGGGACAAGGAGCCGGACGTTTGCCTTTTCGGGAACAGGCTCTGCCGAGGATGCGCACCGTGAGAGATTGCGTCTTTGGGAAAGCAGAGATTCCCAGTGCGGTTGTGCCTGTGAGTAGGCTGCCCGGGGAAGGTGAAGACCAGCAACAGCTTTCAGGGCTGCCACCTTCCGTGTGGGACAAGGAGCCGGACGTTTGCCTTTTCGGGAACAGGCTCTGCCGAGGATGCGCACCGTGAGAGATTGCGTCTTTGGGAAAGCACAGATCCCAAAACCCTTTGTGCCTGTGAGTAGGCTGCCCGGGGAAGGTGAAGACCAGCAACAGCTTTCAGGGCTGCCACCTTCCGTGTGGGACAAGGAGCCGGACGTTTGCCTTTTCGGGAACAGGCTCTGCCGAGGATGCGCACCGTGAGAGATTGCATCTTTGGGAAAGCAGAGATTCCCAGTGCGGTTGTGCCTGTGAGTAGGCTGCCCGGGGAAGGTGAAGACCAGCAACAGCTTTCAGGGCTGCCACCTTCCGTGTGGGACAAGGAGCCGGACGTTTGCCTTTTCGGGAACAGGCTCTGCCGAGGATGCGCACCGTGAGAGATTGCGTCTTTGGGAAAGCAGAGAGTCCCAGTGCGGTTGTGCCTGTGAGTAGGCTGCCCGGGGAAGGTGAAGACCAGCAACAGCTTTCAGGGCTGCCACCTTCCGTGTGGGACAAGGAGCCGGACGTTTGCCTTTTCGGGAACAGGCTCTGCCGAGGATGCGCACCGTGAGAGATTGCGTCTTTGGGAAAGCAGAGATTCCCAGTGCGGTTGTGCCTGTGAGTAGGCTGCCCGGGGAAGGTGAAGACCAGCAACAGCTTTCAGGGCTGCCACCTTCCGTGTGGGACAAGGAGCCGGACGTTTGCCTTTTCGGGAACAGGCTCTGCCGAGGATGCGCACCGTGAGCTGTTCCTTCTCTGGGCAAGCACAGATCCGAATACCTGTTGTGCCTATGAATAGGCTGCCCGGGGAAGGTGAAGACTAGCAACAGCTTTCAGGGCTGCCACCTTCCGTGTGGGACAAGGAGCCGGACGTTTGCCTTTTCGGGAAGAGGCTCTGCCGAGGATACGCACCGTGAGCTGTTCCTTCTCTGGGCAAGCACAGATCCCAAAACCCTTTGTGCCTGTGAGTAGGCTGCCCGGGGAAGGTGAAGACCAGCAACAGCTTTCAGGGCTGCCACCTTCCGTGTGGGACAAGGAGCCGGACGTTTGCCTTTTCGGGAACAGGCTCTGCCGAGGATGCGCACCGTGAGAGATTGCATCTTTGGGAAAGCACAGATTCCCAGTGCGGTTGTGCCTGTGAGTAGGCTGCCCGGGGAAGGTGAAGACCAGCAACAGCTTTCAGGGCTGCCACCTTCCGTGTGGGACAAGGAGCCGGACGTTTGCCTTTTCGGGAACAGGCTCTGCCGAGGATGCGCACCGTGAGAGATTGCGTCTTTGGGAAAGCAGAGAGTCCCAGTGCGGTTGTGCCTGTGAGTAGGCTGCCCGGGGAAGGTGAAGACCAGCAACAGCTTTCAGGGCTGCCACCTTCCGTGTGGGACAAGGAGCCGGACGTTTGCCTTTTCGGGAACAGGCTCTGCCGAGGATGCGCACCGTGAGAGATTGCGTCTTTGGGAAAGCAGAGATTCCCAGTGCGGTTGTGCCTGTGACTAGGCTGCCCGGGGAAGGTGAAGACCAGCAACAGCTTTCAGGGCTGCCACCTTCCGTGTGGGACAAGGAGCCGGACGTTTGCCTTTTCGGGAACAGGCTCTGCCGAGGATGCGCACCGTGAGAGATTGCATCTTTGGGAAAGCAGAGATTCCCAGTGCGGTTGTGCCTGTGAGTAGGCTGCCCGGGGAAGGTGAAGACCAGCAACAGCTTTCAGGGCTGCCACCTTCCGTGTGGGACAAGGAGCCGGACGTTTGCCTTTTCGGGAACAGGCTCTGCCGAGGATGCGGACCGTGAGAGATTGCGTCTTTGGGAAAGCAGAGATTCCCAGTGCGGTTGTGCCTGTGAGTAGGCTGCCCGGGGAAGGTGAAGACCAGCAACAGCTTTCAGGGCTGCCACCTTCCGTGTGGGACAAGGAGCCGGACGTTTGCCTTTTCGGGAACAGGCTCTGCCGAGGATGCGCACCGTGAGCTGTTCCTTCTCTGGGCAAGCACAGATCCGAATACCTGTTGTGCCTATGACTAGGCTGCCCGGGGAAGGTGAAGACCAGCAACAGCTTTCAGGGCTGCCACCTTCCGTGTGGGACAAGGAGCCGGACGTTTGCCTTTTCGGGAACAGGCTCTGCCGAGGATGCGCACCGTGAGAGATTGCGTCTTTGGGAAAGCAGAGATTCCCAGTGCGGTTGTGCCTGTGAACAGGCTGCCCGGGGAAGGTGAAGACCAGCAACAGCTTTCAGGGCTGCCACCTTCCGTGTGGGACAAGGAGCCGGACGTTTGCCTTTTCGGGAACAGGCTCTGCCGAGGATGCGCACCGTGAGAGATTGCGTCTTTGGGAAAGCAGAGATTCCCAGTGCGGTTGTGCCTGTGAGTAGGCTGCCCGGGGAAGGTGAAGACCAGCAACAGCTTTCAGGGCTGCCACCTTCCGTGTGGGACAAGGAGCCGGACGTTTGCCTTTTCGGGAACAGGCTCTGCCGAGGATGCGCACCGTGAGCTGTTCCTTCTCTGGGCAAGCACAGATCCGAATACCTGTTGTGCCTATGACTAGGCTGCCCGGGGAAGGTGAAGACCAGCAACAGCTTTCAGGGCTGCCACCTTCCGTGTGGGACAAGGAGCCGGACGTTTGCCTTTTCGGGAACAGGCTCTGCCGAGGATGCGGACCGTGAGAGATTGCGTCTTTGGGAAAGCAGAGATTCCCAGTGCGGTTGTGCCTGTGAGTAGGCTGCCCGGGGAAGGTGAAGACCAGCAACAGCTTTCAGGGCTGCCACCTTCCGTGTGGGACAAGGAGCCGGACGTTTGCCTTTTCGGGAACAGGCTCTGCCGAGGATGCGCACCGTGAGCTGTTCCTTCTCTGGGCAAGCACAGATCCGAATACCTGTTGTGCCTATGAATAGGCTGCCCGGGGAAGGTGAAGACCAGCAACAGCTTTCAGGGCTGCCACCTTCCGTGTGGGACAAGGAGCCGGACGTTTGCCTTTTCGGGAACAGGCTCTGCCGAGGATGCGCACCGTGAGAGATTGCGTCTTTGGGAAAGCACAGATCCCAAAACCCTTTGTGCCTGTGAGTAGGCTGCCCGGGGAAGGTGAAGACCAGCAAGAGCTTTCAGGGCTGCCACCTTCCGTGTGGGACAAGGAGCCGGACGTTTGCCTTTTCGGGAACAGGCTCTGCCGAGGATGCGCACCGTGAGAGATTGCATCTTTGGGAAAGCAGAGATTCCCAGTGCGGTTGTGCCTGTGAGTAGGCTGCCCGGGGAAGGTGAAGACCAGCAAGAGCTTTCAGGGCTGCCACCTTCCGTGTGGGACAAGGAGCCGGACGTTTGCCTTTTCGGGAACAGGCTCTGCCGAGGATGCGCACCGTGAGAGATTGCGTCTTTGGGAAAGCAGAGAGTCCCAGTGCGGTTGTGCCTGTGAGTAGGCTGCCCGGGGAAGGTGAAGACCAGCAACAGCTTTCAGGGCTGCCACCTTCCGTGTGGGACAAGGAGCCGGACGTTTGCCTTTTCGGGAACAGGCTCTGCCGAGGATGCGCACCGTGAGAGATTGCGTCTTTGGGAAAGCAGAGATTCCCATTGCGGTTGTGCCTGTGACTAGGCTGCCCGGGGAAGGTGAAGACCAGCAACAGCTTTCAGGGCTGCCACCTTCCGTGTGGGACAAGGAGCCGGACGTTTGCCTTTTCGGGAACAGGCTCTGCCGAGGATGCGCACCGTGAGCTGTTCCTTCTCTGGGCAAGCACAGATCCGAATACCTGTTGTGCCTATGACTAGGCTGCCCGGGGAAGGTGAAGACCAGCAACAGCTTTCAGGGCTGCCACCTTCCGTGTGGGACAAGGAGCCGGACGTTTGCCTTTTCGGGAACAGGCTCTGCCGAGGATGCGCACCGTGAGAGATTGCGTCTTTGGGAAAGCAGAGATTCCCAGTGCGGTTGTGCCTGTGAGTAGGCTGCCCGGGGAAGGTGAAGACCAGCAACAGCTTTCAGGGCTGCCACCTTCCGTGTGGGACAAGGAGCCGGACGTTTGCCTTTTCGGGAACAGGCTCTGCCGAGGATGCGCACCGTGAGAGATTGCGTCTTTGGGAAAGCAGAGATTCCCAGTGCGGTTGTGCCTGTGAGTAGGCTGCCCGGGGAAGGTGAAGACCAGCAACAGCTTTCAGGGCTGCCACCTTCCGTGTGGGACAAGGAGCCGGACGTTTGCCTTTTCGGGAACAGGCTCTGCCGAGGATGCGCACCGTGAGCTGTTCCTTCTCTGGGCAAGCACAGATCCGAATACCTGTTGTGCCTATGACTAGGCTGCCCGGGGAAGGTGAAGACCAGCAACAGCTTTCAGGGCTGCCACCTTCCGTGTGGGACAAGGAGCCGGACGTTTGCCTTTTCGGGAACAGGCTCTGCCGAGGATGCGGACCGTGAGAGATTGCGTCTTTGGGAAAGCAGAGATTCCCAGTGCGGTTGTGCCTGTGAGTAGGCTGCCCGGGGAAGGTGAAGACCAGCAACAGCTTTCAGGGCTGCCACCTTCCGTGTGGGACAAGGAGCCGGACGTTTGCCTTTTCGGGAACAGGCTCTGCCGAGGATGCGCACCGTGAGCTGTTCCTTCTCTGGGCAAGCACAGATCCGAATACCTGTTGTGCCTATGAATAGGCTGCCCGGGGAAGGTGAAGACCAGCAACAGCTTTCAGGGCTGCCACCTTCCGTGTGGGACAAGGAGCCGGACGTTTGCCTTTTCGGGAACAGGCTCTGCCGAGGATGCGCACCGTGAGAGATTGCATCTTTGGGAAAGCAGAGATTCCCAGTGCGGTTGTGCCTGTGAGTAGGCTGCCCGGGGAAGGTGAAGACCAGCAAGAGCTTTCAGGGCTGCCACCTTCCGTGTGGGACAAGGAGCCGGACGTTTGCCTTTTCGGGAACAGGCTCTGCCGAGGATGCGCACCGTGAGAGATTGCGTCTTTGGGAAAGCAGAGAGTCCCAGTGCGGTTGTGCCTGTGAGTAGGCTGCCCGGGGAAGGTGAAGACCAGCAACAGCTTTCAGGGCTGCCACCTTCCGTGTGGGACAAGGAGCCGGACGTTTGCCTTTTCGGGAACAGGCTCTGCCGAGGATGCGCACCGTGAGAGATTGCGTCTTTGGGAAAGCAGAGATTCCCAGTGCGGTTGTGCCTGTGACTAGGCTGCCCGGGGAAGGTGAAGACCAGCAACAGCTTTCAGGGCTGCCACCTTCCGTGTGGGACAAGGAGCCGGACGTTTGCCTTTTCGGGAACAGGCTCTGCCGAGGATGCGCACCGTGAGCTGTTCCTTCTCTGGGCAAGCACAGATCCGAATACCTGTTGTGCCTATGAATAGGCTGCCCGGGGAAGGTGAAGACCAGCAACAGCTTTCAGGGCTGCCACCTTCCGTGTGGGACAAGGAGCCGGACGTTTGCCTTTTCGGGAACAGGCTCTGCCGAGGATGCGCACCGTGAGCTGTTCCTTCTCTGGGCAAGCACAGATCCCAAAACCCTTTGTGCCTGTGAGTAGGCTGCCCGGGGAAGGTGAAGACCAGCAAGAGCTTTCAGGGCTGCCACCTTCCGTGTGGGACAAGGAGCCGGACGTTTGCCTTTTCGGGAACAGGCTCTGCCGAGGATGCGCACCGTGAGAGATTGCGTCTTTGGGAAAGCAGAGATTCCCAGTGCGGTTGTGCCTGTGAGTAGGCTGCCCGGGGAAGGTGAAGACCAGCAAGAGCTTTCAGGGCTGCCACCTTCCGTGTGGGACAAGGAGCCGGACGTTTGCCTTTTCGGGAACAGGCTCTGCCGAGGATGCGCACCGTGAGAGATTGCATCTTTGGGAAAGCAGAGATTCCCAGTGCGGTTGTGCCTGTGAGTAGGCTGCCCGGGGAAGGTGAAGACCAGCAACAGCTTTCAGGGCTGCCACCTTCCGTGTGGGACAAGGAGCCGGACGTTTGCCTTTTCGGGAACAGGCTCTGCCGAGGATGCGGACCGTGAGAGATTGCGTCTTTGGGAAAGCAGAGATTCCCAGTGCGGTTGTGCCTGTGAGTAGGCTGCCCGGGGAAGGTGAAGACCAGCAACAGCTTTCAGGGCTGCCACCTTCCGTGTGGGACAAGGAGCCGGACGTTTGCCTTTTCGGGAACAGGCTCTGCCGAGGATGCGCACCGTGAGCTGTTCCTTCTCTGGGCAAGCACAGATCCGAATACCTGTTGTGCCTATGACTAGGCTGCCCGGGGAAGGTGAAGACCAGCAACAGCTTTCAGGGCTGCCACCTTCCGTGTGGGACAAGGAGCCGGACGTTTGCCTTTTCGGGAACAGGCTCTGCCGAGGATGCGCACCGTGAGAGATTGCGTCTTTGGGAAAGCAGAGATTCCCAGTGCGGTTGTGCCTGTGAGTAGGCTGCCCGGGGAAGGTGAAGACCAGCAAGAGCTTTCAGGGCTGCCACCTTCCGTGTGGGACAAGGAGCCGGACGTTTGCCTTTTCGGGAACAGGCTCTGCCGAGGATGCGCACCGTGAGAGATTGCGTCTTTGGGAAAGCAGAGAGTCCCAGTGCGGTTGTGCCTGTGACTAGGCTGCCCGGGGAAGGTGAAGACCAGCAACAGCTTTCAGGGCTGCCACCTTCCGTGTGGGACAAGGAGCCGGACGTTTGCCTTTTCGGGAACAGGCTCTGCCGAGGATGCGCACCGTGAGAGATTGCGTCTTTGGGAAAGCAGAGATTCCCAGTGCGGTTGTGCCTGTGACTAGGCTGCCCGGGGAAGGTGAAGACCAGCAACAGCTTTCAGGGCTGCCACCTTCCGTGTGGGACAAGGAGCCGGACGTTTGCCTTTTCGGGAACAGGCTCTGCCGAGGATGCGCACCGTGAGAGATTGCATCTTTGGGAAAGCAGAGATTCCCAGTGCGGTTGTGCCTGTGAGTAGGCTGCCCGGGGAAGGTGAAGACCAGCAAGAGCTTTCAGGGCTGCCACCTTCCGTGTGGGACAAGGAGCCGGACGTTTGCCTTTTCGGGAACAGGCTCTGCCGAGGATGCGCACCGTGAGAGATTGCGTCTTTGGGAAAGCAGAGATTCCCAGTGCGGTTGTGCCTGTGAGTAGGCTGCCCGGGGAAGGTGAAGACCAGCAACAGCTTTCAGGGCTGCCACCTTCCGTGTGGGACAAGGAGCCGGACGTTTGCCTTTTCGGGAACAGGCTCTGCCGAGGATGCGCACCGTGAGCTGTTCCTTCTCTGGGCAAGCACAGATCCGAATACCTGTTGTGCCTATGACTAGGCTGCCCGGGGAAGGTGAAGACCAGCAAGAGCTTTCAGGGCTGCCACCTTCCGTGTGGGACAAGGAGCCGGACGTTTGCCTTTTCGGGAACAGGCTCTGCCGAGGATGCGCACCGTGAGAGATTGCGTCTTTGGGAAAGCAGAGATTCCCAGTGCGGTTGTGCCTGTGAGTAGGCTGCCCGGGGAAGGTGAAGACCAGCAACAGCTTTCAGGGCTGCCACCTTCCGTGTGGGACAAGGAGCCGGACGTTTGCCTTTTCGGGAACAGGCTCTGCCGAGGATGCGCACCGTGAGAGATTGCGTCTTTGGGAAAGCAGAGAGTCCCAGTGCGGTTGTGCCTGTGACTAGGCTGCCCGGGGAAGGTGAAGACCAGCAACAGCTTTCAGGGCTGCCACCTTCCGTGTGGGACAAGGAGCCGGACGTTTGCCTTTTCGGGAACAGGCTCTGCCGAGGATGCGCACCGTGAGCTGTTCCTTCTCTGGGCAAGCACAGATCCGAATACCTGTTGTGCCTGTGAGTAGGCTGCCCGGGGAAGGTGAAGACCAGCAACAGCTTTCAGGGCTGCCACCTTCCGTGTGGGACAAGGAGCCGGACGTTTGCCTTTTCGGGAACAGGCTCTGCCGAGGATGCGCACCGTGAGCTGTTCCTTCTCTGGGCAAGCACAGATTCCAAAAGCTGTTGTGCCTGTGAGTAGGCTGCCCGGGGAAGGTGAAGACCAGCAACAGCTTTCAGGGCTGCCACCTTCCGTGTGGGACAAGGAGCCGGACGTTTGCCTTTTCGGGAACAGGCTCTGCCGAGGATGCGCACCGTGAGCTGTTCCTTCTCTGGGCAAGCACAGATCCGAATACCTGTTGTGCCTATGAATAGGCTGCCCGGGGAAGGTGAAGACCAGCAACAGCTTTCAGGGCTGCCACCTTCCGTGTGGGACAAGGAGCCGGACGTTTGCCTTTTCGGGAACAGGCTCTGCCGAGGATGCGCACCGTGAGAGATTGCGTCTTTGGGAAAGTACAGATCCCAAAACCCTTTGTGCCTGTGAGTAGGCTGCCCGGGGAAGGTGAAGACCAGCAACAGCTTTCAGGGCTGCCACCTTCCGTGTGGGACAAGGAGCCGGACGTTTGCCTTTTCGGGAACAGGCTCTGCCGAGGATGCGCACCGTGAGAGATTGCATCTTTGGGAAAGCAGAGATTCCCAGTGCGGTTGTGCCTGTGAGTAGGCTGCCCGGGGAAGGTGAAGACCAGCAACAGCTTTCAGGGCTGCCACCTTCCGTGTGGGACAAGGAGCCGGACGTTTGCCTTTTCGGGAACAGACTCTGCCGAGGATGCGCACCGTGAGCTGTTCCTTCTCTGGGCAAGCACAGATCCGAATACCTGTTGTGCCTATGACTAGGCTGCCCGGGGAAGGTGAAGACCAGCAACAGCTTTCAGGGCTGCCACCTTCCGTGTGGGACAAGGAGCCGGACGTTTGCCTTTTCGGGAACAGGCTCTGCCGAGGATGCGCACCGTGAGCTGTTCCTTCTCTGGGCAAGCACAGATCCCAAAAGCTGTTGTGCCTGTGAGTAGGCTGCCCGGGGAAGGTGAAGACCAGCAACAGCTTTCAGGGCTGCCACCTTCCGTGTGGGACAAGGAGCCGGACGTTTGCCTTTTCGGGAACAGGCTCTGCCGAGGATGCGCACCGTGAGAGATTGCGTCTTTGGGAAAGCAGAGATTCCCAGTGCGGTTGTGCCTGTGAGTAGGCTGCCCGGGGAAGGTGAAGACCAGCAACAGCTTTCAGGGCTGCCACCTTCCGTGTGGGACAAGGAGCCGGACGTTTGCCTTTTCGGGAACAGGCTCTGCCGAGGATGCGCACCGTGAGAGATTGCGTCTTTGGGAAAGCAGAGATTCCCAGTGCGGTTGTGCCTGTGAGTAGGCTGCCCGGGGAAGGTGAAGACCAGCAACAGCTTTCAGGGCTGCCACCTTCCGTGTGGGACAAGGAGCCGGACGTTTGCCTTTTCGGGAACAGGCTCTGCCGAGGATGCGCACCGTGAGCTGTTCCTTCTCTGGGCAAGCACAGATCCCAAAACCCTTTGTGCCTGTGACTAGGCTGCCCGGGGAAGGTGAAGACCAGCAACAGCTTTCAGGGCTGCCACCTTCCGTGTGGGACAAGGAGCCGGACGTTTGCCTTTTCGGGAACAGGCTCTGCCGAGGATGCGCACCGTGAGAGATTGCGTCTTTGGGAAAGCAGAGATTCCCAGTGCGGTTGTGCCTGTGAGTAGGCTGCCCGGGGAAGGTGAAGACCAGCAAGAGCTTTCAGGGCTGCCACCTTCCGTGTGGGACAAGGAGCCGGACGTTTGCCTTTTCGGGAACAGGCTCTGCCGAGGATGCGCACCGTGAGAGATTGCGTCTTTGGGAAAGCAGAGATTCCCAGTGCGGTTGTGCCTGTGACTAGGCTGCCCGGGGAAGGTGAAGACCAGCAACAGCTTTCAGGGCTGCCACCTTCCGTGTGGGACAAGGAGCCGGACGTTTGCCTTTTCGGGAACAGGCTCTGCCGAGGATGCGCACCGTGAGCTGTTCCTTCTCTGGGCAAGCACAGATCCGAATACCTGTTGTGCCTATGACTAGGCTGCCCGGGGAAGGTGAAGACCAGCAAGAGCTTTCAGGGCTGCCACCTTCCGTGTGGGACAAGGAGCCGGACGTTTGCCTTTTCGGGAACAGGCTCTGCCGAGGATGCGCACCGTGAGCTGTTCCTTCTCTGGGCAAGCACAGATCCGAATACCTGTTGTGCCTATGACTAGGCTGCCCGGGGAAGGTGAAGACCAGCAAGAGCTTTCAGGGCTGCCACCTTCCGTGTGGGACAAGGAGCCGGACGTTTGCCTTTTCGGGAACAGGCTCTGCCGAGGATGCGCACCGTGAGAGATTGCGTCTTTGGGAAAGCAGAGATTCCCAGTGCGGTTGTGCCTGTGAGTAGGCTGCCCGGGGAAGGTGAAGACCAGCAAGAGCTTTCAGGGCTGCCACCTTCCGTGTGGGACAAGGAGCCGGACGTTTGCCTTTTCGGGAACAGGCTCTGCCGAGGATGCGCACCGTGAGCTGTTCCTTCTCTGGGCAAGCACAGATCCGAATACCTGTTGTGCCTGTGACTAGGCTGCCCGGGGAAGGTGAAGACCAGCAACAGCTTTCAGGGCTGCCACCTTCCGTGTGGGACAAGGAGCCGGACGTTTGCCTTTTCGGGAACAGGCTCTGCCGAGGATGCGCACCGTGAGCTGTTCCTTCTCTGGGCAAGCACAGATCCCAAAAGCTGTTGTGCCTGTGAACAGGCTGCCCGGGGAAGGTGAAGACCAGCAACAGCTTTCAGGGCTGCCACCTTCCGTGTGGGACAAGGAGCCGGACGTTTGCCTTTTCGGGAACAGGCTCTGCCGAGGATGCGCACCGTGAGCTGTTCCTTCTCTGGGCAAGCACAGATCCGAATACCTGTTGTGCCTATGAATAGGCTGCCCGGGGAAGGTGAAGACCAGCAACAGCTTTCAGGGCTGCCACCTTCCGTGTGGGACAAGGAGCCGGACGTTTGCCTTTTCGGGAACAGGCTCTGCCGAGGATGCGCACCGTGAGAGATTGCGTCTTTGGGAAAGCACAGATCCCAAAAACCTTTGTGCCTGTGACTAGGCTGCCCGGGGAAGGTGAAGACCAGCAACAGCTTTCAGGGCTGCCACCTTCCGTGTGGGACAAGGAGCCGGACGTTTGCCTTTTCGGGAACAGGCTCTGCCGAGGATGCGCACCGTGAGAGATTGCGTCTTTGGGAAAGCAGAGATTCCCAGTGCGGTTGTGCCTGTGACTAGGCTGCCCGGGGAAGGTGAAGACCAGCAAGAGCTTTCAGGGCTGCCACCTTCCGTGTGGGACAAGGAGCCGGACGTTTGCCTTTTCGGGAACAGGCTCTGCCGAGGATGCGCACCGTGAGAGATTGCGTCTTTGGGAAAGCAGAGATTCCCAGTGCGGTTGTGCCTGTGACTAGGCTGCCCGGGGAAGGTGAAGACCAGCAACAGCTTTCAGGGCTGCCACCTTCCGTGTGGGACAAGGAGCCGGACGTTTGCCTTTTCGGGAACAGGCTCTGCCGAGGATGCGCACCGTGAGAGATTGCGTCTTTGGGAAAGCAGAGATTCCCAGTGCGGTTGTGCCTGTGAGTAGGCTGCCCGGGGAAGGTGAAGACCAGCAACAGCTTTCAGGGCTGCCACCTTCCGTGTGGGACAAGGAGCCGGACGTTTGCCTTTTCGGGAACAGGCTCTGCCGAGGATGCGCACCGTGAGCTGTTCCTTCTCTGGGCAAGCACAGATCCCAAAACCCTTTGTGCCTGTGACTAGGCTGCCCGGGGAAGGTGAAGACCAGCAACAGCTTTCAGGGCTGCCACCTTCCGTGTGGGACAAGGAGCCGGACGTTTGCCTTTTCGGGAACAGGCTCTGCCGAGGATGCGCACCGTGAGAGATTGCGTCTTTGGGAAAGCAGAGATTCCCAGTGCGGTTGTGCCTGTGAGTAGGCTGCCCGGGGAAGGTGAAGACCAGCAACAGCTTTCAGGGCTGCCACCTTCCGTGTGGGACAAGGAGCCGGACGTTTGCCTTTTCGGGAACAGGCTCTGCCGAGGATGCGCACCGTGAGAGATTGCGTCTTTGGGAAAGCAGAGAGTCCCAGTGCGGTTGTGCCTGTGAGTAGGCTGCCCGGGGAAGGTGAAGACCAGCAACAGCTTTCAGGGCTGCCACCTTCCGTGTGGGACAAGGAGCCGGACGTTTGCCTTTTCGGGAACAGGCTCTGCCGAGGATGCGCACCGTGAGCTGTTCATTCTCTGGGCAAGCACAGATCCGAATACCTGTTGTGCCTATGACTAGGCTGCCCGGGGAAGGTGAAGACCAGCAACAGCTTTCAGGGCTGCCACCTTCCGTGTGGGACAAGGAGCCGGACGTTTGCCTTTTCGGGAACAGGCTCTGCCGAGGATGCGCACCGTGAGCTGTTCCTTCTCTGGGCAAGCACAGATCCCAAAACCCTTTGTGCCTGTGAGTAGGCTGCCCGGGGAAGGTGAAGACCAGCAACAGCTTTCAGGGCTGCCACCTTCCGTGTGGGACAAGGAGCCGGACGTTTGCCTTTTCGGGAACAGGCTCTGCCGAGGATGCGCACCGTGAGAGATTGCGTCTTTGGGAAAGCAGAGATTCCCAGTGCGGTTGTGCCTGTGACTAGGCTGCCCGGGGAAGGTGAAGACCAGCAACAGCTTTCAGGGCTGCCACCTTCCGTGTGGGACAAGGAGCCGGACGTTTGCCTTTTCGGGAACAGGCTCTGCCGAGGATGCGCACCGTGAGAGATTGCGTCTTTGGGAAAGCACAGATCCCAAAAACCTTTGTGCCTGTGACTAGGCTGCCCGGGGAAGGTGAAGACCAGCAACAGCTTTCAGGGCTGCCACCTTCCGTGTGGGACAAGGAGCCGGACGTTTGCCTTTTCGGGAACAGGCTCTGCCGAGGATGCGCACCGTGAGAGATTGCGTCTTTGGGAAAGCAGAGATTCCCAGTGCGGTTGTGCCTGTGACTAGGCTGCCCGGGGAAGGTGAAGACCAGCAAGAGCTTTCAGGGCTGCCACCTTCCGTGTGGGACAAGGAGCCGGACGTTTGCCTTTTCGGGAACAGGCTCTGCCGAGGATGCGCACCGTGAGAGATTGCGTCTTTGGGAAAGCAGAGATTCCCAGTGCGGTTGTGCCTGTGACTAGGCTGCCCGGGGAAGGTGAAGACCAGCAACAGCTTTCAGGGCTGCCACCTTCCGTGTGGGACAAGGAGCCGGACGTTTGCCTTTTCGGGAACAGGCTCTGCCGAGGATGCGCACCGTGAGAGATTGCGTCTTTGGGAAAGCAGAGATTCCCAGTGCGGTTGTGCCTGTGAGTAGGCTGCCCGGGGAAGGTGAAGACCAGCAACAGCTTTCAGGGCTGCCACCTTCCGTGTGGGACAAGGAGCCGGACGTTTGCCTTTTCGGGAACAGGCTCTGCCGAGGATGCGCACCGTGAGCTGTTCCTTCTCTGGGCAAGCACAGATCCGAATACCTGTTGTGCCTATGACTAGGCTGCCCGGGGAAGGTGAAGACCAGCAACAGCTTTCAGGGCTGCCACCTTCCGTGTGGGACAAGGAGCCGGACGTTTGCCTTTTCGGGAACAGGCTCTGCCGAGGATGCGCACCGTGAGAGATTGCGTCTTTGGGAAAGCAGAGATTCCCAGTGCGGTTGTGCCTGTGAGTAGGCTGCCCGGGGAAGGTGAAGACCAGCAACAGCTTTCAGGGCTGCCACCTTCCGTGTGGGACAAGGAGCCGGACGTTTGCCTTTTCGGGAACAGGCTCTGCCGAGGATGCGCACCGTGAGAGATTGCGTCTTTGGGAAAGCAGAGAGTCCCAGTGCGGTTGTGCCTGTGAGTAGGCTGCCCGGGGAAGGTGAAGACCAGCAACAGCTTTCAGGGCTGCCACCTTCCGTGTGGGACAAGGAGCCGGACGTTTGCCTTTTCGGGAACAGGCTCTGCCGAGGATGCGCACCGTGAGCTGTTCCTTCTCTGGGCAAGCACAGATCCGAATACCTGTTGTGCCTATGACTAGGCTGCCCGGGGAAGGTGAAGACCAGCAACAGCTTTCAGGGCTGCCACCTTCCGTGTGGGACAAGGAGCCGGACGTTTGCCTTTTCGGGAACAGGCTCTGCCGAGGATGCGCACCGTGAGCTGTTCCTTCTCTGGGCAAGCACAGATCCCAAAACCCTTTGTGCCTGTGAGTAGGCTGCCCGGGGAAGGTGAAGACCAGCAACAGCTTTCAGGGCTGCCACCTTCCGTGTGGGACAAGGAGCCGGACGTTTGCCTTTTCGGGAACAGGCTCTGCCGAGGATGCGCACCGTGAGCTGTTCCTTCTCTGGGCAAGCACAGATCCGAATACCTGTTGTGCCTATGAATAGGCTGCCCGGGGAAGGTGAAGACCAGCAACAGCTTTCAGGGCTGCCACCTTCCGTGTGGGACAAGGAGCCGGACGTTTGCCTTTTCGGGAACAGGCTCTGCCGAGGATGCGCACCGTGAGAGATTGCGTCTTTGGGAAAGCAGAGATTCCCAGTGCGGTTGTGCCTGTGAGTAGGCTGCCCGGGGAAGGTGAAGACCAGCAACAGCTTTCAGGGCTGCCACCTTCCGTGTGGGACAAGGAGCCGGACGTTTGCCTTTTCGGGAACAGGCTCTGCCGAGGATGCGCACCGTGAGAGATTGCGTCTTTGGGAAAGCAGAGATTCCCAGTGCGGTTGTGCCTGTGAGTAGGCTGCCCGGGGAAGGTGAAGACCAGCAACAGCTTTCAGGGCTGCCACCTTCCGTGTGGGACAAGGAGCCGGACGTTTGCCTTTTCGGGAACAGGCTCTGCCGAGGATGCGCACCGTGAGAGATTGCGTCTTTGGGAAAGCAGAGATTCCCAGTGCGGTTGTGCCTGTGAGTAGGCTGCCCGGGGAAGGTGAAGACCAGCAACAGCTTTCAGGGCTGCCACCTTCCGTGTGGGACAAGGAGCCGGACGTTTGCCTTTTCGGGAACAGGCTCTGCCGAGGATGCGCACCGTGAGCTGTTCCTTCTCTGGGCAAGCACAGATCCCAAAAGCTGTTGTGCCTGTGAGTAGGCTGCCCGGGGAAGGTGAAGACCAGCAACAGCTTTCAGGGCTGCCACCTTCCGTGTGGGACAAGGAGCCGGACGTTTGCCTTTTCGGGAACAGGCTCTGCCGAGGATGCGCACCGTGAGAGATTGCGTCTTTGGGAAAGCAGAGATTCCCAGTGCGGTTGTGCCTGTGAGTAGGCTGCCCGGGGAAGGTGAAGACCAGCAACAGCTTTCAGGGCTGCCACCTTCCGTGTGGGACAAGGAGCCGGACGTTTGCCTTTTCGGGAACAGGCTCTGCCGAGGATGCGCACCGTGAGAGATTGCGTCTTTGGGAAAGCAGAGATTCCCAGTGCGGTTGTGCCTGTGAGTAGGCTGCCCGGGGAAGGTGAAGACCAGCAACAGCTTTCAGGGCTGCCACCTTCCGTGTGGGACAAGGAGCCGGACGTTTGCCTTTTCGGGAACAGGCTCTGCCGAGGATGCGCACCGTGAGCTGTTCCTTCTCTGGGCAAGCACAGATCCGAATACCTGTTGTGCCTATGACTAGGCTGCCCGGGGAAGGTGAAGACCAGCAACAGCTTTCAGGGCTGCCACCTTCCGTGTGGGACAAGGAGCCGGACGTTTGCCTTTTCGGGAACAGGCTCTGCCGAGGATGCGCACCGTGAGAGATTGCGTCTTTGGGAAAGCAGAGATTCCCAGTGCGGTTGTGCCTGTGAGTAGGCTGCCCGGGGAAGGTGAAGACCAGCAACAGCTTTCAGGGCTGCCACCTTCCGTGTGGGACAAGGAGCCGGACGTTTGCCTTTTCGGGAACAGGCTCTGCCGAGGATGCGCACCGTGAGAGATTGCGTCTTTGGGAAAGCAGAGAGTCCCAGTGCGGTTGTGCCTGTGAGTAGGCTGCCCGGGGAAGGTGAAGACCAGCAACAGCTTTCAGGGCTGCCACCTTCCGTGTGGGACAAGGAGCCGGACGTTTGCCTTTTCGGGAACTGGCTCTGCCGAGGATGCGCACCGTGAGCTGTTCCTTCTCTGGGCAAGCACAGATCCGAATACCTGTTGTGCCTATGACTAGGCTGCCCGGGGAAGGTGAAGACCAGCAACAGCTTTCAGGGCTGCCACCTTCCGTGTGGGACAAGGAGCCGGACGTTTGCCTTTTCGGGAACAGGCTCTGCCGAGGATGCGCACCGTGAGCTGTTCCTTCTCTGGGCAAGCACAGATCCCAAAAGCTGTTGTGCCTGTGAACAGGCTGCCCGGGGAAGGTGAAGACCAGCAACAGCTTTCAGGGCTGCCACCTTCCGTGTGGGACAAGGAGCCGGACGTTTGCCTTTTCGGGAACAGGCTCTGCCGAGGATGCGCACCGTGAGCTGTTCCTTCTCTGGGCAAGCACAGATCCCAAAACCCTTTGTGCCTGTGACTAGGCTGCCCGGGGAAGGTGAAGACCAGCAACAGCTTTCAGGGCTGCCACCTTCCGTGTGGGACAAGGAGCCGGACGTTTGCCTTTTCGGGAACAGGCTCTGCCGAGGATGCGCACCGTGAGAGATTGCGTCTTTGGGAAAGCACAGATCCCAAAAACCTTTGTGCCTGTGACTAGGCTGCCCGGGGAAGGTGAAGACCAGCAACAGCTTTCAGGGCTGCCACCTTCCGTGTGGGACAAGGAGCCGGACGTTTGCCTTTTCGGGAACAGGCTCTGCCGAGGATGCGCACCGTGAGAGATTGCGTCTTTGGGAAAGCAGAGATTCCCAGTGCGGTTGTGCCTGTGAGTAGGCTGCCCGGGGAAGGTGAAGACCAGCAACAGCTTTCAGGGCTGCCACCTTCCGTGTGGGACAAGGAGCCGGACGTTTGCCTTTTCGGGAACAGGCTCTGCCGAGGATGCGCACCGTGAGAGATTGCGTCTTTGGGAAAGCAGAGATTCCCAGTGCGGTTGTGCCTGTGAGTAGGCTGCCCGGGGAAGGTGAAGACCAGCAACAGCTTTCAGGGCTGCCACCTTCCGTGTGGGACAAGGAGCCGGACGTTTGCCTTTTCGGGAACAGGCTCTGCCGAGGATGCGCACCGTGAGAGATTGCGTCTTTGGGAAAGCAGAGATTCCCAGTGCGGTTGTGCCTGTGACTAGGCTGCCCGGGGAAGGTGAAGACCAGCAACAGCTTTCAGGGCTGCCACCTTCCGTGTGGGACAAGGAGCCGGACGTTTGCCTTTTCGGGAACAGGCTCTGCCGAGGATGCGCACCGTGAGAGATTGCGTCTTTGGGAAAGCAGAGATTCCCAGTGCGGTTGTGCCTGTGACTAGGCTGCCCGGGGAAGGTGAAGACCAGCAACAGCTTTCAGGGCTGCCACCTTCCGTGTGGGACAAGGAGCCGGACGTTTGCCTTTTCGGGAACAGGCTCTGCCGAGGATGCGCACCGTGAGCTGTTCATTCTCTGGGCAAGCACAGATCCCAAAACCCTTTGTGCCTGTGACTAGGCTGCCCGGGGAAGGTGAAGACCAGCAACAGCTTTCAGGGCTGCCACCTTCCGTGTGGGACAAGGAGCCGGACGTTTGCCTTTTCGGGAACAGGCTCTGCCGAGGATGCGCACCGTGAGAGATTGCGTCTTTGGGAAAGCACAGATCCCAAAAACCTTTGTGCCTGTGACTAGGCTGCCCGGGGAAGGTGAAGACCAGCAACAGCTTTCAGGGCTGCCACCTTCCGTGTGGGACAAGGAGCCGGACGTTTGCCTTTTCGGGAACAGGCTCTGCCGAGGATGCGCACCGTGAGAGATTGCGTCTTTGGGAAAGCAGAGATTCCCAGTGCGGTTGTGCCTGTGAGTAGGCTGCCCGGGGAAGGTGAAGACCAGCAACAGCTTTCAGGGCTGCCACCTTCCGTGTGGGACAAGGAGCCGGACGTTTGCCTTTTCGGGAACAGGCTCTGCCGAGGATGCGCACCGTGAGAGATTGCGTCTTTGGGAAAGCAGAGATTCCCAGTGCGGTTGTGCCTGTGAGTAGGCTGCCCGGGGAAGGTGAAGACCAGCAACAGCTTTCAGGGCTGCCACCTTCCGTGTGGGACAAGGAGCCGGACGTTTGCCTTTTCGGGAACAGGCTCTGCCGAGGATGCGCACCGTGAGAGATTGCATCTTTGGGAAAGCAGAGATTCCCAGTGCGGTTGTGCCTGTGACTAGGCTGCCCGGGGAAGGTGAAGACCAGCAACAGCTTTCAGGGCTGCCACCTTCCGTGTGGGACAAGGAGCCGGACGTTTGCCTTTTCGGGAACAGGCTCTGCCGAGGATGCGCACCGTGAGAGATTGCGTCTTTGGGAAAGCAGAGATTCCCAGTGCGGTTGTGCCTGTGAGTAGGCTGCCCGGGGAAGGTGAAGACCAGCAACAGCTTTCAGGGCTGCCACCTTCCGTGTGGGACAAGGAGCCGGACGTTTGCCTTTTCGGGAACAGGCTCTGCCGAGGATGCGCACCGTGAGCTGTTCATTCTCTGGGCAAGCACAGATCCCAAAACCCTTTGTGCCTGTGACTAGGCTGCCCGGGGAAGGTGAAGACCAGCAACAGCTTTCAGGGCTGCCACCTTCCGTGTGGGACAAGGAGCCGGACGTTTGCCTTTTCGGGAACAGGCTCTGCCGAGGATGCGCACCGTGAGAGATTGCGTCTTTGGGAAAGCAGAGATTCCCAGTGCGGTTGTGCCTGTGAGTAGGCTGCCCGGGGAAGGTGAAGACCAGCAACAGCTTTCAGGGCTGCCACCTTCCGTGTGGGACAAGGAGCCGGACGTTTGCCTTTTCGGGAACAGGCTCTGCCGAGGATGCGCACCGTGACAGATTGCGTCTTTGGGAAAGCAGAGATTCCCAGTGCGGTTGTGCCTGTGACTAGGCTGCCCGGGGAAGGTGAAGACCAGCAACAGCTTTCAGGGCTGCCACCTTCCGTGTGGGACAAGGAGCCGGACGTTTGCCTTTTCGGGAACAGGCTCTGCCGAGGATGCGCACCGTGAGCTGTTCCTTCTCTGGGCAAGCACAGATCCGAATACCTGTTGTGCCTATGACTAGGCTGCCCGGGGAAGGTGAAGACCAGCAACAGCTTTCAGGGCTGCCACCTTCCGTGTGGGACAAGGAGCCGGACGTTTGCCTTTTCGGGAACAGGCTCTGCCGAGGATGCGCACCGTGAGAGATTGCGTCTTTGGGAAAGCAGAGATTCCCAGTGCGGTTGTGCCTGTGAGTAGGCTGCCCGGGGAAGGTGAAGACCAGCAAGAGCTTTCAGGGCTGCCACCTTCCGTGTGGGACAAGGAGCCGGACGTTTGCCTTTTCGGGAACAGGCTCTGCCGAGGATGCGCACCGTGAGCTGTTCCTTCTCTGGGCAAGCACAGATCCGAATACCTGTTGTGCCTATGACTAGGCTGCCCGGGGAAGGTGAAGACCAGCAACAGCTTTCAGGGCTGCCACCTTCCGTGTGGGACAAGGAGCCGGACGTTTGCCTTTTCGGGAACAGGCTCTGCCGAGGATGCGCACCGTGAGAGATTGCGTCTTTGGGAAAGCAGAGATTCCCAGTGCGGTTGTGCCTGTGAGTAGGCTGCCCGGGGAAGGTGAAGACCAGCAACAGCTTTCAGGGCTGCCACCTTCCGTGTGGGACAAGGAGCCGGACGTTTGCCTTTTCGGGAACAGGCTCTGCCGAGGATGCGCACCGTGAGCTGTTCCTTCTCTGGGCAAGCACAGATCCGAATACCTGTTGTGCCTATGACTAGGCTGCCCGGGGAAGGTGAAGACCAGCAACAGCTTTCAGGGCTGCCACCTTCCGTGTGGGACAAGGAGCCGGACGTTTGCCTTTTCGGGAACAGGCTCTGCCGAGGATGCGCACCGTGAGCTGTTCCTTCTCTGGGCAAGCACAGATCCCAAAAGCTGTTGTGCCTGTGAACAGGCTGCCCGGGGAAGGTGAAGACCAGCAAGAGCTTTCAGGGCTGCCACCTTCCGTGTGGGACAAGGAGCCGGACGTTTGCCTTTTCGGGAACAGGCTCTGCCGAGGATGCGCACCGTGAGAGATTGCGTCTTTGGGAAAGCACAGATCCCAAAAACCTTTGTGCCTGTGACTAGGCTGCCCGGGGAAGGTGAAGACCAGCAACAGCTTTCAGGGCTGCCACCTTCCGTGTGGGACAAGGAGCCGGACGTTTGCCTTTTCGGGAACAGGCTCTGCCGAGGATGCGCACCGTGAGAGATTGCATCTTTGGGAAAGCAGAGATTCCCAGTGCGGTTGTGCCTGTGAGTAGGCTGCCCGGGGAAGGTGAAGACCAGCAACAGCTTTCAGGGCTGCCACCTTCCGTGTGGGACAAGGAGCCGGACGTTTGCCTTTTCGGGAACAGGCTCTGCCGAGGATGCGCACCGTGAGAGATTGCGTCTTTGGGAAAGCAGAGATTCCCAGTGCGGTTGTGCCTGTGACTAGGCTGCCCGGGGAAGGTGAAGACCAGCAACAGCTTTCAGGGCTGCCACCTTCCGTGTGGGACAAGGAGCCGGACGTTTGCCTTTTCGGGAACAGGCTCTGCCGAGGATGCGCACCGTGAGAGATTGCGTCTTTGGGAAAGCAGAGATTCCCAGTGCGGTTGTGCCTGTGAGTAGGCTGCCCGGGGAAGGTGAAGACCAGCAACAGCTTTCAGGGCTGCCACCTTCCGTGTGGGACAAGGAGCCGGACGTTTGCCTTTTCGGGAACAGGCTCTGCCGAGGATGCGCACCGTGAGCTGTTCCTTCTCTGGGCAAGCACAGATCCGAATACCTGTTGTGCCTATGACTAGGCTGCCCGGGGAAGGTGAAGACCAGCAAGAGCTTTCAGGGCTGCCACCTTCCGTGTGGGACAAGGAGCCGGACGTTTGCCTTTTCGGGAACAGGCTCTGCCGAGGATGCGCACCGTGAGAGATTGCGTCTTTGGGAAAGCAGAGATTCCCAGTGCGGTTGTGCCTGTGAGTAGGCTGCCCGGGGAAGGTGAAGACCAGCAACAGCTTTCAGGGCTGCCACCTTCCGTGTGGGACAAGGAGCCGGACGTTTGCCTTTTCGGGAACAGGCTCTGCCGAGGATGCGCACCGTGAGAGATTGCGTCTTTGGGAAAGCAGAGAGTCCCAGTGCGGTTGTGCCTGTGACTAGGCTGCCCGGGGAAGGTGAAGACCAGCAACAGCTTTCAGGGCTGCCACCTTCCGTGTGGGACAAGGAGCCGGACGTTTGCCTTTTCGGGAACAGGCTCTGCCGAGGATGCGCACCGTGAGCTGTTCCTTCTCTGGGCAAGCACAGATCCGAATACCTGTTGTGCCTATGACTAGGCTGCCCGGGGAAGGTGAAGACCAGCAACAGCTTTCAGGGCTGCCACCTTCCGTGTGGGACAAGGAGCCGGACGTTTGCCTTTTCGGGAACAGGCTCTGCCGAGGATGCGCACCGTGAGCTGTTCCTTCTCTGGGCAAGCACAGATCCCAAAAGCTGTTGTGCCTGTGAGTAGGCTGCCCGGGGAAGATGAAGACCAGCAACAGCTTTCAGGGCTGCCACCTTCCGTGTGGGACAAGGAGCCGGACGTTTGCCTTTTCGGGAACAGGCTCTGCCGAGGATGCGCACCGTGAGCTGTTCCTTCTCTGGGCAAGCACAGATCCGAATACCTGTTGTGCCTATGAATAGGCTGCCCGGGGAAGGTGAAGACCAGCAACAGCTTTCAGGGCTGCCACCTTCCGTGTGGGACAAGGAGCCGGACGTTTGCCTTTTCGGGAACAGGCTCTGCCGAGGATGCGCACCGTGAGAGATTGCGTCTTTGGGAAAGTACAGATCCCAAAACCCTTTGTGCCTGTGAGTAGGCTGCCCGGGGAAGGTGAAGACCAGCAACAGCTTTCAGGGCTGCCACCTTCCGTGTGGGACAAGGAGCCGGACGTTTGCCTTTTCGGGAACAGGCTCTGCCGAGGATGCGCACCGTGAGAGATTGCATCTTTGGGAAAGCAGAGATTCCCAGTGTGGTTGTGCCTGTGAGTAGGCTGCCCGGGGAAGGTGAAGACCAGCAACAGCTTTCAGGGCTGCCACCTTCCGTGTGGGACAAGGAGCCGGACGTTTGCCTTTTCGGGAACAGGCTCTGCCGAGGATGCGCACCGTGAGAGATTGCGTCTTTGGGAAAGCAGAGATTCCCAGTGCGGTTGTGCCTGTGAGTAGGCTGCCCGGGGAAGGTGAAGACCAGCAACAGCTTTCAGGGCTGCCACCTTCCGTGTGGGACAAGGAGCCGGACGTTTGCCTTTTCGGGAACAGGCTCTGCCGAGGATGCGCACCGTGAGCTGTTCCTTCTCTGGGCAAGCACAGATCCGAATACCTGTTGTGCCTATGACTAGGCTGCCCGGGGAAGGTGAAGACCAGCAAGAGCTTTCAGGGCTGCCACCTTCCGTGTGGGACAAGGAGCCGGACGTTTGCCTTTTCGGGAACAGGCTCTGCCGAGGATGCGCACCGTGAGAGATTGCGTCTTTGGGAAAGCAGAGATTCCCAGTGCGGTTGTGCCTGTGAGTAGGCTGCCCGGGGAAGGTGAAGACCAGCAACAGCTTTCAGGGCTGCCACCTTCCGTGTGGGACAAGGAGCCGGACGTTTGCCTTTTCGGGAACAGGCTCTGCCGAGGATGCGCACCGTGAGCTGTTCCTTCTCTGGGCAAGCACAGATCCGAATACCTGTTGTGCCTATGACTAGGCTGCCCGGGGAAGGTGAAGACCAGCAACAGCTTTCAGGGCTGCCACCTTCCGTGTGGGACAAGGAGCCGGACGTTTGCCTTTTCGGGAACAGGCTCTGCCGAGGATGCGCACCGTGAGCTGTTCCTTCTCTGGGCAAGCACAGATCCCAAAACCCTTTGTGCCTGTGAGTAGGCTGCCCGGGGAAGGTGAAGACCAGCAACAGCTTTCAGGGCTGCCACCTTCCGTGTGGGACAAGGAGCCGGACGTTTGCCTTTTCGGGAACAGGCTCTGCCGAGGATGCGCACCGTGAGAGATTGCATCTTTGGGAAAGCAGAGATTCCCAGTGCGGTTGTGCCTGTGAGTAGGCTGCCCGGGGAAGGTGAAGACCAGCAACAGCTTTCAGGGCTGCCACCTTCCGTGTGGGACAAGGAGCCGGACGTTTGCCTTTTCGGGAACAGGCTCTGCCGAGGATGCGCACCGTGAGAGATTGCGTCTTTGGGAAAGCAGAGATTCCCAGTGCGGTTGTGCCTGTGACTAGGCTGCCCGGGGAAGGTGAAGACCAGCAACAGCTTTCAGGGCTGCCACCTTCCGTGTGGGACAAGGAGCCGGACGTTTGCCTTTTCGGGAACAGGCTCTGCCGAGGATGCGCACCGTGAGAGATTGCGTCTTTGGGAAAGCAGAGATTCCCAGTGCGGTTGTGCCTGTGAGTAGGCTGCCCGGGGAAGGTGAAGACCAGCAACAGCTTTCAGGGCTGCCACCTTCCGTGTGGGACAAGGAGCCGGACGTTTGCCTTTTCGGGAACAGGCTCTGCCGAGGATGCGCACCGTGAGCTGTTCCTTCTCTGGGCAAGCACAGATCCCAAAACCCTTTGTGCCTGTGACTAGGCTGCCCGGGGAAGGTGAAGACCAGCAACAGCTTTCAGGGCTGCCACCTTCCGTGTGGGACAAGGAGCCGGACGTTTGCCTTTTCGGGAACAGGCTCTGCCGAGGATGCGCACCGTGAGAGATTGCGTCTTTGGGAAAGCAGAGATTCCCAGTGCGGTTGTGCCTGTGACTAGGCTGCCCGGGGAAGGTGAAGACCAGCAACAGCTTTCAGGGCTGCCACCTTCCGTGTGGGACAAGGAGCCGGACGTTTGCCTTTTCGGGAACAGGCTCTGCCGAGGATGCGCACCGTGAGAGATTGCGTCTTTGGGAAAGCAGAGATTCCCAGTGCGGTTGTGCCTGTGAGTAGGCTGCCCGGGGAAGGTGAAGACCAGCAACAGCTTTCAGGGCTGCCACCTTCCGTGTGGGACAAGGAGCCGGACGTTTGCCTTTTCGGGAACAGGCTCTGCCGAGGATGCGCACCGTGAGCTGTTCCTTCTCTGGGCAAGCACAGATCCGAATACCTGTTGTGCCTATGACTAGGCTGCCCGGGGAAGGTGAAGACCAGCAAGAGCTTTCAGGGCTGCCACCTTCCGTGTGGGACAAGGAGCCGGACGTTTGCCTTTTCGGGAACAGGCTCTGCCGAGGATGCGCACCGTGAGAGATTGCGTCTTTGGGAAAGCAGAGATTCCCAGTGCGGTTGTGCCTGTGAGTAGGCTGCCCGGGGAAGGTGAAGACCAGCAACAGCTTTCAGGGCTGCCACCTTCCGTGTGGGACAAGGAGCCGGACGTTTGCCTTTTCGGGAACAGGCTCTGCCGAGGATGCGCACCGTGAGCTGTTCCTTCTCTGGGCAAGCACAGATCCGAATACCTGTTGTGCCTATGACTAGGCTGCCCGGGGAAGGTGAAGACCAGCAACAGCTTTCAGGGCTGCCACCTTCCGTGTGGGACAAGGAGCCGGACGTTTGCCTTTTCGGGAACAGGCTCTGCCGAGGATGCGCACCGTGAGAGATTGCGTCTTTGGGAAAGCAGAGAGTCCCAGTGCGGTTGTGCCTGTGAGTAGGCTGCCCGGGGAAGGTGAAGACCAGCAACAGCTTTCAGGGCTGCCACCTTCCGTGTGGGACAAGGAGCCGGACGTTTGCCTTTTCGGGAACAGGCTCTGCCGAGGATGCGCACCGTGAGCTGTTCCTTCTCTGGGCAAGCACAGATCCGAATACCTGTTGTGCCTATGACTAGGCTGCCCGGGGAAGGTGAAGACCAGCAACAGCTTTCAGGGCTGCCACCTTCCGTGTGGGACAAGGAGCCGGACGTTTGCCTTTTCGGGAACAGGCTCTGCCGAGGATGCGCACCGTGAGCTGTTCCTTCTATGGGCAAGCACAGATCCCAAAAGCTGTTGTGCCTGTGAGTAGGCTGCCCGGGGAAGGTGAAGACCAGCAACAGCTTTCAGGGCTGCCACCTTCCGTGTGGGACAAGGAGCCGGACGTTTGCCTTTTCGGGAACAGGCTCTGCCGAGGATGCGCACCGTGAGCTGTTCCTTCTCTGGGCAAGCACAGATCCGAATACCTGTTGTGCCTATGAATAGGCTGCCCGGGGAAGGTGAAGACCAGCAACAGCTTTCAGGGCTGCCACCTTCCGTGTGGGACAAGGAGCCGGACGTTTGCCTTTTCGGGAACAGGCTCTGCCGAGGATGCGCACCGTGAGAGATTGCGTCTTTGGGAAAGCACAGATCCCAAAAACCTTTGTGCCTGTGACTAGGCTGCCCGGGGAAGGTGAAGACCAGCAACAGCTTTCAGGGCTGCCACCTTCCGTGTGGGACAAGGAGCCGGACGTTTGCCTTTTCGGGAACAGGCTCTGCCGAGGATGCGCACCGTGAGAGATTGCGTCTTTGGGAAAGCAGAGATTCCCAGTGCGGTTGTGCCTGTGACTAGGCTGCCCGGGGAAGGTGAAGACCAGCAACAGCTTTCAGGGCTGCCACCTTCCGTGTGGGACAAGGAGCCGGACGTTTGCCTTTTCGGGAACAGGCTCTGCCGAGGATGCGCACCGTGAGAGATTGCGTCTTTGGGAAAGCAGAGATTCCCAGTGCGGTTGTGCCTGTGACTAGGCTGCCCGGGGAAGGTGAAGACCAGCAACAGCTTTCAGGGCTGCCACCTTCCGTGTGGGACAAGGAGCCGGACGTTTGCCTTTTCGGGAACAGGCTCTGCCGAGGATGCGCACCGTGAGCTGTTCCTTCTCTGGGCAAGCACAGATCCGAATACCTGTTGTGCCTATGACTAGGCTGCCCGGGGAAGGTGAAGACCAGCAAGAGCTTTCAGGGCTGCCACCTTCCGTGTGGGACAAGGAGCCGGACGTTTGCCTTTTCGGGAACAGGCTCTGCCGAGGATGCGCACCGTGAGCTGTTCCTTCTCTGGGCAAGCACAGATCCGAATACCTGTTGTGCCTATGACTAGGCTGCCCGGGGAAGGTGAAGACCAGCAACAGCTTTCAGGGCTGCCACCTTCCGTGTGGGACAAGGAGCCGGACGTTTGCCTTTTCGGGAACAGGCTCTGCCGAGGATGCGCACCGTGAGAGATTGCGTCTTTGGGAAAGCAGAGATTCCCAGTGCGGTTGTGCCTGTGACTAGGCTGCCCGGGGAAGGTGAAGACCAGCAACAGCTTTCAGGGCTGCCACCTTCCGTGTGGGACAAGGAGCCGGACGTTTGCCTTTTCGGGAACAGGCTCTGCCGAGGATGCGCACCGTGAGAGATTGCGTCTTTGGGAAAGCAGAGAGTCCCAGTGCGGTTGTGCCTGTGAGTAGGCTGCCCGGGGAAGGTGAAGACCAGCAACAGCTTTCAGGGCTGCCACCTTCCGTGTGGGACAAGGAGCCGGACGTTTGCCTTTTCGGGAACAGGCTCTGCCGAGGATGCGCACCGTGAGCTGTTCCTTCTCTGGGCAAGCACAGATCCGAATACCTGTTGTGCCTATGACTAGGCTGCCCGGGGAAGGTGAAGACCAGCAACAGCTTTCAGGGCTGCCACCTTCCGTGTGGGACAAGGAGCCGGACGTTTGCCTTTTCGGGAACAGGCTCTGCCGAGGATGCGCACCGTGAGCTGTTCCTTCTCTGGGCAAGCACAGATCCCAAAAGCTGTTGTGCCTGTGAGTAGGCTGCCCGGGGAAGGTGAAGACCAGCAACAGCTTTCAGGGCTGCCACCTTCCGTGTGGGACAAGGAGCCGGACGTTTGCCTTTTCGGGAACAGGCTCTGCCGAGGATGCGCACCGTGAGCTGTTCCTTCTCTGGGCAAGCACAGATCCGAATACCTGTTGTGCCTATGAATAGGCTGCCCGGGGAAGGTGAAGACCAGCAACAGCTTTCAGGGCTGCCACCTTCCGTGTGGGACAAGGAGCCGGACGTTTGCCTTTTCGGGAACAGGCTCTGCCGAGGATGCGCACCGTGAGAGATTGCGTCTTTGGGAAAGCACAGATCCCAAAAACCTTTGTGCCTGTGACTAGGCTGCCCGGGGAAGGTGAAGACCAGCAACAGCTTTCAGGGCTGCCACCTTCCGTGTGGGACAAGGAGCCGGACGTTTGCCTTTTCGGGAACAGGCTCTGCCGAGGATGCGCACCGTGAGAGATTGCGTCTTTGGGAAAGCAGAGATTCCCAGTGCGGTTGTGCCTGTGACTAGGCTGCCCGGGGAAGGTGAAGACCAGCAACAGCTTTCAGGGCTGCCACCTTCCGTGTGGGACAAGGAGCCGGACGTTTGCCTTTTCGGGAACAGGCTCTGCCGAGGATGCGCACCGTGAGAGATTGCGTCTTTGGGAAAGCAGAGATTCCCAGTGCGGTTGTGCCTGTGACTAGGCTGCCCGGGGAAGGTGAAGACCAGCAACAGCTTTCAGGGCTGCCACCTTCCGTGTGGGACAAGGAGCCGGACGTTTGCCTTTTCGGGAACAGGCTCTGCCGAGGATGCGCACCGTGAGCTGTTCCTTCTCTGGGCAAGCACAGATCCGAATACCTGTTGTGCCTATGACTAGGCTGCCCGGGGAAGGTGAAGACCAGCAAGAGCTTTCAGGGCTGCCACCTTCCGTGTGGGACAAGGAGCCGGACGTTTGCCTTTTCGGGAACAGGCTCTGCCGAGGATGCGCACCGTGAGCTGTTCCTTCTCTGGGCAAGCACAGATCCGAATACCTGTTGTGCCTATGACTAGGCTGCCCGGGGAAGGTGAAGACCAGCAACAGCTTTCAGGGCTGCCACCTTCCGTGTGGGACAAGGAGCCGGACGTTTGCCTTTTCGGGAACAGGCTCTGCCGAGGATGCGCACCGTGAGAGATTGCGTCTTTGGGAAAGCAGAGATTCCCAGTGCGGTTGTGCCTGTGACTAGGCTGCCCGGGGAAGGTGAAGACCAGCAACAGCTTTCAGGGCTGCCACCTTCCGTGTGGGACAAGGAGCCGGACGTTTGCCTTTTCGGGAACAGGCTCTGCCGAGGATGCGCACCGTGAGCTGTTCCTTCTCTGGGCAAGCACAGATCCCAAAACCCTTTGTGCCTGTGAGTAGGCTGCCCGGGGAAGGTGAAGACCAGCAACAGCTTTCAGGGCTGCCACCTTCCGTGTGGGACAAGGAGCCGGACGTTTGCCTTTTCGGGAACAGGCTCTGCCGAGGATGCGCACCGTGAGAGATTGCGTCTTTGGGAAAGCAGAGATTCCCAGTGCGGTTGTGCCTGTGAACAGGCTGCCCGGGGAAGGTGAAGACCAGCAACAGCTTTCAGGGCTGCCACCTTCCGTGTGGGACAAGGAGCCGGACGTTTGCCTTTTCGGGAACAGGCTCTGCCGAGGATGCGCACCGTGAGCTGTTCCTTCTCTGGGCAAGCACAGATCCCAAAACCCTTTGTGCCTGTGAGTAGGCTGCCCGGGGAAGGTGAAGACCAGCAACAGCTTTCAGGGCTGCCACCTTCCGTGTGGGACAAGGAGCCGGACGTTTGCCTTTTCGGGAACAGGCTCTGCCGAGGATGCGCACCGTGAGAGATTGCGTCTTTGGGAAAGCACAGATCCCAAAAACCTTTGTGCCTGTGAGTAGGCTGCCCGGGGAAGGTGAAGACCAGCAACAGCTTTCAGGGCTGCCACCTTCCGTGTGGGACAAGGAGCCGGACGTTTGCCTTTTCGGGAACAGGCTCTGCCGAGGATGCGCACCGTGAGAGATTGCGTCTTTGGGAAAGCAGAGATTCCCAGTGCGGTTGTGCCTGTGAGTAGGCTGCCCGGGGAAGGTGAAGACCAGCAACAGCTTTCAGGGCTGCCACCTTCCGTGTGGGACAAGGAGCCGGACGTTTGCCTTTTCGGGAACAGGCTCTGCCGAGGATGCGCACCGTGAGAGATTGCGTCTTTGGGAAAGCAGAGATTCCCAGTGCGGTTGTGCCTGTGAGTAGGCTGCCCGGGGAAGGTGAAGACCAGCAACAGCTTTCAGGGCTGCCACCTTCCGTGTGGGACAAGGAGCCGGACGTTTGCCTTTTCGGGAACAGGCTCTGCCGAGGATGCGCACCGTGAGAGATTGCGTCTTTGGGAAAGCAGAGATTCCCAGTGCGGTTGTGCCTGTGAGTAGGCTGCCCGGGGAAGGTGAAGACCAGCAACAGCTTTCAGGGCTGCCACCTTCCGTGTGGGACAAGGAGCCGGACGTTTGCCTTTTCGGGAACAGGCTCTGCCGAGGATGCGCACCGTGAGCTGTTCCTTCTCTGGGCAAGCACAGATCCGAATACCTGTTGTGCCTGTGAGTAGGCTGCCCGGGGAAGGTGAAGACCAGCAACAGCTTTCAGGGCTGCCACCTTCCGTGTGGGACAAGGAGCCGGACGTTTGCCTTTTCGGGAACAGGCTCTGCCGAGGATGCGCACCGTGAGAGATTGCATCTTTGGGAAAGCAGAGATTCCCAGTGCGGTTGTGCCTGTGAACAGGCTGCCCGGGGAAGGTGAAGACCAGCAACAGCTTTCAGGGCTGCCACCTTCCGTGTGGGACAAGGAGCCGGACGTTTGCCTTTTCGGGAACAGGCTCTGCCGAGGATGCGCACCGTGAGAGATTGCATCTTTGGGAAAGCAGAGATTCCCAGTGCGGTTGTGCCTGTGAGTAGGCTGCCCGGGGAAGGTGAAGACCAGCAACAGCTTTCAGGGCTGCCACCTTCCGTGTGGGACAAGGAGCCGGACGTTTGCCTTTTCGGGAACAGGCTCTGCCGAGGATGCGCACCGTGAGAGATTGCGTCTTTGGGAAAGCAGAGAGTCCCAGTGCGGTTGTGCCTGTGACTAGGCTGCCCGGGGAAGGTGAAGACCAGCAACAGCTTTCAGGGCTGCCACCTTCCGTGTGGGACAAGGAGCCGGACGTTTGCCTTTTCGGGAACAGGCTCTGCCGAGGATGCGCACCGTGAGAGATTGCGTCTTTGGGAAAGCAGAGATTCCCAGTGCGGTTGTGCCTGTGAGTAGGCTGCCCGGGGAAGGTGAAGACCAGCAACAGCTTTCAGGGCTGCCACCTTCCGTGTGGGACAAGGAGCCGGACGTTTGCCTTTTCGGGAACAGGCTCTGCCGAGGATGCGCACCGTGAGAGATTGCGTCTTTGGGAAAGCACAGATCCCAAAAACCTTTGTGCCTGTGACTAGGCTGCCCGGGGAAGGTGAAGACCAGCAACAGCTTTCAGGGCTGCCACCTTCCGTGTGGGACAAGGAGCCGGACGTTTGCCTTTTCGGGAACAGGCTCTGCCGAGGATGCGCACCGTGAGCTGTTCCTTCTCTGGGCAAGCACAGATCCCAAAAGCTGTTGTGCCTGTGAACAGGCTGCCCGGGGAAGGTGAAGACCAGCAACAGCTTTCAGGGCTGCCACCTTCCGTGTGGGACAAGGAGCCGGACGTTTGCCTTTTCGGGAACAGGCTCTGCCGAGGATGCGCACCGTGAGAGATTGCGTCTTTGGGAAAGCAGAGATTCCCAGTGCGGTTGTGCCTGTGACTAGGCTGCCCGGGGAAGGTGAAGACCAGCAACAGCTTTCAGGGCTGCCACCTTCCGTGTGGGACAAGGAGCCGGACGTTTGCCTTTTCGGGAACAGGCTCTGCCGAGGATGCGCACCGTGAGAGATTGCGTCTTTGGGAAAGCAGAGATTCCCAGTGCGGTTGTGCCTGTGAGTAGGCTGCCCGGGGAAGGTGAAGACCAGCAACAGCTTTCAGGGCTGCCACCTTCCGTGTGGGACAAGGAGCCGGACGTTTGCCTTTTCGGGAACAGGCTCTGCCGAGGATGCGCACCGTGAGCTGTTCCTTCTCTGGGCAAGCACAGATCCGAATACCTGTTGTGCCTATGACTAGGCTGCCCGGGGAAGGTGAAGACCAGCAACAGCTTTCAGGGCTGCCACCTTCCGTGTGGGACAAGGAGCCGGACGTTTGCCTTTTCGGGAACAGGCTCTGCCGAGGATGCGCACCGTGAGAGATTGCGTCTTTGGGAAAGCAGAGATTCCCAGTGCGGTTGTGCCTGTGAGTAGGCTGCCCGGGGAAGGTGAAGACCAGCAACAGCTTTCAGGGCTGCCACCTTCCGTGTGGGACAAGGAGCCGGACGTTTGCCTTTTCGGGAACAGGCTCTGCCGAGGATGCGCACCGTGAGCTGTTCCTTCTCTGGGCAAGCACAGATCCGAATACCTGTTGTGCCTATGACTAGGCTGCCCGGGGAAGGTGAAGACCAGCAACAGCTTTCAGGGCTGCCACCTTCCGTGTGGGACAAGGAGCCGGACGTTTGCCTTTTCGGGAACAGGCTCTGCCAAGGATGCGCACCGTGAGAGATTGCGTCTTTGGGAAAGCAGAGAGTCCCAGTGCGGTTGTGCCTGTGAGTAGGCTGCCCGGGGAAGGTGAAGACCAGCAACAGCTTTCAGGGCTGCCACCTTCCGTGTGGGACAAGGAGCCGGACGTTTGCCTTTTCGGGAACAGGCTCTGCCGAGGATGCGCACCGTGAGCTGTTCCTTCTCTGGGCAAGCACAGATCCGAATACCTGTTGTGCCTATGACTAGGCTGCCCGGGGAAGGTGAAGACCAGCAACAGCTTTCAGGGCTGCCACCTTCCGTGTGGGACAAGGAGCCGGACGTTTGCCTTTTCGGGAACAGGCTCTGCCGAGGATGCGCACCGTGAGCTGTTCCTTCTCTGGGCAAGCACAGATCCCAAAAGCTGTTGTGCCTGTGAACAGGCTGCCCGGGGAAGGTGAAGACCAGCAACAGCTTTCAGGGCTGCCACCTTCCGTGTGGGACAAGGAGCCGGACGTTTGCCTTTTCGGGAACAGGCTCTGCCGAGGATGCGCACCGTGAGCTGTTCCTTCTCTGGGCAAGCACAGATCCGAATACCTGTTGTGCCTATGAATAGGCTGCCCGGGGAAGGTGAAGACCAGCAACAGCTTTCAGGGTTGCCACCTTCCGTGTGGGACAAGGAGCCGGACGTTTGCCTTTTCGGGAACAGGCTCTGCCGAGGATGCGCACCGTGAGAGATTGCGTCTTTGGGAAAGCACAGATCCCAAAAACCTTTGTGCCTGTGACTAGGCTGCCCGGGGAAGGTGAAGACCAGCAACAGCTTTCAGGGCTGCCACCTTCCGTGTGGGACAAGGAGCCGGACGTTTGCCTTTTCGGGAACAGGCTCTGCCGAGGATGCGCACCGTGAGAGATTGCGTCTTTGGGAAAGCAGAGATTCCCAGTGCGGTTGTGCCTGTGACTAGGCTGCCCGGGGAAGGTGAAGACCAGCAACAGCTTTCAGGGCTGCCACCTTCCGTGTGGGACAAGGAGCCGGACGTTTGCCTTTTCGGGAACAGGCTCTGCCGAGGATGCGCACCGTGAGAGATTGCGTCTTTGGGAAAGCAGAGATTCCCAGTGCGGTTGTGCCTGTGACTAGGCTGCCCGGGGAAGGTGAAGACCAGCAACAGCTTTCAGGGCTGCCACCTTCCGTGTGGGACAAGGAGCCGGACGTTTGCCTTTTCGGGAACAGGCTCTGCCGAGGATGCGCACCGTGAGCTGTTCCTTCTCTGGGCAAGCACAGATCCGAATACCTGTTGTGCCTATGACTAGGCTGCCCGGGGAAGGTGAAGACCAGCAAGAGCTTTCAGGGCTGCCACCTTCCGTGTGGGACAAGGAGCCGGACGTTTGCCTTTTCGGGAACAGGCTCTGCCGAGGATGCGCACCGTGAGCTGTTCCTTCTCTGGGCAAGCACAGATCCGAATACCTGTTGTGCCTATGACTAGGCTGCCCGGGGAAGGTGAAGACCAGCAACAGCTTTCAGGGCTGCCACCTTCCGTGTGGGACAAGGAGCCGGACGTTTGCCTTTTCGGGAACAGGCTCTGCCGAGGATGCGCACCGTGAGAGATTGCGTCTTTGGGAAAGCAGAGATTCCCAGTGCGGTAGTGCCTGTGAGTAGGCTGCCCGGGAAAGGTGAAGACCAGCAACAGCTTTCAGGGCTGCCACCTTCCGTGTGGGACAAGGAGCCGGACGTTTGCCTTTTCGGGAACAGGCTCTGCCGAGGATGCGCACCGTGAGAGATTGCGTCTTTGGGAAAGCAGAGATTCCCAGTGCGGTTGTGCCTGTGAGTAGGCTGCCCGGGGAAGGTGAAGACCAGCAACAGCTTTCAGGGCTGCCACCTTCCGTGTGGGACAAGGAGCCGGACGTTTGCCTTTTCGGGAACAGGCTCTGCCGAGGATGCGCACCGTGAGAGATTGCGTCTTTGGGAAAGCACAGATCCCAAAACCCTTTGTGCCTGTGAGTAGGCTGCCCGGGGAAGGTGAAGACCAGCAACAGCTTTCAGGGCTGCCACCTTCCGTGTGGGACAAGGAGCCGGACGTTTGCCTTTTCGGGAACAGGCTCTGCCGAGGATGCGCACCGTGAGAGATTGCGTCTTTGGGAAAGCAGAGATTCCCAGTGCGGTTGTGCCTGTGAGTAGGCTGCCCGGGGAAGGTGAAGACCAGCAACAGCTTTCAGGGCTGCCACCTTCCGTGTGGGACAAGGAGCCGGACGTTTGCCTTTTCGGGAACAGGCTCTGCCGAGGATGCGCACCGTGAGCTGTTCCTTCTCTGGGCAAGCACAGATCCGAATACCTGTTGTGCCTGTGAGTAGGCTGCCCGGGGAAGGTGAAGACCAGCAACAGCTTTCAGGGCTGCCACCTTCCGTGTGGGACAAGGAGCCGGACGTTTGCCTTTTCGGGAACAGGCTCTGCCGAGGATGCGCACCGTGAGAGATTGCATCTTTGGGAAAGCAGAGATTCCCAGTGCGGTTGTGCCTGTGAACAGGCTGCCCGGGGAAGGTGAAGACCAGCAACAGCTTTCAGGGCTGCCACCTTCCGTGTGGGACAAGGAGCCGGACGTTTGCCTTTTCGGGAACAGGCTCTGCCGAGGATGCGCACCGTGAGAGATTGCATCTTTGGGAAAGCAGAGATTCCCAGTGCGGTTGTGCCTGTGAGTAGGCTGCCCGGGGAAGGTGAAGACCAGCAACAGCTTTCAGGGCTGCCACCTTCCGTGTGGGACAAGGAGCCGGACGTTTGCCTTTTCGGGAACAGGCTCTGCCGAGGATGCGCACCGTGAGAGATTGCGTCTTTGGGAAAGCAGAGAGTCCCAGTGCGGTTGTGCCTGTGACTAGGCTGCCCGGGGAAGGTGAAGACCAGCAACAGCTTTCAGGGCTGCCACCTTCCGTGTGGGACAAGGAGCCGGACGTTTGCCTTTTCGGGAACAGGCTCTGCCGAGGATGCGCACCGTGAGAGATTGCGTCTTTGGGAAAGCAGAGATTCCCAGTGCGGTTGTGCCTGTGAGTAGGCTGCCCGGGGAAGGTGAAGACCAGCAACAGCTTTCAGGGCTGCCACCTTCCGTGTGGGACAAGGAGCCGGACGTTTGCCTTTTCGGGAACAGGCTCTGCCGAGGATGCGCACCGTGAGAGATTGCGTCTTTGGGAAAGCACAGATCCCAAAAACCTTTGTGCCTGTGACTAGGCTGCCCGGGGAAGGTGAAGACCAGCAACAGCTTTCAGGGCTGCCACCTTCCGTGTGGGACAAGGAGCCGGACGTTTGCCTTTTCGGGAACAGGCTCTGCCGAGGATGCGCACCGTGAGCTGTTCCTTCTCTGGGCAAGCACAGATCCCAAAAGCTGTTGTGCCTGTGAACAGGCTGCCCGGGGAAGGTGAAGACCAGCAACAGCTTTCAGGGCTGCCACCTTCCGTGTGGGACAAGGAGCCGGACGTTTGCCTTTTCGGGAACAGGCTCTGCCGAGGATGCGCACCGTGAGAGATTGCGTCTTTGGGAAAGCAGAGATTCCCAGTGCGGTTGTGCCTGTGAGTAGGCTGCCCGGGGAAGGTGAAGACCAGCAACAGCTTTCAGGGCTGCCACCTTCCGTGTGGGACAAGGAGCCGGACGTTTGCCTTTTCGGGAACAGGCTCTGCCGAGGATGCGCACCGTGAGAGATTGCGTCTTTGGGAAAGCAGAGATTCCCAGTGCGGTTGTGCCTGTGAGTAGGCTGCCCGGGGAAGGTGAAGACCAGCAACAGCTTTCAGGGCTGCCACCTTCCGTGTGGGACAAGGAGCCGGACGTTTGCCTTTTCGGGAACAGGCTCTGCCGAGGATGCGCACCGTGAGCTGTTCCTTCTCTGGGCAAGCACAGATCCGAATACCTGTTGTGCCTATGACTAGGCTGCCCGGGGAAGGTGAAGACCAGCAACAGCTTTCAGGGCTGCCACCTTCCGTGTGGGACAAGGAGCCGGACGTTTGCCTTTTCGGGAACAGGCTCTGCCGAGGATGCGCACCGTGAGAGATTGCGTCTTTGGGAAAGCAGAGATTCCCAGTGCGGTTGTGCCTGTGAGTAGGCTGCCCGGGGAAGGTGAAGACCAGCAACAGCTTTCAGGGCTGCCACCTTCCGTGTGGGACAAGGAGCCGGACGTTTGCCTTTTCGGGAACAGGCTCTGCCGAGGATGCGCACCGTGAGAGATTGCATCTTTGGGAAAGCACAGATTCCCAGTGCGGTTGTGCCTGTGAGTAGGCTGCCCGGGGAAGGTGAAGACCAGCAACAGCTTTCAGGGCTGCCACCTTCCGTGTGGGACAAGGAGCCGGACGTTTGCCTTTTCGGGAACAGGCTCTGCCGAGGATGCGCACCGTGAGAGATTGCGTCTTTGGGAAAGCAGAGAGTCCCAGTGCGGTTGTGCCTGTGAGTAGGCTGCCCGGGGAAGGTGAAGACCAGCAACAGCTTTCAGGGCTGCCACCTTCCGTGTGGGACAAGGAGCCGGACGTTTGCCTTTTCGGGAACAGGCTCTGCCGAGGATGCGCACCGTGAGCTGTTCCTTCTCTGGGCAAGCACAGATCCGAATACCTGTTGTGCCTATGACTAGGCTGCCCGGGGAAGGTGAAGACCAGCAACAGCTTTCAGGGCTGCCACCTTCCGTGTGGGACAAGGAGCCGGACGTTTGCCTTTTCGGGAACAGGCTCTGCCGAGGATGCGCACCGTGAGAGATTGCGTCTTTGGGAAAGCAGAGATTCCCAGTGCGGTTGTGCCTGTGAGTAGGCTGCCCGGGGAAGGTGAAGACCAGCAACAGCTTTCAGGGCTGCCACCTTCCGTGTGGGACAAGGAGCCGGACGTTTGCCTTTTCGGGAACAGGCTCTGCCGAGGATGCGCACCGTGAGAGATTGCGTCTTTGGGAAAGCAGAGATTCCCAGTGCGGTTGTGCCTGTGAGTAGGCTGCCCGGGGAAGGTGAAGACCAGCAACAGCTTTCAGGGCTGCCACCTTCCGTGTGGGACAAGGAGCCGGACGTTTGCCTTTTCGGGAACAGGCTCTGCCGAGGATGCGCACCGTGAGAGATTGCGTCTTTGGGAAAGCAGAGAGTCCCAGTGCGGTTGTGCCTGTGAGTAGGCTGCCCGGGGAAGGTGAAGACCAGCAACAGCTTTCAGGGCTGCCACCTTCCGTGTGGGACAAGGAGCCGGACGTTTGCCTTTTCGGGAACAGGCTCTGCCGAGGATGCGCACCGTGAGAGATTGCGTCTTTGGGAAAGCAGAGATTCCCAGTGCGGTTGTGCCTGTGAGTAGGCTGCCCGGGGAAGGTGAAGACCAGCAACAGCTTTCAGGGCTGCCACCTTCCGTGTGGGACAAGGAGCCGGACGTTTGCCTTTTCGGGAACAGGCTCTGCCGAGGATGCGCACCGTGAGCTGTTCCTTCTCTGGGCAAGCACAGATCCGAATACCTGTTGTGCCTATGACTAGGCTGCCCGGGGAAGGTGAAGACCAGCAACAGCTTTCAGGGCTGCCACCTTCCGTGTGGGACAAGGAGCCGGACGTTTGCCTTTTCGGGAACAGGCTCTGCCGAGGATGCGCACCGTGAGAGATTGCGTCTTTGGGAAAGCAGAGATTCCCAGTGCGGTTGTGCCTGTGAGTAGGCTGCCCGGGGAAGGTGAAGACCAGCAACAGCTTTCAGGGCTGCCACCTTCCGTGTGGGACAAGGAGCCGGACGTTTGCCTTTTCGGGAACAGGCTCTGCCGAGGATGCGCACCGTGAGAGATTGCATCTTTGGGAAAGCACAGATTCCCAGTGCGGTTGTGCCTGTGAGTAGGCTGCCCGGGGAAGGTGAAGACCAGCAACAGCTTTCAGGGCTGCCACCTTCCGTGTGGGACAAGGAGCCGGACGTTTGCCTTTTCGGGAACAGGCTCTGCCGAGGATGCGCACCGTGAGAGATTGCGTCTTTGGGAAAGCAGAGAGTCCCAGTGCGGTTGTGCCTGTGAGTAGGCTGCCCGGGGAAGGTGAAGACCAGCAACAGCTTTCAGGGCTGCCACCTTCCGTGTGGGACAAGGAGCCGGACGTTTGCCTTTTCGGGAACAGGCTCTGCCGAGGATGCGCACCGTGAGCTGTTCCTTCTCTGGGCAAGCACAGATCCGAATACCTGTTGTGCCTATGACTAGGCTGCCCGGGGAAGGTGAAGACCAGCAACAGCTTTCAGGGCTGCCACCTTCCGTGTGGGACAAGGAGCCGGACGTTTGCCTTTTCGGGAACAGGCTCTGCCGAGGATGCGCACCGTGAGAGATTGCGTCTTTGGGAAAGCAGAGATTCCCAGTGCGGTTGTGCCTGTGAGTAGGCTGCCCGGGGAAGGTGAAGACCAGCAACAGCTTTCAGGGCTGCCACCTTCCGTGTGGGACAAGGAGCCGGACGTTTGCCTTTTCGGGAACAGGCTCTGCCGAGGATGCGCACCGTGAGAGATTGCGTCTTTGGGAAAGCAGAGATTCCCAGTGCGGTTGTGCCTGTGAACAGGCTGCCCGGGGAAGGTGAAGACCAGCAACAGCTTTCAGGGCTGCCACCTTCCGTGTGGGACAAGGAGCCGGACGTTTGCCTTTTCGGGAACAGGCTCTGCCGAGGATGCGCACCGTGAGCTGTTCCTTCTCTGGGCAAGCACAGATCCGAATACCTGTTGTGCCTATGACTAGGCTGCCCGGGGAAGGTGAAGACCAGCAACAGCTTTCAGGGCTGCCACCTTCCGTGTGGGACAAGGAGCCGGACGTTTGCCTTTTCGGGAACAGGCTCTGCCGAGGATGCGCACCGTGAGAGATTGCGTCTTTGGGAAAGCAGAGAGTCCCAGTGCGGTTGTGCCTGTGAACAGGCTGCCCGGGGAAGGTGAAGACCAGCAACAGCTTTCAGGGCTGCCACCTTCCGTGTGGGACAAGGAGCCGGACGTTTGCCTTTTCGGGAACAGGCTCTGCCGAGGATGCGCACCGTGAGAGATTGCGTCTTTGGGAAAGCACAGATCCCAAAAACCTTTGTGCCTGTGACTAGGCTGCCCGGGGAAGGTGAAGACCAGCAACAGCTTTCAGGGCTGCCACCTTCCGTGTGGGACAAGGAGCCGGACGTTTGCCTTTTCGGGAACAGGCTCTGCCGAGGATGCGCACCGTGAGAGATTGCGTCTTTGGGAAAGCAGAGATTCCCAGTGCGGTTGTGCCTGTGACTAGGCTGCCCGGGGAAGGTGAAGACCAGCAACAGCTTTCAGGGCTGCCACCTTCCGTGTGGGACAAGGAGCCGGACGTTTGCCTTTTCGGGAACAGGCTCTGCCGAGGATGCGCACCGTGAGAGATTGCGTCTTTGGGAAAGCAGAGATTCCCAGTGCGGTTGTGCCTGTGACTAGGCTGCCCGGGGAAGGTGAAGACCAGCAACAGCTTTCAGGGCTGCCACCTTCCGTGTGGGACAAGGAGCCGGACGTTTGCCTTTTCGGGAACAGGCTCTGCCGAGGATGCGCACCGTGAGAGATTGCATCTTTGGGAAAGCAGAGATTCCCAGTGCGGTTGTGCCTGTGAGTAGGCTGCCCGGGGAAGGTGAAGACCAGCAACAGCTTTCAGGGCTGCCACCTTCCGTGTGGGACAAGGAGCCGGACGTTTGCCTTTTCGGGAACAGGCTCTGCCGAGGATGCGCACCGTGAGCTGTTCCTTCTCTGGGCAAGCACAGATCCGAATACCTGTTGTGCCTATGACTAGGCTGCCCGGGGAAGGTGAAGACCAGCAACAGCTTTCAGGGCTGCCACCTTCCGTGTGGGACAAGGAGCCGGACGTTTGCCTTTTCGGGAACAGGCTCTGCCGAGGATGCGCACCGTGAGAGATTGCGTCTTTGGGAAAGCAGAGAGTCCCAGTGCGGTTGTGCCTGTGAGTAGGCTGCCCGGGGAAGGTGAAGACCAGCAACAGCTTTCAGGGCTGCCACCTTCCGTGTGGGACAAGGAGCCGGACGTTTGCCTTTTCGGGAACAGGCTCTGCCGAGGATGCGCACCGTGAGAGATTGCGTCTTTGGGAAAGCAGAGATTCCCAGTGCGGTTGTGCCTGTGAGTAGGCTGCCCGGGGAAGGTGAAGACCAGCAACAGCTTTCAGGGCTGCCACCTTCCGTGTGGGACAAGGAGCCGGACGTTTGCCTTTTCGGGAACAGGCTCTGCCGAGGATGCGCACCGTGAGCTGTTCCTTCTCTGGGCAAGCACAGATCCGAATACCTGTTGTGCCTATGACTAGGCTGCCCGGGGAAGGTGAAGACCAGCAACAGCTTTCAGGGCTGCCACCTTCCGTGTGGGACAAGGAGCCGGACGTTTGCCTTTTCGGGAACAGGCTCTGCCGAGGATGCGCACCGTGAGAGATTGCGTCTTTGGGAAAGCAGAGATTCCCAGTGCGGTTGTGCCTGTGAGTAGGCTGCCCGGGGAAGGTGAAGACCAGCAACAGCTTTCAGGGCTGCCACCTTCCGTGTGGGACAAGGAGCCGGACGTTTGCCTTTTCGGGAACAGGCTCTGCCGAGGATGCGCACCGTGAGAGATTGCATCTTTGGGAAAGCACAGATTCCCAGTGCGGTTGTGCCTGTGAGTAGGCTGCCCGGGGAAGGTGAAGACCAGCAACAGCTTTCAGGGCTGCCACCTTCCGTGTGGGACAAGGAGCCGGACGTTTGCCTTTTCGGGAACAGGCTCTGCCGAGGATGCGCACCGTGAGAGATTGCGTCTTTGGGAAAGCAGAGAGTCCCAGTGCGGTTGTGCCTGTGAACAGGCTGCCCGGGGAAGGTGAAGACCAGCAACAGCTTTCAGGGCTGCCACCTTCCGTGTGGGACAAGGAGCCGGACGTTTGCCTTTTCGGGAACAGGCTCTGCCGAGGATGCGCACCGTGAGCTGTTCCTTCTCTGGGCAAGCACAGATCCGAATACCTGTTGTGCCTATGACTAGGCTGCCCGGGGAAGGTGAAGACCAGCAACAGCTTTCAGGGCTGCCACCTTCCGTGTGGGACAAGGAGCCGGACGTTTGCCTTTTCGGGAACAGGCTCTGCCGAGGATGCGCACCGTGAGAGATTGCGTCTTTGGGAAAGCAGAGAGTCCCAGTGCGGTTGTGCCTGTGACTAGGCTGCCCGGGGAAGGTGAAGACCAGCAACAGCTTTCAGGGCTGCCACCTTCCGTGTGGGACAAGGAGCCGGACGTTTGCCTTTTCGGGAACAGGCTCTGCCGAGGATGCGCACCGTGAGCTGTTCCTTCTCTGGGCAAGCACAGATCCCAAAAGCTGTTGTGCCTGTGAACAGGCTGCCCGGGGAAGGTGAAGACCAGCAACAGCTTTCAGGGCTGCCACCTTCCGTGTGGGACAAGGAGCCGGACGTTTGCCTTTTCGGGAACAGGCTCTGCCGAGGATGCGCACCGTGAGAGATTGCGTCTTTGGGAAAGCAGAGAGTCCCAGTGCGGTTGTGCCTGTGAGTAGGCTGCCCGGGGAAGGTGAAGACCAGCAACAGCTTTCAGGGCTGCCACCTTCCGTGTGGGACAAGGAGCCGGACGTTTGCCTTTTCGGGAACAGGCTCTGCCGAGGATGCGCACCGTGAGAGATTGCGTCTTTGGGAAAGCAGAGATTCCCAGTGCGGTTGTGCCTGTGAGTAGGCTGCCCGGGGAAGGTGAAGACCAGCAACAGCTTTCAGGGCTGCCACCTTCCGTGTGGGACAAGGAGCCGGACGTTTGCCTTTTCGGGAACAGGCTCTGCCGAGGATGCGCACCGTGAGCTGTTCCTTCTCTGGGCAAGCACAGATCCGAATACCTGTTGTGCCTATGACTAGGCTGCCCGGGGAAGGTGAAGACCAGCAACAGCTTTCAGGGCTGCCACCTTCCGTGTGGGACAAGGAGCCGGACGTTTGCCTTTTCGGGAACAGGCTCTGCCGAGGATGCGCACCGTGAGAGATTGCGTCTTTGGGAAAGCAGAGATTCCCAGTGCGGTTGTGCCTGTGAGTAGGCTGCCCGGGGAAGGTGAAGACCAGCAACAGCTTTCAGGGCTGCCACCTTCCGTGTGGGACAAGGAGCCGGACGTTTGCCTTTTCGGGAACAGGCTCTGCCGAGGATGCGCACCGTGAGAGATTGCATCTTTGGGAAAGCACAGATTCCCAGTGCGGTTGTGCCTGTGAGTAGGCTGCCCGGGGAAGGTGAAGACCAGCAACAGCTTTCAGGGCTGCCACCTTCCGTGTGGGACAAGGAGCCGGACGTTTGCCTTTTCGGGAACAGGCTCTGCCGAGGATGCGCACCGTGAGAGATTGCGTCTTTGGGAAAGCACAGATCCCAAAAACCTTTGTGCCTGTGAGTAGGCTGCCCGGGGAAGGTGAAGACCAGCAACAGCTTTCAGGGCTGCCACCTTCCGTGTGGGACAAGGAGCCGGACGTTTGCCTTTTCGGGAACAGGCTCTGCCGAGGATGCGCACCGTGAGCTGTTCCTTCTCTGGGCAAGCACAGATCCGAATACCTGTTGTGCCTGTGAACAGGCTGCCCGGGGAAGGTGAAGACCAGCAACAGCTTTCAGGGCTGCCACCTTCCGTGTGGGACAAGGAGCCGGACGTTTGCCTTTTCGGGAACAGGCTCTGCCGAGGATGCGCACCGTGAGAGATTGCGTCTTTGGGAAAGCAGAGATTCCCAGTGCGGTTGTGCCTGTGAGTAGGCTGCCCGGGGAAGGTGAAGACCAGCAACAGCTTTCAGGGCTGCCACCTTCCGTGTGGGACAAGGAGCCGGACGTTTGCCTTTTCGGGAACAGGCTCTGCCGAGGATGCGCACCGTGAGAGATTGCGTCTTTGGGAAAGCAGAGATTCCCAGTGCGGTTGTGCCTGTGAGTAGGCTGCCCGGGGAAGGTGAAGACCAGCAACAGCTTTCAGGGCTGCCACCTTCCGTGTGGGACAAGGAGCCGGACGTTTGCCTTTTCGGGAACAGGCTCTGCCGAGGATGCGCACCGTGAGCTGTTCCTTCTCTGGGCAAGCACAGATCCGAATACCTGTTGTGCCTATGACTAGGCTGCCCGGGGAAGGTGAAGACCAGCAACAGCTTTCAGGGCTGCCACCTTCCGTGTGGGACAAGGAGCCGGACGTTTGCCTTTTCGGGAACAGGCTCTGCCGAGGATGCGCACCGTGAGAGATTGCGTCTTTGGGAAAGCAGAGAGTCCCAGTGCGGTTGTGCCTGTGAACAGGCTGCCCGGGGAAGGTGAAGACCAGCAACAGCTTTCAGGGCTGCCACCTTCCGTGTGGGACAAGGAGCCGGACGTTTGCCTTTTCGGGAACAGGCTCTGCCGAGGATGCGCACCGTGAGAGATTGCGTCTTTGGGAAAGCACAGATCCCAAAAACCTTTGTGCCTGTGACTAGGCTGCCCGGGGAAGGTGAAGACCAGCAACAGCTTTCAGGGCTGCCACCTTCCGTGTGGGACAAGGAGCCGGACGTTTGCCTTTTCGGGAACAGGCTCTGCCGAGGATGCGCACCGTGAGAGATTGCGTCTTTGGGAAAGCAGAGATTCCCAGTGCGGTTGTGCCTGTGACTAGGCTGCCCGGGGAAGGTGAAGACCAGCAACAGCTTTCAGGGCTGCCACCTTCCGTGTGGGACAAGGAGCCGGACGTTTGCCTTTTCGGGAACAGGCTCTGCCGAGGATGCGCACCGTGAGAGATTGCGTCTTTGGGAAAGCAGAGATTCCCAGTGCGGTTGTGCCTGTGACTAGGCTGCCCGGGGAAGGTGAAGACCAGCAACAGCTTTCAGGGCTGCCACCTTCCGTGTGGGACAAGGAGCCGGACGTTTGCCTTTTCGGGAACAGGCTCTGCCGAGGATGCGCACCGTGAGAGATTGCATCTTTGGGAAAGCAGAGATTCCCAGTGCGGTTGTGCCTGTGAGTAGGCTGCCCGGGGAAGGTGAAGACCAGCAACAGCTTTCAGGGCTGCCACCTTCCGTGTGGGACAAGGAGCCGGACGTTTGCCTTTTCGGGAACAGGCTCTGCCGAGGATGCGCACCGTGAGCTGTTCCTTCTCTGGGCAAGCACAGATCCGAATACCTGTTGTGCCTATGACTAGGCTGCCCGGGGAAGGTGAAGACCAGCAAGAGCTTTCAGGGCTGCCACCTTCCGTGTGGGACAAGGAGCCGGACGTTTGCCTTTTCGGGAACAGGCTCTGCCGAGGATGCGCACCGTGAGAGATTGCATCTTTGGGAAAGCAGAGATTCCCAGTGCGGTTGTGCCTGTGAGTAGGCTGCCCGGGGAAGGTGAAGACCAGCAACAGCTTTCAGGGCTGCCACCTTCCGTGTGGGACAAGGAGCCGGACGTTTGCCTTTTCGGGAACAGGCTCTGCCGAGGATGCGCACCGTGAGAGATTGCGTCTTTGGGAAAGCAGAGATTCCCAGTGCGGTTGTGCCTGTGACTAGGCTGCCCGGGGAAGGTGAAGACCAGCAACAGCTTTCAGGGCTGCCACCTTCCGTGTGGGACAAGGAGCCGGACGTTTGCCTTTTCGGGAACAGGCTCTGCCGAGGATGCGCACCGTGAGCTGTTCCTTCTCTGGGCAAGCACAGATCCGAATACCTGTTGTGCCTATGACTAGGCTGCCCGGGGAAGGTGAAGACCAGCAAGAGCTTTCAGGGCTGCCACCTTCCGTGTGGGACAAGGAGCCGGACGTTTGCCTTTTCGGGAACAGGCTCTGCCGAGGATGCGCACCGTGAGAGATTGCATCTTTGGGAAAGCAGAGATTCCCAGTGCGGTTGTGCCTGTGAGTAGGCTGCCCGGGGAAGGTGAAGACCAGCAACAGCTTTCAGGGCTGCCACCTTCCGTGTGGGACAAGGAGCCGGACGTTTGCCTTTTCAGGAACAGGCTCTGCCGAGGATGCGCACCGTGAGCTGTTCCTTCTCTGGGCAAGCACAGATCCGAATACCTGTTGTGCCTATGACTAGGCTGCCCGGGGAAGGTGAAGACCAGCAAGAGCTTTCAGGGCTGCCACCTTCCGTGTGGGACAAGGAGCCGGACGTTTGCCTTTTCGGGAACAGGCTCTGCCGAGGATGCGCACCGTGAGAGATTGCGTCTTTGGGAAAGCAGAGAGTCCCAGTGCGGTTGTGCCTGTGAGTAGGCTGCCCGGGGAAGGTGAAGACCAGCAACAGCTTTCAGGGCTGCCACCTTCCGTGTGGGACAAGGAGCCGGACGTTTGCCTTTTCGGGAACAGGCTCTGCCGAGGATGCGCACCGTGAGCTGTTCCTTCTCTGGGCAAGCACAGATCCGAATACCTGTTGTGCCTGTGAGTAGGCTGCCCGGGGAAGGTGAAGACCAGCAACAGCTTTCAGGGCTGCCACCTTCCGTGTGGGACAAGGAGCCGGACGTTTGCCTTTTCGGGAACAGGCTCTGCCGAGGATGCGCACCGTGAGCTGTTCCTTCTCTGGGCAAGCACAGATCCCAAAACCCTTTGTGCCTGTGACTAGGCTGCCCGGGGAAGGTGAAGACCAGCAACAGCTTTCAGGGCTGCCACCTTCCGTGTGGGACAAGGAGCCGGACGTTTGCCTTTTCGGGAACAGGCTCTGCCGAGGATGCGCACCGTGAGAGATTGCGTCTTTGGGAAAGCAGAGATTCCCAGTGCGGTTGTGCCTGTGACTAGGCTGCCCGGGGAAGGTGAAGACCAGCAACAGCTTTCAGGGCTGCCACCTTCCGTGTGGGACAAGGAGCCGGACGTTTGCCTTTTCGGGAACAGGCTCTGCCGAGGATGCGCACCGTGAGAGATTGCGTCTTTGGGAAAGCAGAGATTCCCAGTGCGGTTGTGCCTGTGAGTAGGCTGCCCGGGGAAGGTGAAGACCAGCAACAGCTTTCAGGGCTGCCACCTTCCGTGTGGGACAAGGAGCCGGACGTTTGCCTTTTCGGGAACAGGCTCTGCCGAGGATGCGCACCGTGAGAGATTGCATCTTTGGGAAAGCAGAGATTCCCAGTGCGGTTGTGCCTGTGAGTAGGCTGCCCGGGGAAGGTGAAGACCAGCAACAGCTTTCAGGGCTGCCACCTTCCGTGTGGGACAAGGAGCCGGACGTTTGCCTTTTCGGGAACAGGCTCTGCCGAGGATGCGCACCGTGAGAGATTGCGTCTTTGGGAAAGCAGAGATTCCCAGTGCGGTTGTGCCTGTGAGTAGGCTGCCCGGGGAAGGTGAAGACCAGCAACAGCTTTCAGGGCTGCCACCTTCCGTGTGGGACAAGGAGCCGGACGTTTGCCTTTTCGGGAACAGGCTCTGCCGAGGATGCGCACCGTGAGCTGTTCCTTCTCTGGGCAAGCACAGATCCGAATACCTGTTGTGCCTATGACTAGGCTGCCCGGGGAAGGTGAAGACCAGCAACAGCTTTCAGGGCTGCCACCTTCCGTGTGGGACAAGGAGCCGGACGTTTGCCTTTTCGGGAACAGGCTCTGCCGAGGATGCGCACCGTGAGCTGTTCCTTCTCTGGGCAAGCACAGATCCGAATACCTGTTGTGCCTATGACTAGGCTGCCCGGGGAAGGTGAAGACCAGCAAGAGCTTTCAGGGCTGCCACCTTCCGTGTGGGACAAGGAGCCGGACGTTTGCCTTTTCGGGAACAGGCTCTGCCGAGGATGCGCACCGTGAGAGATTGCGTCTTTGGGAAAGCAGAGATTCCCAGTGCGGTTGTGCCTGTGAGTAGGCTGCCCGGGGAAGGTGAAGACCAGCAACAGCTTTCAGGGCTGCCACCTTCCGTGTGGGACAAGGAGCCGGACGTTTGCCTTTTCGGGAACAGGCTCTGCCGAGGATGCGCACCGTGAGCTGTTCCTTCTCTGGGCAAGCACAGATCCCAAAACCCTTTGTGCCTGTGAGTAGGCTGCCCGGGGAAGGTGAAGACCAGCAACAGCTTTCAGGGCTGCCACCTTCCGTGTGGGACAAGGAGCCGGACGTTTGCCTTTTCGGGAACAGGCTCTGCCGAGGATGCGCACCGTGAGAGATTGCGTCTTTGGGAAAGCAGAGATTCCCAGTGCGGTTGTGCCTGTGAGTAGGCTGCCCGGGGAAGGTGAAGACCAGCAACAGCTTTCAGGGCTGCCACCTTCCGTGTGGGACAAGGAGCCGGACGTTTGCCTTTTCGGGAACAGGCTCTGCCGAGGATGCGCACCGTGAGAGATTGCGTCTTTGGGAAAGCAGAGAGTCCCAGTGCGGTTGTGCCTGTGAGTAGGCTGCCCGGGGAAGGTGAAGACCAGCAACAGCTTTCAGGGCTGCCACCTTCCGTGTGGGACAAGGAGCCGGACGTTTGCCTTTTCGGGAACAGGCTCTGCCGAGGATGCGCACCGTGAGCTGTTCCTTCTCTGGGCAAGCACAGATCCGAATACCTGTTGTGCCTATGACTAGGCTGCCCGGGGAAGGTGAAGACCAGCAACAGCTTTCAGGGCTGCCACCTTCCGTGTGGGACAAGGAGCCGGACGTTTGCCTTTTCGGGAACAGGCTCTGCCGAGGATGCGCACCGTGAGCTGTTCCTTCTCTGGGCAAGCACAGATCCCAAAAGCTGTTGTGCCTGTGAACAGGCTGCCCGGGGAAGGTGAAGACCAGCAACAGCTTTCAGGGCTGCCACCTTCCGTGTGGGACAAGGAGCCGGACGTTTGCCTTTTCGGGAACAGGCTCTGCCGAGGATGCGCACCGTGAGAGATTGCGTCTTTGGGAAAGCAGAGATTCCCAGTGCGGTTGTGCCTGTGAGTAGGCTGCCCGGGGAAGGTGAAGACCAGCAACAGCTTTCAGGGCTGCCACCTTCCGTGTGGGACAAGGAGCCGGACGTTTGCCTTTTCGGGAACAGGCTCTGCCGAGGATGCGCACCGTGAGAGATTGCGTCTTTGGGAAAGCAGAGATTCCCAGTGCGGTTGTGCCTGTGAGTAGGCTGCCCGGGGAAGGTGAAGACCAGCAACAGCTTTCAGGGCTGCCACCTTCCGTGTGGGACAAGGAGCCGGACGTTTGCCTTTTCGGGAACAGGCTCTGCCGAGGATGCGCACCGTGAGCTGTTCCTTCTCTGGGCAAGCACAGATCCCAAAACCCTTTGTGCCTGTGAGTAGGCTGCCCGGGGAAGGTGAAGACCAGCAACAGCTTTCAGGGCTGCCACCTTCCGTGTGGGACAAGGAGCCGGACGTTTGCCTTTTCGGGAACAGGCTCTGCCGAGGATGCGCACCGTGAGAGATTGCGTCTTTGGGAAAGCAGAGATTCCCAGTGCGGTTGTGCCTGTGACTAGGCTGCCCGGGGAAGGTGAAGACCAGCAACAGCTTTCAGGGCTGCCACCTTCCGTGTGGGACAAGGAGCCGGACGTTTGCCTTTTCGGGAACAGGCTCTGCCGAGGATGCGCACCGTGAGAGATTGCGTCTTTGGGAAAGCAGAGATTCCCAGTGCGGTTGTGCCTGTGAGTAGGCTGCCCGGGGAAGGTGAAGACCAGCAACAGCTTTCAGGGCTGCCACCTTCCGTGTGGGACAAGGAGCCGGACGTTTGCCTTTTCGGGAACAGGCTCTGCCGAGGATGCGCACCGTGAGCTGTTCCTTCTCTGGGCAAGCACAGATCCGAATACCTGTTGTGCCTATGACTAGGCTGCCCGGGGAAGGTGAAGACCAGCAACAGCTTTCAGGGCTGCCACCTTCCGTGTGGGACAAGGAGCCGGACGTTTGCCTTTTCGGGAACAGGCTCTGCCGAGGATGCGCACCGTGAGAGATTGCGTCTTTGGGAAAGCAGAGATTCCCAGTGCGGTTGTGCCTGTGAGTAGGCTGCCCGGGGAAGGTGAAGACCAGCAACAGCTTTCAGGGCTGCCACCTTCCGTGTGGGACAAGGAGCCGGACGTTTGCCTTTTCGGGAACAGGCTCTGCCGAGGATGCGCACCGTGAGAGATTGCGTCTTTGGGAAAGCAGAGAGTCCCAGTGCGGTTGTGCCTGTGAGTAGGCTGCCCGGGGAAGGTGAAGACCAGCAACAGCTTTCAGGGCTGCCACCTTCCGTGTGGGACAAGGAGCCGGACGTTTGCCTTTTCGGGAACAGGCTCTGCCGAGGATGCGCACCGTGAGCTGTTCCTTCTCTGGGCAAGCACAGATCCGAATACCTGTTGTGCCTATGACTAGGCTGCCCGGGGAAGGTGAAGACCAGCAACAGCTTTCAGGGCTGCCACCTTCCGTGTGGGACAAGGAGCCGGACGTTTGCCTTTTCGGGAACAGGCTCTGCCGAGGATGCGCACCGTGAGCTGTTCCTTCTCTGGGCAAGCACAGATCCCAAAAGGTGTTGTGCCTGTGAGTAGGCTGCCCGGGGAAGGTGAAGACCAGCAACAGCTTTCAGGGCTGCCACCTTCCGTGTGGGACAAGGAGCCGGACGTTTGCCTTTTCGGGAACAGGCTCTGCCGAGGATGCGCACCGTGAGCTGTTCCTTCTCTGGGCAAGCACAGATCCGAATACCTGTTGTGCCTATGACTAGGCTGCCCGGGGAAGGTGAAGACCAGCAACAGCTTTCAGGGCTGCCACCTTCCGTGTGGGACAAGGAGCCGGACGTTTGCCTTTTCGGGAACAGGCTCTGCCGAGGATGCGCACCGTGAGAGATTGCGTCTTTGGGAAAGCACAGATCCCAAAAACCTTTGTGCCTGTGACTAGGCTGCCCGGGGAAGGTGAAGACCAGCAACAGCTTTCAGGGCTGCCACCTTCCGTGTGGGACAAGGAGCCGGACGTTTGCCTTTTCGGGAACAGGCTCTGCCGAGGATGCGCACCGTGAGAGATTGCGTCTTTGGGAAAGCAGAGATTCCCAGTGCGGTTGTGCCTGTGAGTAGGCTGCCCGGGGAAGGTGAAGACCAGCAACAGCTTTCAGGGCTGCCACCTTCCGTGTGGGACAAGGAGCCGGACGTTTGCCTTTTCGGGAACAGGCTCTGCCGAGGATGCGCACCGTGAGAGATTGCGTCTTTGGGAAAGCAGAGATTCCCAGTGCGGTTGTGCCTGTGAGTAGGCTGCCCGGGGAAGGTGAAGACCAGCAACAGCTTTCAGGGCTGCCACCTTCCGTGTGGGACAAGGAGCCGGACGTTTGCCTTTTCGGGAACAGGCTCTGCCGAGGATGCGCACCGTGAGCTGTTCCTTCTCTGGGCAAGCACAGATCCGAATACCTGTTGTGCCTATGACTAGGCTGCCCGGGGAAGGTGAAGACCAGCAACAGCTTTCAGGGCTGCCACCTTCCGTGTGGGACAAGGAGCCGGACGTTTGCCTTTTCGGGAACAGGCTCTGCCGAGGATGCGCACCGTGAGAGATTGCGTCTTTGGGAAAGCAGAGATTCCCAGTGCGGTTGTGCCTGTGAGTAGGCTGCCCGGGGAAGGTGAAGACCAGCAACAGCTTTCAGGGCTGCCACCTTCCGTGTGGGACAAGGAGCCGGACGTTTGCCTTTTCGGGAACAGGCTCTGCCGAGGATGCGCACCGTGAGAGATTGCGTCTTTGGGAAAGCAGAGAGTCCCAGTGCGGTTGTGCCTGTGAGTAGGCTGCCCGGGGAAGGTGAAGACCAGCAACAGCTTTCAGGGCTGCCACCTTCCGTGTGGGACAAGGAGCCGGACGTTTGCCTTTTCGGGAACAGGCTCTGCCGAGGATGCGCACCGTGAGAGATTGCGTCTTTGGGAAAGCACAGATCCCAAAAACCTTTGTGCCTGTGAGTAGGCTGCCCGGGGAAGGTGAAGACCAGCAACAGCTTTCAGGGCTGCCACCTTCCGTGTGGGACAAGGAGCCGGACGTTTGCCTTTTCGGGAACAGGCTCTGCCGAGGATGCGCACCGTGAGAGATTGCGTCTTTGGGAAAGTACAGTTCCCAAAACCCTTTGTGCCTGTGAGTAGGCTGCCCGGGGAAGGTGAAGACCAGCAACAGCTTTCAGGGCTGCCACCTTCCGTGTGGGACAAGGAGCCGGACGTTTGCCTTTTCGGGAACAGGCTCTGCCGAGGATGCGCACCGTGAGAGATTGCATCTTTGGGAAAGCAGAGATTCCCAGTGCGGTTGTGCCTGTGAGTAGGCTGCCCGGGGAAGGTGAAGACCAGCAACAGCTTTCAGGGCTGCCACCTTCCGTGTGGGACAAGGAGCCGGACGTTTGCCTTTTCGGGAACAGGCTCTGCCGAGGATGCGCACCGTGAGCTGTTCCTTCTCTGGGCAAGCACAGATCCGAATACCTGTTGTGCCTATGACTAGGCTGCCCGGGGAAGGTGAAGACCAGCAAGAGCTTTCAGGGCTGCCACCTTCCGTGTGGGACAAGGAGCCGGACGTTTGCCTTTTCGGGAACAGGCTCTGCCGAGGATGCGCACCGTGAGAGATTGCGTCTTTGGGAAAGCAGAGAGTCCCAGTGCGGTTGTGCCTGTGAGTAGGCTGCCCGGGGAAGGTGAAGACCAGCAACAGCTTTCAGGGCTGCCACCTTCCGTGTGGGACAAGGAGCCGGACGTTTGCCTTTTCGGGAACAGGCTCTGCCGAGGATGCGCACCGTGAGCTGTTCCTTCTCTGGGCAAGCACAGATCCGAATACCTGTTGTGCCTATGACTAGGCTGCCCGGGGAAGGTGAAGACCAGCAACAGCTTTCAGGGCTGCCACCTTCCGTGTGGGACAAGGAGCCGGACGTTTGCCTTTTCGGGAACAGGCTCTGCCGAGGATGCGCACCGTGAGCTGTTCCTTCTCTGGGCAAGCACAGATCCCAAAACCCTTTGTGCCTGTGACTAGGCTGCCCGGGGAAGGTGAAGACCAGCAACAGCTTTCAGGGCTGCCACCTTCCGTGTGGGACAAGGAGCCGGACGTTTGCCTTTTCGGGAACAGGCTCTGCCGAGGATGCGCACCGTGAGAGATTGCGTCTTTGGGAAAGCAGAGATTCCCAGTGCGGTTGTGCCTGTGAGTAGGCTGCCCGGGGAAGGTGAAGACCAGCAACAGCTTTCAGGGCTGCCACCTTCCGTGTGGGACAAGGAGCCGGACGTTTGCCTTTTCGGGAACAGGCTCTGCCGAGGATGCGCACCGTGAGAGATTGCGTCTTTGGGAAAGCAGAGATTCCCAGTGCGGTTGTGCCTGTGAGTAGGCTGCCCGGGGAAGGTGAAGACCAGCAACAGCTTTCAGGGCTGCCACCTTCCGTGTGGGACAAGGAGCCGGACGTTTGCCTTTTCGGGAACAGGCTCTGCCGAGGATGCGCACCGTGAGAGATTGCGTCTTTGGGAAAGCAGAGATTCCCAGTGCGGTTGTGCCTGTGAGTAGGCTGCCCGGGGAAGGTGAAGACCAGCAACAGCTTTCAGGGCTGCCACCTTCCGTGTGGGACAAGGAGCCGGACGTTTGCCTTTTCGGGAACAGGCTCTGCCGAGGATGCGCACCGTGAGAGATTGCGTCTTTGGGAAAGCAGAGATTCCCAGTGCGGTTGTGCCTGTGAGTAGGCTGCCCGGGGAAGGTGAAGACCAGCAACAGCTTTCAGGGCTGCCACCTTCCGTGTGGGACAAGGAGCCGGACGTTTGCCTTTTCGGGAACAGGCTCTGCCGAGGATGCGCACCGTGAGCTGTTCCTTCTCTGGGCAAGCACAGATCCGAATACCTGTTGTGCCTATGACTAGGCTGCCCGGGGAAGGTGAAGACCAGCAAGAGCTTTCAGGGCTGCCACCTTCCGTGTGGGACAAGGAGCCGGACGTTTGCCTTTTCGGGAACAGGCTCTGCCGAGGATGCGCACCGTGAGAGATTGCGTCTTTGGGAAAGCAGAGAGTCCCAGTGCGGTTGTGCCTGTGACTAGGCTGCCCGGGGAAGGTGAAGACCAGCAACAGCTTTCAGGGCTGCCACCTTCCGTGTGGGACAAGGAGCCGGACGTTTGCCTTTTCGGGAACAGGCTCTGCCGAGGATGCGCACCGTGAGCTGTTCCTTCTCTGGGCAAGCACAGATCCGAATACCTGTTGTGCCTGTGAGTAGGCTGCCCGGGGAAGGTGAAGACCAGCAACAGCTTTCAGGGCTGCCACCTTCCGTGTGGGACAAGGAGCCGGACGTTTGCCTTTTCGGGAACAGGCTCTGCCGAGGATGCGCACCGTGAGAGATTGCGTCTTTGGGAAAGCAGAGATTCCCAGTGCGGTTGTGCCTGTGAGTAGGCTGCCCGGGGAAGGTGAAGACCAGCAACAGCTTTCAGGGCTGCCACCTTCCGTGTGGGACAAGGAGCCGGACGTTTGCCTTTTCGGGAACAGGCTCTGCCGAGGATGCGCACCGTGAGCTGTTCCTTCTCTGGGCAAGCACAGATCCGAATACCTGTTGTGCCTATGACTAGGCTGCCCGGGGAAGGTGAAGACCAGCAACAGCTTTCAGGGCTGCCACCTTCCGTGTGGGACAAGGAGCCGGACGTTTGCCTTTTCGGGAACAGGCTCTGCCGAGGATGCGCACCGTGAGCTGTTCCTTCTCTGGGCAAGCACAGATCCCAAAAGCTGTTGTGCCTGTGAACAGGCTGCCCGGGGAAGGTGAAGACCAGCAACAGCTTTCAGGGCTGCCACCTTCCGTGTGGGACAAGGAGCCGGACGTTTGCCTTTTCGGGAACAGGCTCTGCCGAGGATGCGCACCGTGAGAGATTGCGTCTTTGGGAAAGCAGAGATCCCAAAAACCTTTGTGCCTGTGACTAGGCTGCCCGGGGAAGGTGAAGACCAGCAACAGCTTTCAGGGCTGCCACCTTCCGTGTGGGACAAGGAGCCGGACGTTTGCCTTTTCGGGAACAGGCTCTGCCGAGGATGCGCACCGTGAGAGATTGCGTCTTTGGGAAAGCAGAGATTCCCAGTGCGGTTGTGCCTGTGACTAGGCTGCCCGGGGAAGGTGAAGACCAGCAACAGCTTTCAGGGCTGCCACCTTCCGTGTGGGACAAGGAGCCGGACGTTTGCCTTTTCGGGAACAGGCTCTGCCGAGGATGCGCACCGTGAGAGATTGCGTCTTTGGGAAAGCAGAGATTCCCAGTGCGGTTGTGCCTGTGAGTAGGCTGCCCGGGGAAGGTGAAGACCAGCAACAGCTTTCAGGGCTGCCACCTTCCGTGTGGGACAAGGAGCCGGACGTTTGCCTTTTCGGGAACAGGCTCTGCCGAGGATGCGCACCGTGAGAGATTGCGTCTTTGGGAAAGCAGAGATTCCCAGTGCGGTTGTGCCTGTGAGTAGGCTGCCCGGGGAAGGTGAAGACCAGCAACAGCTTTCAGGGCTGCCACCTTCCGTGTGGGACAAGGAGCCGGACGTTTGCCTTTTCGGGAACAGGCTCTGCCGAGGATGCGCACCGTGAGCTGTTCCTTCTCTGGGCAAGCACAGATCCGAATACCTGTTGTGCCTATGACTAGGCTGCCCGGGGAAGGTGAAGACCAGCAACAGCTTTCAGGGCTGCCACCTTCCGTGTGGGACAAGGAGCCGGACGTTTGCCTTTTCGGGAACAGGCTCTGCCGAGGATGCGCACCGTGAGAGATTGCGTCTTTGGGAAAGCAGAGATTCCCAGTGCGGTTGTGCCTGTGAGTAGGCTGCCCGGGGAAGGTGAAGACCAGCAACAGCTTTCAGGGCTGCCACCTTCCGTGTGGGACAAGGAGCCGGACGTTTGCCTTTTCGGGAACAGGCTCTGCCGAGGATGCGCACCGTGAGAGATTGCGTCTTTGGGAAAGCAGAGATTCCCAGTGCGGTTGTGCCTGTGACTAGGCTGCCCGGGGAAGGTGAAGACCAGCAACAGCTTTCAGGGCTGCCACCTTCCGTGTGGGACAAGGAGCCGGACGTTTGCCTTTTCGGGAACAGGCTCTGCCGAGGATGCGCACCGTGAGAGATTGCGTCTTTGGGAAAGCAGAGATTCCCAGTGCGGTTGTGCCTGTGAGTAGGCTGCCCGGGGAAGGTGAAGACCAGCAACAGCTTTCAGGGCTGCCACCTTCCGTGTGGGACAAGGAGCCGGACGTTTGCCTTTTCGGGAACAGGCTCTGCCGAGGATGCGCACCGTGAGAGATTGCGTCTTTGGGAAAGCAGAGATTCCCAGTGCGGTTGTGCCTGTGAGTAGGCTGCCCGGGGAAGGTGAAGACCAGCAACAGCTTTCAGGGCTGCCACCTTCCGTGTGGGACAAGGAGCCGGACGTTTGCCTTTTCGGGAACAGGCTCTGCCGAGGATGCGCACCGTGAGAGATTGCGTCTTTGGGAAAGCAGAGATTCCCAGTGCGGTTGTGCCTGTGACTAGGCTGCCCGGGGAAGGTGAAGACCAGCAACAGCTTTCAGGGCTGCCACCTTCCGTGTGGGACAAGGAGCCGGACGTTTGCCTTTTCGGGAACAGGCTCTGCCGAGGATGCGCACCGTGAGAGATTGCGTCTTTGGGAAAGCAGAGATTCCCAGTGCGGTTGTGCCTGTGAGTAGGCTGCCCGGGGAAGGTGAAGACCAGCAACAGCTTTCAGGGCTGCCACCTTCCGTGTGGGACAAGGAGCCGGACGTTTGCCTTTTCGGGAACAGGCTCTGCCGAGGATGCGCACCGTGAGCTGTTCCTTCTCTGGGCAAGCACAGATCCGAATACCTGTTGTGCCTATGACTAGGCTGCCCGGGGAAGGTGAAGACCAGCAACAGCTTTCAGGGCTGCCACCTTCCGTGTGGGACAAGGAGCCGGACGTTTGCCTTTTCGGGAACAGGCTCTGCCGAGGATGCGCACCGTGAGCTGTTCCTTCTCTGGGCAAGCACAGATCCCAAAAGCTGTTGTGCCTGTGAGTAGGCTGCCCGGGGAAGGTGAAGACCAGCAACAGCTTTCAGGGCTGCCACCTTCCGTGTGGGACAAGGAGCCGGACGTTTGCCTTTTCGGGAACAGGCTCTGCCGAGGATGCGCACCGTGAGCTGTTCCTTCTCTGGGCAAGCACAGATCCCAAAAGCTGTTGTGCCTGTGAGTAGGCTGCCCGGGGAAGGTGAAGACCAGCAACAGCTTTCAGGGCTGCCACCTTCCGTGTGGGACAAGGAGCCGGACGTTTGCCTTTTCGGGAACAGGCTCTGCCGAGGATGCGCACCGTGAGCTGTTCCTTCTCTGGGCAAGCACAGATCCGAATACCTGTTGTGCCTATGAATAGGCTGCCCGGGGAAGGTGAAGACCAGCAACAGCTTTCAGGGCTGCCACCTTCCGTGTGGGACAAGGAGCCGGACGTTTGCCTTTTCGGGAACAGGCTCTGCCGAGGATGCGCACCGTGAGAGATTGCGT